>NC_137663.1:1282500-1827500 GCF_963422515.1 Blennius ocellaris | reverse complement strand
CAACAAAAGAAAATACCAAAATGGACTATAATAATGGAAATTAACATGAAAGATAAATAAATAAATAAATAAATAAAACGGACAAGTCGACATTTCGTTCTCCACTTCTATTGGTAATAACAGCAGTCTGCAAAACCCTCTCACTGTACGACCAAAGACTGAAGACTATGACGAAATATTTCCTCATGACAGCTCATCTTGTCTTTTGGATGGCCAAAGCCTCAATTCACATTTAGTATTTAGGCTTACTTTGTTTTTTTGTTTTTGTTTTTTTTTTCATTTCAGAAGAATCATTTAGCTCCAACTGAAACAAAGTGCTGAACAACAATGGTGCAAAAAGTTAATCGACGTAAACGATAAATATAACATATCAAGTCAATATCAGCATTTCAAGCTCGCCTCAACACCAAGAAGTGAAAGTGGATTTCTTTCACTTCTTTCAGGAAGATAGAGGAGAATGTATTTGATCCAAAGATTGTTGGTGACCCCAGGCCAGTTGTCTTTAAAAACCAACACATCAGTCAGGTGGGCTCGTACAAGTATTGAGGGTCCACGCTGATGAAACCTTCAGCTGGAAGGTACATTGTGGAAGTCACCAAACTCCAACAACTTTCTTTACTTTCTATGCAGACTGAGGGTCTCTGGAGTGGAACAGATATGTTACGACTGTAACTGTGCAGTCGAGTTCATGGGCTGTTGGTCTGATCCAGACTGCCATGAAAATGATCGGGGTCAGGAACCATCTTTCCCTCGAGATGCTTTATGAGACAGGCAAGAAAGATTGCGTCTGACTGGACTCAATTCCGACACCAACAGGAGATTCAGGCTGCCAACATCCGTCAAACTATAAAACAATCAACGACAACTGCCAGGTTTCTTTTAATCATGTATATATGCAGTACATGTAAAGTATGTTGCTGTTGTACTTTCTAGTTTGGTTCTGGAAGGGATGAAACAAAAGAAACACAGGGTACAATAGGAGGAACAATTCGGATGTATCCACAGACGTTTGAATCTGAGAGACGGTCTTCCTCTACTAAGGGTCAAGGGTTCTCCCTGTGACCCTTGACCCCTCTGGCCAATCACAATGGACTCCTGTTCTCTGAGGCGGGCTCCAGTTTGCCAGCCTGCAGTGGGTCCTTGTTTACATATCAACACCTATTGTCTCTGAGTATCACTGTGCTTACAAAATGATGGCAAATTTCACAGAATGGGAAACAGTGAACCTAAAATGGCAGACGATATCAAGTTAAAGTACTCCACCAAATACTCCAATGAGAAGAACTGATAGAATATCTCAGGTAAAACCACCAGTTCTGTCAGTCTGCAGTACTTTATGGATTTAATTACTTTATTTATGATAATTACCGGTGGAAATTTTGGAAAATTGTTTTCTCTTTACTCATTTTACATGTTGATTAAAAAAAAAAAAAAAAAGTTGTTGGCTAAGGTTTCCAGTGACCCCAAACTCTACATGTTTTATTTCCCTCTTGTCAGAAGTATTCTTAGTAAAGCCATCCAGCAGGTCCAGACTTGGCCCGGCTTTAGAGGGCCAGCAGAGCTCCTCAGCATGTACTCCACCCGGGACCAGGATCCATTGTTTGGCAGAGGTTGGACTCCCAGTGTCCAGCACATCAGGTTGTAGACGTCGACAGCTCGGATCGGTGCCACCCGCACATTCTGCTGAAAGTCTGAATGGAAGAACATTAAAGTTGTGAATTTACCTCCAGATTTGTTTGAAGCTTGAAGGATGAAATGTGCAAAATCTCCAAATCAGTCGACCTTTTCTTAAAAGATCAACACCTTCAAAACATTTGTCACTTGTCGATTTTGCATAATATTAAATATATTGATTCAATTCATCAATAGGTTTTAGGAAATGACAAACAAAATGCTCCATAACTGGTTTCCAGCACATTACAAAAAATGTACTCTTGAACACACATACAATTAAACTTCACCCAAAAACCTTCAATAGTATGTGGTCTGAAACAGTTTGATAAAATAATCCAAAAAAAGATATATATATATATATATAGTCAAAGAGACCAACCCTCGAGATGTGAATTACGCCACAAAAGTTGATTAAAATGTAAGCATGAAATAAACTTGAAGTTTAGCGAACCAGATAAAAAACACTTTTTTTAAATACAAAAAAGCAAAATGGAACGTTAATGTATGCATAGAACGTAAACAGATACACATTACAGTATAAAGTGATTAAAACGTTTGCTAGCTCCTCTAGCAGTTCTAAAAACTCCAACAAACCAATCAGTAAATACTGAAATAGACGTTGCATTATTTTTTTAAACTCAGCTGAGGAGAGTTCTACGTTTTGAGCCAAAGCCTAAAAATGGGTGTTGATTTCAGCAAATTCAAAGTCACGGTGAAAACAAGGGGACGACTGTCCTCATACTCATTGTCTTCTCCATTCTCATGTTCACACTACTCGTCAGTATACACATCCTCATATTAGTCATCATCTTCATCATCCTCATTATAGTGCAGTGATGCTGGTAACGTGTTAATTAGTAAAGTGCTTCCTTCATATGACTGCTTTTTTCAGTAACGAGTAATCTAACATGTTACTATTTGCAAACCTGTAAACAGATTGTTATTTATCAAAAGTCACTGTGCCTTACTATTGTTTCATTCTCACACACACACACAGGACCGGTCCCCACCTCCACTCTCAGCCAATCACAGGTGAACTTGCTCTAATGGTGCGTTCATGTGGCACAAAAGAATCGGAAACCTACCCGTTGTCACCATTGCAATATACTCAACAATGATCATTTACTAAATTTGGAAAACTTCATCAAACTATACTCTTTAACGCTGACATTCAAGTGCATCCATAACCTGGCACCAGAGCCACTAAGTTCATTCATACAGAGACAAAACAGCAATAGAGTCACCAGGAGCCCCTCCCACAATCACTGTGCGACCCCCCACAGGAGGACCACGTTTGGTCAGTCTGCTTTCTCCATAGAGACGGCCAAACTGTGGAACCCACTGCCCACTGACCTCAAAAGTAGACCAGAGTTTAAGGAGTTCACATCAAAGCTAAAGTTGTGGCTTAAAACAAACCAAAGATGTACGCACCTCTGAGTCTGTAAATAATGTATAGTGTGTGTGCGTAGAGACCACTGTTGTAAATATGTGTTTTAGGGTTGTGTATTTTATTCATTCTGTATCATTTGCATGTACCACAGGGAAAAGCTCAACCAGGGACAGGAGTTGAAAATTAGCATTAGCTACACACTCTGTATGTGTCGCATCAGCTGCATCTTTCATGTTGTAACTATGTATGACTACATTGTCCCTGTCAAATAAATAAATAATAAAAAAAAGAAAAAGAAAAGGAATAGCAAAATAGTCCTGGAGGAGGTGATATTATTTGGTGTTACAGAATCACAAATGAAGCTGTATAGAGTGTGGTTGGGGGTTCAGCTAATGACAATTAAGGAAGACCCTCCCTTTGACCCTTGCACAATGAGGAAGCTCTGCTCTGTCACATGGCATCATGGGAGAAAGTATAATACAACTCCTTTAAAGGTTCATGAACACACATGGATGTTTAAACATGCTCTGCTGTCAGAAGTGGGATTTGAACCCACGCCTCCAGAAGAGACTGCGACCTGAACGCAGCGCCTTGGACCTCTCGGCCATTCTGACCTAGAAACACCCAGGTCACGTGTAGCCGAGGACGTTCTAGGTTCTCTAGTTCATCTCATCTCACACCTTCAGAGACAGTGGTGTCCTCAAGAACAAAATGGTAGGATTGACATCTGAAGCTCTCTCTTATGAGTCTTCCAGTGGAGAGGTCACCACTGTGGAGCAGGGGTGTCAAAAGCTCTGTTTCCACTGCACAAAAAGTACTGGGATAGAACGGTGTAGTCTGTTACGGTTCACGTTTCCACTGCAGGAATTTGTGATTTTCCTCTCCGTCGGGGTACCAGGACCATGGAACGGGTCTGAGTTTGAGGAGCTGATTGGTCAGTGATTTACTACAATATTTTAATATGTAAGCTGGATGAATCCTCTGCTGTCAGTGTGGTCAGCTTTGCACTGTTTTTTATTTTGTTTTGTTTTTTCCTTTTCTTTTATTTGCTACTCAACTTTCATGTTGGTCATGAAAGAGCAGATGTGAGGCAGGGGGAGACCGGGGCTCAGGACTTTGCATCACGTTGGAGCTTTCTGTTAGCAGCATAGCGTCAGCGTGCCGAGTCTGTCTTTGCATCGCGTCTGTGGTTTCTGTTCAAACGTGAAGCTGCAGCGGTCAGTGTTCTGTTCAGTGGTGGTCAGCGCTACTGTGTCGCCGTGGTTAGTTATTTCTAGCTGCTGAAAGTAACTAAAAAAGTAACTTCTAATCTAATTTAGTTACTTTTAAAAACAAGTAATTAGTAAAGTAATTGGGTTACTTTTCAAGGAGTAACTAGTAATCCGTAATCAGATTAGTTTTTCAAGGTAACTGTGGCAACACTGCTCAGTTCTCATGTTTGGTTTTTAAAACACCTTCGGTGCTTAAAACAAGAAAATTCCAGATGAAATAGTGTGTCTGCCTCTCCTTTGTTCTTAGTGTCTCCATGGCAACAGACACTGATCTCCTTTAATCTCCTTTCATCTCTTCCATGAGGAGCCTCTCCCATCACTTTGTATGGGATATTGTTTTGCTGGTTTTTTCAATTGTGTTTGGAAGCAGTTATGTGAATCATTAACAAAAGTCATAACAACGTCTTCCTGATGTTCTTTTTGTGTCTGTGCTCCAGCAGTGCAGGACGAGTTATTCAGTAAAAAACTGAGACGCTGTCACATGGTGAAGGGGCGGAGCCACGCCGTACTGCATCTTACACACCATTTCCTGTTTCATGTAGACACCTGCACACAAAACTGTTAAATACAGAAAGTAGCAACGTGGCTCCTTGTAGCACAACAGAGCCACTATGAGCCACGTATAGTGCTAACCCCCTTTTAGCACCAGTGTTTATGAGTTCATCATGAAACCCTGATTTGACCCTTCATCAGTTACTAAGGCCACATTTAGAAATAAATACATAAAGAGCTTTTTCTATAATCAGGGCATTTTTAGTGCTGCTTTACCTGGTGTCAGATGTACTGCAAACACATCTTTACATTTGATCACAGTCTGAAAAAGATGTAGAGAGATATGAGGCACATGAGGAGCTGAATGGTGTCTTGTTACTCCTTCTTCCTGATTTCAGTAAATATAACAACCTAAACCCCTGAAACTGGGAATGTTGGGATTTGGAAGGCAAACCCCACCACCTACTGTCTTTTACCATCTTTAGCAGCATTCACACTATCATGCATTTGCCGCGGGAAATGCAGATTCTCTAGTCTCTGGATTGAGTTGCTGCTTGTAGTCAAATGTGTCACATGACCCTGTTGACCTCCAGCAGAGTTTCCAGCAGTGGACACTCCTGGCCCTAGAAAAGGACAAGAAAAAGTGAGGAGGGACTTTTTGGACGTACATTGAGCCTTTGAATAAAGGTTTGAAAGAACTGAAAAATATCCAACATCATAACATGTAGAGGAAATTCTCTCCTCTGTGACGGCCGGGAATCGAACCCTGATCAACTGCTTGGAAGGCAGCTATGCTCTCCACTATACCACCATCACTACTTTGAGAGCTCTAGATCCACACTGGTGACATGTCAACTGTCAGGTTCAGATCTCAAGTCCACCATTCTGTCCTCAAGGACACCACTGTCTCAATAGAGAGCTCTGCCCAATGTAGGACTTAAACCCACAACCCAGAGCTAAAGGGTCTCAGGTTCTACCAACTGATCCAGCTTAAGAAGTTAGAAGACAGGGGATGTAGCTCAGTGGTAGAGAGCATGCTTCGCATGTATGAGGTCCTGGGTTCAATCCCCAGCTTCTCCAAGCTTTATGTCTAACATCAATAAGTAGATTAATATTGAGTTAGTGTCTCTTCATTGTTATGAAATTAACATCCTGCACATTTCCTGTAAACAAAACATTACTATCATCAGTAATATGATGATGTTACTCTCTTGTATCTTGGATTTGATCAGTAAAATGAGAATATGTGTTGAATTGAACTCTTTTGAGCAACTTTAAGGAATACAGACATGTGATTGGTTAGAAGGGAGTAAGTCCCACCCCATTGGGGCACCACCAGCTAAACTGGACATATCGAATACCAAAATATCAGTCTCGTTTGTAAAAAGGTTATTTAAGTTAGTTCATATTCCTGTGCAAAATATACCAATCTTAAATAACAAGGAAGGTGTGAGATTCTAGCTCAGACTGTTACAAACCAGTGAATTATCAACAATTAATACACAATAATTACCAGGAATCCATCAATTCAGACAACAGGTCTTTATTTTACACAAATACATTAATTCATAAATAATTCATAAATCAAATCATAAGTCAACACAATCAAGTAACAACGTCATCTAACAGGAGATCTAATCTACTAAACAGCAACACTGTGTACAAAGAAAGAGGGTGTGTGTATGTGTGTGTGTGTGTGTGTGTGTGTGTGTGTGTTGGGGGGTCTCTTTGAGCGTCCCCCCCGGTCGTGTACAGCAGCCATGCCAACATTAAAAAAGCAGCAACAGGAGGAGACTCTTGGTCTCTTCCTGTTACAAGAGTAAAAAGTGTTGTGACATCACAAGTCTCTCAATCACATCATATTGTCTGCCCAAGCTGCTGAACAGGAGTAGGGCCAAGAAAAAGATTACCAGTAACTTTTTAGTTACTTTCAGCAGCTGCCGACAACATGCCCCCTGATCTCAACATCAAATCAGTGGTTTTTCTAAAAACTCAGTTCTGATCACTGCCTGGCCTCCTGCTGATCATATTTAACCTTTGACCTTCATTCTCTCTTCTATTTATATCTGACTCACTTTTATTATCACATTTTTACTACCACCATTTGTTTCTTGATTTCTTTTAGTGATTCTTAAAGCCAGGAAGTTTCCATTTTAAATGACTTTAGTTTTGTGTCTTTGATGTTTGTGATCTGCTTTTTTCCTCCAAAAGTAAACAAGTGAATGAACATCCTCCAAGCTGAAAAGTAGAACTTCAAGATGGGAAATGGACTGTTTCCAGGTACAAAAGTATTTATATGGAAAACTAAGGTGAAGCAAGACCCAGTCTCTCAGGAGACACGGGTTCAAATCCCAGTTGAAGCCATTGAATGGAATGTCTTGCTCAAACCTCTTAAAGTGGCAGTGGTGGGATTTTAACCCACGCCTCCTGAGAGACTGGAGCCTAAATCCAGCGCCTTGGACCTCTCGGCCACACTACCTGCTTCTAAAGAAATATCAAATATATATATAAATATATATATCAATAGTGTGAATTGAAATCAAAGGAAAATCAAAGGAAAAGAAGCTGAATAAATAATCATTGAAACTGAGAACAGGATGAACAAAAACCTGTTCCAAGTTAAAACTCCCAGTTCTAATCTTTTCACTCCATTTCATTTTCTAACACATTTCTAACAAATCACATTACAGATCTGATCTGGATCTGGGGCCTCATTTATAAAACCTTGTGTAGGATTTCTACCAGCTTAGCTTCCAAGATCAGATGAGATCAGGGTGTTCAGGGTGGTATGGCCGTAAGGATCAGTGACACGAAGAAATGACCTTTTTATAGTGAAAATACACTGAAAACCTGTTGATTGTTCCATCTGTTGTCTCTCAATTCAAACTGGAATAAAGCTCCAGAGTGTCTTTGTTGTGAGTCTCTCTCAAATACTGACCACCAATCAGAGACTGGTCAGCTGATGGAGCTCACCTGGTCCATCCAGGCTCCAGAAAACATGGAGGAACTCTGTCAGGACCTGTCAGTGTCAAGCCTGAAAGGTCCTTTGTGATCTCAACCTGAGGATGATCAGTAAATAAACACCATGAAGCAAACTCCCCGTCGGGGAATTGAACCCCGGTCTCCCACGTGACAGGCGGGGATACTGAGCACTATACTAAGGAGGAGATACTGCCATGTCTCATCACAATACTAACCAGGCCTGACCCTGCTTAGCTTCCCAGCTCAGCAACAGTGAGCAGAAGAAATGAGCTTTTGATAGGTGAAGATACTGTAACATGAGTCCACTGAGCTCAGCAGTTGATCACATGACCTCTCATGGTGGGAATGTGTCAGCATGAGAGCATTGGTTCTTCACTGCTACAATTCTCGCTGCCACGCAGGTTCAATTCCCGGCCAATGCAGCTCCTTATTTTACCAATCACCAATAATGTACAAGTTTGCTTTTTATAGTCCTATTTGGGAAACTTGTAGTTCTTTCCTCACCACAGCAGACTTGTGCTGCCGTCGCTTTATTATGACATCATGAAGTGAAAGTGCAGTCCGACTGCCACACTAACGTACTTGCATTTCCTGAACTCCTTTAGGAGCCTCCTAACTCCTTTCCTTAACTCCTTTAGGAGCATCCTAACTCCTTTCCTTAACTCCTTTAGGAAGCCTCCTAACTCCTTTCCTTAACTCCTTTAGGAGCCTCCTAGCACCTTCCCTTAACTCCTTTAGGAGCCTCCTAACTAATTTCCTTAACTCCTTCAGGAAGCCTACTAACTCCTTTCCTTAAATCCTTTGGGAGCCTCCTAACTCCTTTCCTTAACTCCTTTAGGAGCATCCTAACTCCTTTAGGAGCCTCCTAACTGCTTTCCATAACTCCTTTAGGAAGCCTCCTAACACCTTCCCTTAACTCCTTTTGGAGCCTCCTAACACCTTCCCTTAACTCCTTTTGGAGCCTCCTAACGCCTTCCCTTAACTCCTTTAGGAGCATCCTAACTCCTTTAGGAGCCTCCTAACTCCTTTCCTTAACTCCTTTAGGAGCATCCTAACTCCTTTAGGAGCCTCCTAACACCTTCCCTTAACTCCTTTAGGAGCCTCCTAACACCTTCCCTTAACTCCTTTAGGAGCCTCCTAACACCCTCCCTTATCTCCTTTAGGAGCCTCCTAACACCTTCCCTTAACTCCTTTAGGAGCCTCCTAACACCCTCCCTTATCTCCTTTAGGAGCCTCCTAGCACCTTCCCTTAACTCCTTTAGGGTTAGGGTTAGGGTTGAAAGAAATCCTGGTCTTTCAGATTGAGGGACCAGCAGGACAACAAGAGTGTGAGGAGCAACCTGAGGAGGGCGCCAATGAGGCCAAGACAAAATCCCAGCAGTGCATCCAGGAGCCGTGATGGTATAGTGGTTAGTACTCTGTGTTGTGATGGTATAGTGGTTAGTACTCTGTGTTGTGATGGTATAGTGGTTAGTACTCTGTGTTGTGATGGCATAGTGGTTAGTACTCTGTGTTGTGATGGTATAGTGGTTAGTACTCTGTGTTGTGATGGTATAGTGGTTAGTACTCTGTGTTGTGATGGCATAGTGGTTAGTACTCTGTGTTGTGATGGTATAGTGGTTAGTACTCTGTGTTGTGATGGTATAGTGGTTAGTACTCTGTGTTGTGATGGCATAGTGGTTAGTACTCTGTGTTGTGATGGTATAGTGGTGAGTACTCTGTGTTGTGATGGTATAGTGGTTAGTACTCTGTGTTGTGATGGTATAGTGGTTAGTACTCTGTGTTGTGATGTTATAGTGGTTAGTACTCTGTGTTGTGATGGCATAGTGGTTAGTACTCTGTGTTGTGATGGTATAGTGGTTATTACTCTGTGTTGTGATGGTATAGTGGTTAGTACTCTGTGTTGTGATGGTATAGTGGTTATTACTCTGTGTTGTGAGGGTATAGTGGTTAGTACTCTGTGTTGTGATGGTATAGTGGTTAGTACTCTGTGTTGTGGAGCAACCCCGGTTCGAATCCGGGTCATGGCAATGGCTGCTAAAATGTTGTCGTCACAAGTTTTCAAGCCGGTACATGGAACCATTAACAAGTTCTGCCCGGACCATCATGGACAATCATTTCAAGCTCTTCTCTGGACATGACAGGAGTCACAGTGTTTTACTGCAGCTCACCTGTAGACAGGAGTCACAGTGTTTTACTGCAGCTCACCTGTAGACAGGAGTCACAGTGTTTTACTGCAGCTCACCTGTAGACAGGAGTCACAGTGTTTTACTGCAGCTCACCTGTAGACAGGAGTCACAGTGTTTTACTGCAGCTCACCTGTAGGCAGGAGTCACAGTGTTGTACTGCAGCTCACCTGTAGACAGGAGTCACAGTGTTTTACTGCAGCTCACCTGTAGACAGGAGTCACAGTGTTTTACTGTAGCTCACCTGTAGACAGGAGTCACAGTGTTTTACTGCAGCTCACCTGTAGACAGGAGTCACAGTGTTTTACTGCAGCTCACCTGTAGACAGGAGTCACAGTGTTTTACTGCAGCTCACCTGTAGACAGGAGTCACAGTGTTTTACTGCAGCTCACCTGTAGGCAGGAGTCACAGTGTTTTACTGCAGCTCACCTGTAGACAGGAGTCACAGTGTTTTACTGCAGCTCACCTGTAGACAGGAGTCACAGTGTTTTACTGTAGCTCACCTGTAGACAGGAGTCACAGTGTTTTACTGCAGCTCACCTGTAGACAGGAGTCACAGTGTTTTACTGTAGCTCACCTGTAGACAGGAGTCACAGTGTTTTACTGCAGCTCACCTGTAGACAGGAGTCACAGTGTTTTACTGCAGCTCACCTGTAGACAGGAGTCACAGTGTTGTGATCACCTTCATCCCAGCATTATTATGTTGCTTCACTGTGGGAGAAGGAAGATCCTCCATGATGAGGTCGACCACTAACAGGGTCATGAGGGGTGGGAAGGGGGGTGCCGTCATGTGTGTAAAGAAGATCGTTCTTCCCGAGAGGGGGGGGGTTGTACAGCGTTCTGAAGTCCAGAGGCTTTGCTCTCAGCTGCAGAAGTCAGCCTCAGGTTGGGAGTCCTGGTGAGCTGCAGGCTGGATGAGAACCAAGTTGGGTTGCAGCAAGATGAGGTGAACATCTGCAGTGATGCGTCCTGTTGAAGAGGAAACAAAAGAAAAGGAAAGAAAGAGTAACTCCAGGGATTTTCTGCTGGTCCAGCGAGGTTAGAAAGGTCCAGCCTGGTCCACATGTGTGACCACGTGGCTCTCTGGGTCCCCCATGTGCAGCTCTGGATCTGGACTGATCAGAAACTGTCTTGAAGAGGGTTTGTTCTTTCACTTTGCTGCTTTTCATACCTGTGATCATGTTCCTGCACCCTGCTGTGCTGGGATGGCCTGAGCCAGTCAGAGCTGGTGATGGAGGCCTTGATCCCCTGTATTACTATGTTGTACTGTAGTACATCTTGAAGATGTCACTGGTTGGTCTGGGAGGAGGATTCTCACAAACACTGTCAAAGCCTCTTTGGAAATTTAATACAAACGATCATGATTGATGACCAAAGGGCTCGTCCGGGAATTGAACCCGGGACCTCTCGCACCCTAAGCGAGAATCATACTCCTAGACCAACATGTTCTAAAGTTCAAGGACTGGATCATTTCCACACTTCAAGTCAGGACCAGCTTGGAGAAAAGGAAGTAACAAGACACCACAGTTAATAGCTAATAGGTCGGAAACTGTGTTGAGGAATTTCCAGAATCCTTCTATGTTTCCACCCATTTTCAAACAGGGGACCTTGAACTGACGCCTCCAGAAGATACTGCAACATGAACACAGCTCCTTGGACCACTTGGTTTCCTCACTTGACTCGTCTCACTCTGTGAGGGAAAAGTTGTTTTTGATGATAAAAAAGCTCCTCTGAGAACATCAGTCCTCATCACTTTCTGCAGAGGAGCATAGAGAGTGAGCTACCAGCAGCTTCTCTCTGTGGAGGAGAACATCAGTCCTCACCTCCAGAGGAGCATAGAGAGTGAGCTACCAGCAGCTTCTCTCTGTGGAGGAGAACATCAGTCCTCACCTCCAGAGGAGCATAGAGAGTGAGCTACCAGCAGCTTCTCTCTGTGGAGGAGAACATCAGTCCTCACCTCCAGAGGAGCATAGAGAGTGAGCTACCAGCAGCTTCTCTCTGTGGAGGAGAACATCAGTCCTCACCTCCAGAGGAGCATAGAGAGTGAGCTACCAGCATCTTCTCTCTGGTTCATCTGGTTTAATTCACCACTTCACCACCAGTCAGTTTCCTCCATCTCCAAAATGTGCGTGGACAAGGTCCAGAGTTGGAGTACTGGGACACACGTTCTCCCACAAAATGTATTATTTAGATCAAAGTTTGTGTGGGAAATGTCGTACGCGTCTTTCAGGACCTGTTTGGTCATAAACAATTTTTCTGGATGAGGCCCTGGTTGTATTAAACTATGAAAAAAATCTGCCCCAGTGGCCGTCACCTCCGCCGATCTGACTGCCAATGAAGTCCTAACAAAGTCTTAACAACTCCTAACAAAGACCGAACAACTCCTAACCAAGTCCTAACAAGTCCTAACATGTCCGAACGCAGTCCTAACTGGTCCTAACGGGTCACGTGGTACAATACGTCATGTCATCAAAACTCCGCCCCCCTGAGACGTGCCTGCAGAACACTCGAGGAGGAGAGGAAAAGGGAAGAAAACTAAGAGGTACGTCCAGTAAGTTCATTATTGTTCTTTTCCCTGAGTCTAAATCAGTTTCGTGTTGTCATACTACCGTCATAGTCGCTCCTAACATCAGAACTGCTTCATAATTCATAATCGCGCGATTATGAATCCCGAAAAAAATCGGCGGTGGTTCACTTTTAAATATAAATGTATATATCTATAAGTAGACATCTTTATCAATATGTCCTGTATGCATACATATATACTTGTATGCAAATATGTATATTATGTCTTGGACTGTACGCGGAATATTTAACTGAATTCCCTCCGCTTTTCATTCTGCTGCCGGGACGTTATCACGAACCGTCGGTGGATTATGATTTAATGAGTATTATTTATTCTCCGATGATCGCAATGTGCCCACTCCATAGAAGACTTAAATACTCTTTTTATTGGTGCGTCATGTGCAATATTGTACGCAACAATAGGTTACGTTAATTTGCTCTTTTATTATGACGACTGTACTTTAAAAATAAAGACATATATCTTGTGTAATTTGTGTAAATGTATGTGTAATGTATAAAAATGATATAGTGTATGGATTTCATCGTAATATTGCATAATTATTATTTTAATATAATATAAATAACTTATTTTTCTTCTTCTTCTTCTTCTACTTCTACTTCAGTTTTACTTCTACTTATTATTATTGTTAATAATATTATTATACTCAATTATAATATATAATATATTTTATAATAATAAAACATGATAAATCTCAAAGACAGACCTTATTTCTTGAATAAAAAATAAAATATTTCTTCTCTGACGGCCCAGTGTGTATTCTGGGCTGTATTCAACCATGTGTATTTGTTTATTATTAAAGAGAAGACATTTTAAATACATTACAGTCATTCCAACGTGCTTTTATAGAGACAATAGAAAACAAACAGGTTTGTTTGTGACTGTGGAAAGAAAAACTCCTCCAACAGGGAGAAACTTTGTAGAAACCAGAGTCAGAGGTGGAGGATGGAGGAGAGGAGAGGAGAGGAGAGGAGAGGAGAGGAGAGGAGAGGAGAGGAGAGGAGAGGAGGGGAGAGGAGAGGAGAGGAGAGGAGAGGAGGGGAGAGGAGAGGAGGGGAGAGGAGAGGAGGGGAGAGGAGATGAGAGGAGAGAAGAGGAGAGGAGATGAGAGGATAAAGGAGAGGAGAGGAGAGGAGAGGAGGGGAGAGGAGAGGAGAGGAGAGGAGAGGAGGGGAGAGGAGAAGAGAGGAGAGGAGAGGAGGGGAGAGGAGAGGAGGGGAGAGGAGATGAGAGGAGAGAAGAGGAGAGGAGATGAGAGGATAAAGGAGAGGAGAGGAGAGGAAAGACAGAGATAGACTTGGTGAAAAAAAAACATGTCTATTCTGCTCATTCACAAAAACCTCATTCCCTTTTCTTTGCTGTTCTCAATGTGTTGTTTGTGTGTTTTTGTTTGTTGACAACAGGCGAACCATCGCTGTGGAACACCTTCTCACACAGTCCAACAGGGAGACTGTCCCCAGCAGGACAGTGAGCTGGACATCACTGGACCAGATCTGCAGGAGGAACGTCCTGATGTCACCATCAGTGATCAGCTGATCTCTGTGAGAGAGCACCTGAAGAGCCCCCTGTGGGACACCATGGACTCTTCCCCTCCTCACAGTCCCTCTGGCCATGGTGACTCCCCTCATCCATCATCTCAGGTAATGAAGGATTGAACAAGAATGTTTTACAGCCACTGAACATAGAAGTTATTCATTTGTACATGCTGTGAAGAACTCGGTACACAATGTTTCAGAGTTTCCAGGAGCAATTTGTGCCACATTTTTAACACCATGCACTGAAAACAACCTACAGAATAAGAATACAAGTGATCAAATCATTGCCAGAGTTTCAGCTGGAACCTTGTCAATTAGAAACCGTACCAGAGAGGGATTATTGATGTTCAGCATCGTGAACCTGTTCATTCTGGTCATCACATGACAGGAAGTGACCTCCACACAAAGTCATCACATGACAGGAAGTGACCTCCACACAAAGTCATCACATGACAGGAAGTGACCTCCACACAAAGTCATCACATGACAGGAAGTGACCTCCACACAAAGTCATCACATGACAGGAAGTGACCTCCACACAAAGTCATCACATGACAGGAAGTGACCTCCACACAAAGTCATCACATGTGTCCAGGCATCATTTCTAATGATTGTGTCTTTCTTCCTAGGATACTAGTACCAAGGATACTAGCACCAAGGATACTAGTACCAAGGATACTAGTACCAAGGATACTAGCACCAAGGATACTAGCACCAGCAGCCACCACCAGCTCCATCTCCCACCTGGTCCATGTTTCCCCACCACCAGCTCCATCTCCCACCTGGTCCATGTTTCCCCACCAGCAGCCACCACCAGCTCCATCTCCCACCTGGTCCATGTTTCCCCACCAGCAGCCACCACCAGCTCCATCTCCCACCTGGTCCATGTTTCCCCACCAGCAGCCACCACCAGCCCCTTCACCTGCCTGGTCCTCCCTTGGACAGAGTCAACAGCTGCAACCAGCTGCTTGGCCTCAGCATCAGCTGCACCAACCTCCACCAGCGCCACCATGTGTCTCCCCAACAGCCCTTCGTCACCCCCCCTCTGTCCCCTCTTCATCTTCAGGTTCCTCTGCATCGACACAAGACGTGTTTCCTTCTTATGTGAACCGTCAATTAAAATGGAGGCACCAGAGGGCAGCACTTGAAGATGAGAAGCCATGGAGAGGGGGGAGACACCAAAAAAGCCCCCTTTCAAGGAGGACTATTATGACACCTGTAAAATGTGTGGCCTCTCAAAAAACAAGAGCACTGGACACACTCAAATAAAGGGGAAATAGTTCTGTCCAGCCTCTGGCAAGACTGTGACAGAATGGAGAGAGAGCCTGGAAAAATAGCTTCTTTCTTCTTTTTATTGCAATATTTTTGTTGGACAAATCTAAGATGCAATCATCTGTCAGTTTTGTGTGCATAAATAAACTTAATTTCTTTGTAAATAGTTACAAAAGTGCCTTTTTTCCATTTTGTGTGCACAAATAAACTTCATTTCTTTGTAAATAGTTAAAAAAGGGCCTTTTTTCCGTTTTGTGTGCACAAATACACTTCATTTCTTTGTAAATAGTTAAAAAAGGGCCTTTTTTCCGCTTTGTGTGCACAAATAAACTTAATTTCTTTGTAAATAGTTACAAAAGTGCCTTTTTTCCATTTTGTGTGCATAAATAAACTTCATTTCTTTGTAAATAGTTAAAAAAGTCCCTTTTTTCCGTTTTGTGTGCACAAATAAACTTCATTTCCTTGTAAATAGTTACAAAAGTGCCTTTTTTCCATTTTGTGTGCATAAATAAACTTCATTTCTTTGTAAATAGTTACAAAAGTGCCTTTTTTTCTCCCTCCTCTCTTCCTTCTTTTCCCCCCTTTTCCCCCTTTTTTTCCTTTTTCTTCCCCCACCTTAGCAGTCCCTTTTGCCCCATCTCGGGCCAGAGATGGGGCAAAAGGGACTGCTACGGTGGGGGAAGAAAAAGGAAAAAAGGGGGGAAAAGGGGGGAAAAGAAGGGAGAGAGGAGGGAGGAAAAAAGGCACCTTTTTAACTATTTACAAAGAAATGAAGTTTATTTGTGCACACAAAACGGAAAAAAGGCCCTTTTTTAACTATTTACAAAGAAATTAAGTTTATTTGTGCACACAAAATGGAAAAAAGGCCCTTTTTTAACTATTTACAAAGAAATTAAGTTTATTTGTGCACACAAAACGGAAAAAAGGCCCTTTTTTAACTATTTACAAAGAAATGAAGTGTATTTGTGCACACAAAACGGAAAAAGGCCCTTTTTTAACTATTTACAAAGAAATGAAGTGTATTTGTGCACACAAAACGGAAAAAAGGCCCTTTTTTAACTATTTACAAAGAAATTAAGTTTATTTATGCACACAAAACGGAAAAAAGGCCCTTTTTTAACTATTTACAAAGAAATGAAGTGTATTTGTGCACACAAAACGGAAAAAAAGGCCCTTTTTTAACTATTTACAAAGAAATGAAGTTTATTTGTGCACACAAAACGGAAAAAAGGCCCTTTTTTAACTATTTACAAATAAATTAAGTTTATTTGTGCACACAAAATGGAAAAAAGGCCCTTTTTTAACTATTTACAAAGAAATTAAGTTTATTTGTGCACACAAAACGGAAAAAAGGCCCTTTTTTAACTATTTACAAAGAAATGAAGTGTATTTGTGCACACAAAACGGAAAAAGGCCCTTTTTTAACTATTTACAAAGAAATGAAGTGTATTTGTGCACACAAAACGGAAAAAAGGCCCTTTTTTAACTATTTACAAAGAAATTAAGTTTATTTATGCACACAAAACGGAAAAAAGGCCCTTTTTTAACTATTTACAAAGAAATGAAGTGTATTTGTGCACACAAAACGGAAAAAAGGCCCTTTTTTAACTATTTACAAAGAAATGAAGTTTATTTGTGCACACAAAACGGAAAAAAGGCCCTTTTTTTAACTATTTATAAAGAAATGAAGTGTATTTGTGCACACAAAACGGAAAAAAGGCCCTTTTTTAACTATTTACAAAGAAATGAAGTGTATTTGTGCACACAAAACTGAAAAAAGGCCCTTTTTTAACTATTTACAAAGAAATGAAGTTTATTTGTGCACACAAAACTGACAGATGATTGCGTCTTAGATTTGACCAACAAAAATATTGCAATAAAAAGAAGAAAGAAGCTATTTTTCCAGGCTCTCTCTCCATTCTGTCACAGTCTTGCCAGAGGCTGGACAGAACTATTTCCCCTTTATTTGAGTGTGTCCAGTGCTCTTGTTTTTTGAGAGACCACACATTTTACAGGTGTCATAATAGTCCTCCTTGAAAGGGGGCTTTTTTGGTGTCTCCCCCCTCTCCATGGCTTCTCATCTTCAAGTGCTGCCCTCTGGTGCCTCCATTTTAATTGACGGTTCACATAAGAAGGAAACACGTCTTGTGTCGATGCAGAGGAACCTGAAGATGAAGAGGAGACAGAGGGGGGGTGACGAAGGGCTGTTGGGGAGACAGATGGTGGCGCTGGTGGAGGTTGGTGCAGCTGATGCTGAGGCCAAGCAGCTGGTTGCAGCTGTTGACTCTGTCCAAGGGAGGACCAGGCAGGTGAAGGGGCTGGTGGTGGCTGCTGGTGGGGAAACATGGACCAGGTGGGAGATGGAGCTGGTGGTGGCTGCTGGTGGGGAAACATGGACCAGGTGGGAGATGGAGCTGGTGGTGGGGAAACATGGACCAGGTGGGAGATGGAGCTGGTGGTGGCTGCTGGTGGGGAAACATGGGCCAGGTGGGAGATGGAGCTGGTGGTGGCTGCTGGTGCTAGTATCCTTGGTGCTAGTATCCTTGGTGCTAGTATCCTTGGTACTAGTATCCTTGGTACTAGTATCCTTGGTGCTAGTATCCTTGGTACTAGTATCCTAGGAAGAAAGACACAATCATTAGAAATGATGCCTGGACACATGTGATGACTTTGTGTGGAGGTCACTTCCTGTCATGTGATGACTTTGTGTGGAGGTCACTTCCTGTCATGTGATGACTTTGTGTGGAGGTCACTTCCTGTCATGTGATGACTTTGTGTGGAGGTCACTTCCTGTCATGTGATGACTTTGTGTGGAGGTCACTTCCTGTCATGTGATGACCAGAATGAACAGGTTCACGATGCTGAACATCAATAATCCCTCTCTGGTACGGTTTCTAATTGACAAGGTTCCAGCTGAAACTCTGGCAATGATTTGATCACTTGTATTCTTATTCTGTAGGTTGTTTTCAGTGCATGGTGTTAAAAATGTGGCACAAATTGCTCCTGGAAACTCTGAAACATTGTGTACCGAGTTCTTCACAGCATGTACAAATGAATAACTTCTATGTTCAGCGCCTGTAAAACATTCTTGTTCAATCCTTCATGACCTGAGATGATGGATGAGTGGAGTCACCATGGCCAGAGGGACTGTGAGGAGGGGAAGAGTCCATGGTGTCCCACAGGGGGCTCTTCAGGTGCTCTCTCACAGAGATCAGCTGATCACTGATGGTGACATCAGGACGTTCCTCCTGCAGATCTGGTCCAGTGATGTCCAGCTCACTGTCCTGCTGGGGACAGTCTCCCTGTTGGACTGTGTGAGAAGGTGTTCCACAGCGATGGTTCGCCTGTTGTCAACAAACACAAACACACAAACAACACATTGAGAAGAGCAAAGAAAAGGGAAGAATGTTTTTGTGAATGAGCAGAATACACATGCTATCTCAAGTCTATCTCTGTCTTTCCTCTCCTCTCCTCTCCTTTATCCTCTCATCTCCTCTCCTCTCCTCTCCTCTCCCCTCCTCTCCTCTCCCCTCCTCTCCCCTCTTCTCCTCTCCTCTCCTCTCCCCTCCCCTCCTCTCCTCTCCTCTCCTCTCCTCTCCTCTCCCCTCCTCTACTCTACTCTACTCTCCTCTCCTCTCCTCTCCTCTCCTCTCACCTCCTCTCCTCTATCCCCTCCTCTCCTCTCCTCTCCCCTCCTCTCCTCTCCTCTCCTCTCCTCTCCTCTCCTCTCCTCCATCCTCCACCTCTGACTCTGGTTTCTACAAAGTTTCTCCCTGTTGGAGGAGTTTTTCTTTCCACAGTCACAAACAAACCTGTTTGTTTTCTATTTTCTCTATAAAAGCACGTTGGAATGACTGTAATGTATTTAAAATGTCTTCTCTTTAATAATAAACAAATACACATGGTTGAATACAGCCCAGAATACACACTGGGCCGTCAGAGAAGAAATATTTTATTTTTTATTCAAGAAATAAGGTCTGTCTTTGAGATTTATCATGTTTTATTATTATAAAATATATTATATATTATAATTGAGTATAATAATATTATTAACAATAATAATAAGTAGAAGTAAAACTGAAGTAGAAGTAGAAGAAGAAGAAGAAGAAAAATAAGTTATTTATATTATATTAAAATAATAATTATGCAATATTACGATGAAATCCATACACTATATCATTTTTATACATTACACATACATTTACACAAATTACACAAGATATATGTCTTTATTTTTAAAGTACAGTCGTCATAATAAAAGAGCAAATTAACGTAACCTATTGTTGCGTACAATATTGCACATGACGCACCAATAAAAAGAGTATTTAAGTCTTCTATGGAGTGGGCACATTGCGATCATCGGAGAATAAATAATGCTCATTAAATCATAATCCACCGACGGTTCGTGATAACGTCCCGGCAGCAGAATGAAAAGCGGAGGGAATTCAGTTAAATATTCCGCGTACAGTCCAAGACATAATATACATATTTGCATACAAGTATATATGTATGCATACAGGACATATTGATAAAGATGTCTACTTATAGATATATACATTTATATTTAAAAGTGAACCACCGCCGATTTTTTTCGGGATTCATAATCGCGCGATTATGAATTATGAAGCAGTTCTGATATTAGGAGCGACTATGACGGTAGTATGACAACACGAAACTGATTTAGACTCAGGGAAAAGAACAATAATGAACTTACTGGACGTACCTCTTAGTTTTCTTCCCTTTTCCTCTCCTCCTCGAGTGTTCTGCAGGCACGTCTCAGGGGGGCGGAGTTTTGGTGACATGACGTATTGTACCACGTGACCCGTTAGGACCAGTTAGGACTGCGTTCGGACATGTTAGGACTTGTTAGGACTTGGTTAGGAGTTGTTCGGTCTTTGTTAGGAGTTGTTAAGACTTTGTTAGGACTTCATTGGCAGTCAGATCGGCGGAGGTGAGGGCCACAACAACCTGCTTCAGGAAGCTTTTCCATCAGAGTGAACCTGAAGTTACCTGGATCAAAGAAACTCCAGCTTTGTAGTCCAGGCCTCTGGTCTCTGTAGTTCAGGTTCACTATGAAGAGCAGAAGATAAATGAAGAGGTGAAGTTTCTCCTGGAGGATCAATAAAGTATGTTTTCTTCTTTTATATCACACTGTCTCACATGAGACATGAACAAACAATATGAGCAATTCTTCACTCCCTGGTTTATGAGATGTTCCTGATCGCCCCCCAGTGGCTCCATGGTGTAATGGTTAGCACTCTGGACTCTGAATCCAGTGATCTGAGTTCAAATCTCAGTGGAACCTGACTTTTCATGAACAAAAACACAATGTGAGTAGATCTCTATCCTGCACTGAGTGCAAACACTGAAAATAACCACTGACAGCAATAATGAGTCTCTGAATGAATCAGCTGTTCCTCACTCTTCAAGGAGAAGACACATTGATTGGAGGACATCTTGGCAGGACAAGACTCAGGACATGAGAGACAATTGAAGGAAGCTTCACTTGTCTGACTGGAATCTCCATCTTTGAACAAGTGGGGGACAAAGACAACACGCTCAATCCACACTATTGTTCCAGACCAGATGTTTTTAGGCTCCAGAGCACAGAAGACGACGTAAAGTCACACCCAGCAGGCTGTTCAGGCATGGCACGCCGGTCAGCAACAGGGTTGCCAGATGTGACTCACTGTTTTCAGCCCAAACAGCCCCAACAGTCATTTCAAGGTGCTTTTAACAAAGAAAAGAGAAAAACCCAACAAACCCACATGAGCAAGCAGATCTAATGCTTTACACAGTTATCATGTTTGCTGGTTACGTAACATCAGGAACTTTTCATACTTGATGGCATTAATATGATGAAGATAAACAGCAGCTCCACCAGAGTATTTCTCTACTGGACAGCAGCTCCTCAGGATATCAGTGATTTGACAATTGGGTGGAGATCATGAAAGCAACACTCCTCTGGATGGAGACTCCAGAGAACTGTTCTGCATTGACATAGACCATCAAGAGACACCTTAGTTTGATCCTACTGATGATGTCATTCTGCAATAGTCATCCTGCTCAGCATCTTTTCACCTGTCAAGTTTCTTCACAAAGAGCCTGAACAGGGACTTGAACCCTGGACCGTCAGATTAAAAGTCTGATGCTCTACCATCTGAGCTCCCCAGGCCTGCCAACACAGTGTTGTGTCTCCATATGATTCTCACTTCTGAGTGAGACAAATTGTAGTCCATTGTTCCTTCCTGAAGATGCTGAAAAGCTACGCTCTGGATTTGGTGTGGATGACAGGGGCCGTCCACACCATGAAACCAGTTAACCTAAACCAGCTGTTTTTGTCCTATCATCCACATGAGGCGGTGTTTTAGGAGCGTGAAGACGGGTTTGTTTGAACATGGTTCCCAGAGTGGGGAAATGTTAAAACGCCGGCTCGTGACGTCCAACCTCCTGATAACCATCAGGCCTGAACCCTGGCCAATGCAGTGGATGGTAGGCAAAGTCAGGCTTCCTCCTGTCTGGTGCTCATGGCTAATTTGCATATTGCAGGACTGACTCCAGCAGACTCTAACCTTCAGTTGTGGATGAAGTTCATCTGCAGATACTTCTGGACCAAAACCCTTGAGTTATGACCTCCTGCTGTGATTGAAACTCCAGTATTTAAAGCTTGTAGTTCACAGGTGTGTTTAGTTACATAATCAGAGAGCAGCAGAGTCCATCAATGTCTCATTACCTCCTGTGGATTCAATTCAGATGAGAGAGGCTCCTCATGGAGATCAAATGAGATAAAAGGAGATCAGCATCTGCTGCCATGGAGATGCTCCCTGCTCAGTGTTGTAGCTACATTGCCTACCCAGATGGCATTGAGATAACTTAATGGCTATCATGCTAGCAACACTAACTCGGCTCATTAAAGAAATGTGGCATTGGTGAAGATATTGGCTCTACCGAGTGTAGCTCTAGTTGGTAGTTTCTTAATACTTTTTCACTCTTGTGATTTTTTTTTTCTTGGTCTTTTCCCATTACTAATACTTTATTGAAACGTCTTCACACAGTACACATTGACTCACATAGCACCTGTTAGCTCCCATACATATTAGCATGTTAGCTTGGGTGCATAGATGTAAAAAAAACACATCACAATATTGTGCTGTGACTTTCATATGTTGGAAGTTTTTAACAGAATGACTATGAGATTAGCAGAAGCAGCTTTTCCATCCAGTTAATGTGGTGAAACTTTCTTACGGTACTTTACACACTTGTGATCTGAAGTCAGATCCTGAAAACCTGAACTGTCACTAGCAGAGGATGGTTTTGATCCATCGACTTCTGGGTTCTGGGTCCAGCACGCTTCCACTGCGCCACTCTGCTTAGTGCATGACTGCTTCTTCCCAAATTTACTTTCCTTGTAGGATCTTGTTTCCCACTGAGGTCCTGGTTTAGGTGTATGAGGGACATGAAAGTCTACTTGAATTGATCCCCCAACCATTTACTGGAGCACCATTTGTTTCCAGTGTGGTTTTGGACTTGTTGACAGTGTTGGCTTGGAGAGAAAATTCTTGGACGACCAAACAACATCATCAGGGTGAAGGTGTGAGATGAGAGGAACTAGAGAACCCAGAACGTCCTCGGCTCCACGAGACCTGGAGTCTCTACTGCCGAGGACCTGAGGGTCCATGAGGGCCGATTTGATAAAAGCAGTTCAGATAAATAAGAGGGTGTAAAACCATGAAGACACTTGAAGGGTTATGAAGGGTTAATCTCTTGCTATACTCTTTACAAGCTGTTTCACCCATCAGATATATGACGTTACTTTACGTTATGTACTGAAAAAAGGTAAACCTCAGGTGCTTTATTGATAGCCACCGTTAGCATTACTTAGCTTTAAAATGACTGGTAAACTAAACCACGGGTGTAACATTACGGCAGGTATATAGTGTGAATTGAAATCAAAGGAAAAGAGGATGAATTAATAATCATTCAAACTGACAACAGGCTGAACAAAAACCTGTTTTTCAAGTTAAAACTCTCAATTCCATCTTTTCTCTTCAGACCCAGGCCTCATTGATTTGTGGTACCAGTTCAGATATTTTTCTAAATGAAACTACTTGTTATTGACGTGTGACTGACGTCACAGATAAGCACCAGAGGAAGAAGCTCCTCCAGAATAAAAGCTGTTAAAAGCTCTGCTCTTTTCTCCTCATTCTCCTTCTTTCAATCGTGCATAGAGGAAGAAAGAGACTCAATGTCCTTTGTAAATGATGAGATTTGACTTCAACATGAGACACAGTGACAGCCTGTAATGACACAGCTGATCAATTAGTAGGATTAATAATGGAAACAGAGACAGAAGGCAGAACAGAGAGAGTGTGGATTACACTGAGCTGTGCAACACAATTTGAACTAGTTCAGCATCAGATATTCAATTTTGGGTATCGGGATCAGATGGGAAGTGAAAAAACCTGGATCGGTGCCTCCCCAACACCAGTAAAACCAAACTGATCAAACCAAAGGTCAAAATGTCTTCCTGTAGAAGAGAATGACTAACACTTCCTGTTCCACAGTGCAGAGCAGCTCTTTAACCCCCAAAGTGAAACTACTTCCTGGAGGTTGGACACCATCTTGTAACAGGTGAACTCTACCTGAGACCAGCTGCCACCACACCTCTGAACATCAGCTCTACGTTGTCTGACCCTGAAGCTTCTCTTCTGTTTCTCCTTGTTAGCCACATACTCAGGTTGGCTTGTCCTAACAGGAAGTTGGCCAGACAGATGTTTGTGTGCTGTGCTGGTGTGAACCTGGGAGCAAAGAGGAAGAAGCTGTGCTCCTATATGAACCCTCGACCAGCCAGCCACTGCTGCAGTAAAGAGGGAGTCAGTCTGGGACAGTGGAGCCAAAGGTGCTGGAGAGTTTCCTCAGCTTGGCAGAAGAGGCACTGACTTCCTGTTTGGGGGTCAAGCTGCACCACATGTCTGTTGGTAGCCAAGGCCCCATGCACTGTCCTCCACTGGAGATCCACAGAAGACCTGTGACATGAGAGCCAATTGAAACTGATCAGGAAAAATGATCTCCTTTCAGAAGTCTGATATGAATGATGGCATTCAAATCTGATGTTCAGACTGCAGTCAGTGTTTGTAAAGGATGACGATTAGGAAGGAGCAATTAATGTGCTGAATGTCTCCTTGAAAGTTGTGCAAATGGGACTAAACCCATATTTTTCTGAGTTGAACTGTGTTTTGGAGTTTAAATCAGCTTCCTTGGTTTTTCTCCCCTGTTTTGATCAGGGGATCTTTTGCGTGTTAATGTGATAATGTGATAACCACTACACTACAGAAACTATGTATGATATAAGCAGGGTGGTGTGGAGGACAGGGGTCATATTCCACCAAGTTTGCTTTCTCATTTGAATATGTTTCATTAGTTTTACAGCACTAATATGCATCCCTAAACCTTGGAAGAAAACATGTTCAGAAATAAGTCACAGAGTGCCTCTTGGTGATGAAGCAATGAGTGCTCATGTTCTACAATGACATTGATTTCATGGCGATCACAAGTGGCAAGTGACAAAATTCTCTTCCTGGATGTCCTTACAGAGAGCGGTCACAACACTCATTCATGTTCTTCTGTCTTTCAAACCGACAGGCCAGAGTACCAGTGGGTGTAGTGGTTGGTACTGGTGTTCAAAGTCTCACACTGCTGATGAGTTGTGGAAGGCAACTAAAGTAAACCTTCTTGCTGTACAACGAGACTCCTTCCATGAAGAATTAGATGTTCTCTCCAAGAGAGCTGATGTTTGCAAAAGGAGCTCACTGACCAAACTAAATCCGACTGTAGATTCAGACGGTCTGCTGAGGATCAGAGGCAGACTGAAGCTAGCTGATCTAAGTCACAAAGAAAAACATCCAATCATTCTTCCAGTCAATCACCATGTGTCATCAGACACTCTCCTTTGATCTCCTTTGGTCTCCATGAGGAGCCTTTCTCATCTGAATTAAATCCACAGGAGTTAATGAGACGTTGGTTGACTCTGCTGATCTCTGATTATGTAACTATACAACAAGAATCAATGGGCCAGTGGTGCAATGGATAACGCGTCTGACTACGGATCAGAAGACTCCAGGTTCAACTCCTGGCTGGCTCGTAGATTTAAACAAAAGTCAATACAAACATAGCATTCCTTCTGTTTCAAGTGAATAAAATCCACTCTTCAGAACCATAACAAGCTCCCATGAGGTTGATCAGAAACTTATCAGTGACTAAATCAACAGGAATGGACTGTTTCTTAAAACATCTAGACTCATATAGACCAGGCTGTATGGTTAGTGGTACAGTGGTAAACCATCTCATATAGAGCAGTCTGTAATCTGCCTTTTGTTTCCCTCCTCTCCTCACCTCATGTTGTCCTTCTTTCCCCCAAACTTTCTATGTAATTTCGTTGTACCTGTTGCAATGACAATAAAGACGATTCTGAGTTGAAAAGGAGCAGGAAGAGCGCCCCCTGATGATGGAAGGAAAAACTTACAGCACCTGGTATTCCCAGTCAGTCTCCCATCCAAGTACTAACCAAAGAAGGTCTGGTATCCATAACTGTCTCGCTGTATCGTTCCCAACACAGTTTGGCTGTCCAGCAGGTGGAACCATCGTTCTACTTCCATTTGGTTCTACTTTTCAATACATAGTCAGGTTGCAAAGACTGCTGCACAGAGCTCTGCTTTGACTGGTTAGTTAGCTTCGGTTTTTACAACCCCCCCTTTCTGGTCCAGTGGTGTGAGCTCTCCCTTCGATTCTACCAATCTGACCTGGACGCCTTGCTTGGTTTCCCAGCTGAGGTATACCACAGCTCCAAAGCTCTTGTCACTTCCATCTGAGAATGTTATTCCCCAAGGTTTTCCAACCCAGCCAGCTGATGTGAGGCTTCTATGGAACATGATCTGGCCAAGATGAACATATTCCTCAAACAAGTTGAGGGCATCCCTCCGGAGGTCTCCAGAAAGGGGCTTGTCCCGAGTGTCTCGGGTCATACTTCCACCTCCAGCCTCTTGGAATGCTTTCCTGACAAGTATGGCTCCTTTCACCTTGATGGGTGCAACCAATCCAATCAGATCATAGAGGCTAGCCACTTGGCTAATAGCTCTCTTCTGGTCAGTGGGTCAGGAGTCTTTCTCTTTCTTTTCAAGAAGGTCTTGGCCTGTTCTTGTTTTCTTCTCCTTCTTGAGAAGTTGATTGAGGATATTATGTAAATCTGGTCCTTGTCTTGGCGAGATGATTTGAGAAAACAAGAATGATTAAAATCACCTTAATTTACACAAAAGGATGGTTTTACTTTGTTGGGATCTCACAAGACCACAGAGAATGTGTTAATTTCCAAGGAAAGACATTTTTCATTTGTCATGATGCAGTCAAAACATGTGACCTACGGCCATACCACCCTGAACACACCTGATCTCATCTGATCCTGGAAGCTAAGCAGGGTAGGGCCTGGTCAGGACTTAGATGGGAACAGCTCATGACCCCCCAAGTCCCTGTTGCTGGTCTTGGGGTTGAGCAGAATCCTGGATCAGAGGATTTTATGGGCTTGTGCCACCTGCTGGCCAGTTCATGTCACAACACTTTCTTTTAATGTAATTCCAGCTCATTGAAGGAGATTTATTATGTATTCATTCAGGACAATATAATTCCTGGGATTGATTTCATCCCTTCAACAATATATTGTGAAGTCTTACATCTTAATGGAGAAGGCCAGAGGATTCCAATTTACCAGTCACATTTGATCTCCAACAGATCAGAACTTTTGTAACTCAAGACAGATTCTTTTCAGGTCTTGTTCTCCTATTATGTGATTGTCTTTAAGATCTGTCTGGAGACACTGTTTTCACACTCACTACATTTTTACTGACAATAACACACATTTTAAATGCCAACAACATTTTATTAAGTGTATTTAGTATACTGAAACCATTATGTATTAACACAAACATTTAGTGTTTTGATATGAAATAATAACTTCTATGAATTTACAAATACAATATAACAATAGTTAACAATGTAAAATATTTACTGTTTAAGATTACATTTGTTAATGTCAGAAAATGTGAAGGCAAATTTACAAATAACAAACATAAATACAACGATGTAATGCAAGACAACTCACAACTATTAAACAATATACATACAGGTACTTCTCAAAAAATTAGCATATTGTGATAAAGTTCATTATTTTCCATAATGTAATGATAAAAATTAGACTTTCATATATTTTAGATTCATTACACACAACTGAAGTAGTTCAAGCCTTTTATTGATTTAATATCGATGATTTTGGCAAAAAAGTAAAGAAAAACCAAAAATATCACATCATTTCTCCTCATAGCTGTTGCTTATGGCCATACCACCCTGAACACGGCCGATCTCGTCTGATCTCGGAAGTTAAGCAGGGTTGGGCCTGTTTAGTACTTGGATGGGAGACCGCGTGGGAATACCAGGTGCTTTTCCTTCCACCACCAGGGGGCGCCAACATTTCTTTTTCATTCTGCCTCTCTGGTTTTGTGAACATGGGTTTGGTGTTTTTACTTAAAAAAAAATTTCACTTTTTTTTTTTTACGTATTTATCACTGGTGCAGTTCCCTGTCATGCCCACCAGGTGGTAGGAAAACCACACACTTTACATTGAACGCTCCTTGAACATCCCAATTTAAAAAAAATAAAAACTTTTACAAACTATAAAAGTTGCAAAAGCCATGAGAAATGTTCCGTTTAAAATAGTGAGAGACTATGGATTTGTACGGGGCTGCCAGGTTTGATTTACCTGGCATTGTTGCCTATTGTTTTTGTGTGTGTGTCAGAGAGAGTATGTTGTGCTTTTATGTTTGTGTTTTTGGTTTGCTTGTTTCCTCGTTTCTTCCTCTTATGCTTCTGTTTCCCCCCCTCCCTTTACGAGTACTCTCGGCAGTTTCCAACAGCCACTCACCGGTCCTCCATCTGGTCTGCTTGTACACACCAGCCCGTTCTGCTCTCCTAATTGGATATGGTGAGATATGACCAGTACCAATAACACACTTAGATTTATTTCATGGAATGTGAGAGGCGCGGGAAACGTTACCAAAAATGACAGAATTCTGACCCATCTTCAACATCTTAGAGGAGATATATTTTTCATTCAGGAGACCCACCTTCGCAACAGAGAGGTTTCACGGCTTGAAAGGGGCTGGATTGGCCAAATCTTCCACTCAAAATTCAACGAAAGGGCCAGGAGCACTGCTATCCTTATTCGTAAAAATGTTCCATTTGAGCTGGGCAAAACTGTAACGGACCCAGCTGGCCGTTATGTTATTGTCTCCGGCAAGCTGTATGATACCTTGGTTATACTCGCTTGCGCTTATGGCCCCAGTTGGGATGACAAAGTTATTTACTTCTTTTCCGAATATTGACAACCATCACATCATTATGGGCGGGGATTTGAACCTTGTACAAGACCCTATACTGGACCGCTCATCTAACAAGTCGCTTCCCTTATCCAATTCAGCAAAAACAATAGATACCTTCACCAAGCAGTTGGGGCTTATAGACCCTTGGAGACATACCTCTCCTACAACTAAACACTTTTCCTATTTCTCCCATATACATCGTACTTACACTCGCATAGACTTTTTTCTCCTTGACAATAGATTACTCTCCAAAATTGATTCATGTAATTATCATAGCATCGTAATCTCGGATCACGCTCCCACATCAGTTGATATCAATATGTACACTCAAATCAGAGCCTTTAAACAATGGCGATTCAACTCCACTCTACTGGCAGAAGAACAATACAAGCATTTCGTACATGATCAAATGAACATTTTCTTTGAACTAAACGACTCACCAGAAATAAGCAGAGCAATATTATGGGAAGCATCTAAAGCTTATATGAGACGTCAACTTATATCCTTTGTTTCAAACCAAAATAAAACAGAAACCACTCGCATTGCTGAGTTGCTCCGAAGGATTAAAGATTTGGATGCGAGGTACGCGTCCAATCCAGGCCCGACCTTATATAAAGATCGCTTGGCTTACAAACAGAGTTTGACCTTGTGTCTGTTAACAGAGCAAAATTACAAATACTCAAATCGAGACAACGCTTTTTGGAATCTGGGGAAAAAGCTGGGAAGCTCTTAGCCCACCGTATCCAGGAGGAAGCATCCTCCAGGCTTATTCCATCTATCCGATCTAATACGGGAGAACTACTTACTGATCCAACCAAGATTAATGAAACATTTGCTGAATTCTATATATTTCAGAGCTTGTGGAATCCCTTTCTGTTGTATATCAAGTCTCTTGATTTATACCCAGATCCTGATGAGGAATGATCTCTTCTATTTCTTTATATGTTTATTATAAAAAAAATTTTCTTATCCCCCCCCCATTTTTAATGTCTGTCTTTTACGTGGTATGAGTGTGTGTGCGAATGTTTATGTTTGTATTGGAGGTTTGTGCCATGTGTCCAAGGTTATTTGACCTGAGCGGGGTGGGTGGGTTAAGGGAGGGGGGCATGAGGGTCTTTGTTACTTGCCAAATGTACCATTCCATTTGATCGAAAAATGTCAATAAAAAGAGTTGGACTAAAATAGTGAAAGCGTCGCTTCACACTTTAAAACGCCAAACTACATATATATAAAAAACAAGCTATTTTTTCCCCACAGACATCGACTAACCTGGTGGGCATGACAGGGAACTGCACCAGTGATAAATACGTAAAAAAAAAAAAGTGAAATTTTTTTTTAAGTAAAAACACCAAACCCATGTACACAAAACCAGAGAGGCAGAATGAAAAAGACACGTTGGTGCCCCCTGGTGGGGGAAGGAAAAGCTTACAGCACCTGGTATTCCCAGGCGGTCTCCCATCCAAGTACTTACCAGGCCCAACCCTGCTTAGCTTCCGAGATCAGACGAGATCAGGCGTGTTCAGGGTGGTATGGCCGTAAGCAACAGTTATGAGGAGAAATTTACTTTTTATGAGTGATACTAATGTGTGTGTGTGTGTGTGTGTGTGTGTGTGTGTGTGTGTGTGTGTGTGTGTGTGTGTGTATTACGGCCCTGAGGAACTATGACAAACAGGCAACATCATCTCCTCGTTAGTATAGTGGTCAGTATCCCCGCCTGTCACGTGGGAGACCGGGGTTCAATTCCCCGACGGGGAGTTTGCTTCATGGTGTTTATTTACTGATCATCCTCAGGTTGAGATCACAAAGGACCTTTCAGGCTTGACACTGACAGGTCCTGACAGAGTTCCTCCATGTTTTCTGGAGCCTGGATGGACCAGGTGAGCTCCATCAGCTGACCAGTCTCTGATTGGTGGTCAGTATTTGAGAGAGACTCACAACAAAGACACTCTGGAGCTTTATTCCAGTTTGAATTGAGAGACAACAGATGGAACAATCAACAGGTTTTCAGTGTATTTTCACTATAAAAAGGTCATTTCTTCGTGTCACTGATCCTTACGGCCATACCACCCTGATCTCATCTGATCTTGGAAGCTAAGCTGGTAGAAATCCTACACAAGGTTTTGTAAATGAGGCCCCAGATCCAGAAAGATCTGTAATGTGATTTGTTAGAAATTTGTTAGAAAATGAAGTGAATGCAGGTCAGGAACCATTGATAGTGTGTTGACATAAACAGATTTCAACAGTATTCCAGTTTAATCATGTTTTATTAAAGAAAAAAACCCTTCAAACCCCCAGGGAGGGCAGCTCTCTGGCGCCCTCTATTGTTCAGCCGCCACTGAAACAGGCCCATTGCAAGTTGACTTGCATTACTGGATTGTCTGTGGTTCTAGAAAGTGAGTGGACTTTCAAGCGTTCTAGTTCAACATCCAGCATTAGAGCTAAAACTCTTGCCCCGTGTGAGGATCCAACTCACCACCTTCACATTATGAGACTGACGCTGCCTACTGCACCAACGAGGCCTGGAAAACATGAGTACTGGATGTTTCTTCATGTGGACGTACTAAATACTGCACATGACTGTTGGGATCTCACAGGACCACAGAAAGTTTGTTCATTTCTAGGGAAAGACCATTTTCATATGTCATGATACAGTCATGACAAATGAAGTCGGACCCAGGAATGTGATTTTGACCATCACACCCAGTGGGGGGACCTTTTGCCACAGCAGACCCATGTAAATCCTCCCCCACTCAAAAGACACTTCCCCCATGCACTCAGCTAGTCACTGATTGGTCGCCACCTTCTACACTCTCAGCCTATCACAGACCAACTCGCTCTCACGGTGCGTTCAGGTAACGCAATAGAATGGGAATAAACTAACGTGATCAATAAACCTTAACATTGCAATCAGCCACCCTTTTTTAAAATCAATTGATGAAAGACTTTATTTGTCTCTAATTAAAAAGTTGCAAACAACACCCTGATGATGTTGTTTGGTCGTCCAAGAGTTTTCTCTCCAAGCCAACAATCAGGGACTACAAGCTCCAGTGGAGCTGCAGAAGCTTCTGATGCTAGGAGGAGGAGGAGTGGAGCCATAGACCTATAGAACTAGAATTATATAGAGGTTTATGAGCAGATATCTACTTCTAAATTTCTATGTGGTCTGTCTTCTGTGTTTTTGGTGTGTTTGGTGAGTCACAGCGCCCCTAAAGGCCTGCATGTGTACTACATGCCCTGAAGCCTTGTGTTGAGCCGTGTTCATAGTGAGGTGTGGACAGAATTGTTTTGGAGAAGGCTGGGGAGAACAAAGATGTTTTTTTCGTCATGTGGATGAAGCCTTACACTTGCAGGCCCAGCAGACGACCTTTGTCAGAGCAGAGAAGAAGCTCCTGAAGACTTTGAGTCTCTTTGGTTGACGCTGGCAATCAAGACGCAACAAGAGGTGACACATTCTAAACACTTTGCTGGAGAACTAGACTTTTTGAAAAGTTCCATAGAAATTGTGAGAATGCAACTTTCTGAAAACGTTGTTGTTCTTTATTATTTCACAGCAGCCACACGTCTGTAAAGCAGCGTTGTAACTTTTCAACTGCAGTTTATTTCTCCCCTCCACTGCTTTCAGAAATACATTTCACTGAACTGATTCAGTAATAAAAGAGAGTTTTTGTATGAGCGGCCATGTTGGTCTGGTTTTAACTGCAGGAGTTGGTGCTTTTCATGATGCGTTCAGGTGCATCACGTAAGCCTGCACTCCGACATTTCAACAAGCTGCGGTGCTCCTGCAGTAGCGATGTTACAAGTTAACGTGATTAAAATATGACTGATAGTTATTAGCGAGCTGGAACACGCATGCTCAGCACACGTCAGTGCTGAAGTTTGTGCAGTGCAGCTCCTCAACAGTTGGTCCAGGACGGTCGGCACAGCCCAAACTCATTTCTTCAGCCACAAGGAGCTGGTCCAAGGAAATGATGTCGTTTTGTTCAGCAGGATCCTGGAGTGCTGAACTTTCTTCTTCTTCTTATGGACCATGAATTGGCCTTTATTGTGTGAATGCTGAAGGCAATGCTTTGATCTGCAACAGACGCTGATCTCCTTTGATCCAATCAGAGTGAATCCTGATCTGTGTGTGTGTGTGTGTGTGTGTGTGTGTGTGTGTGTGTGTGTGTGTGTGTGTGTGTGTGTGTGTGTGTGTGTGTGTGTGTGTGTGTGTGTGTGTGTGTGTGTGTGTGTGTGTGTGTGTGTGTGTGTGTGTGTGTGTGTGCGTGTGTTTCAGAGGATCAGCATGCTTGTTTTCACATGTTTTGTGAAAAAGCCTTGCTCATGTTTTTGACATTGAGAATAAAATAAAATTCATGTTTTGTAACACAACAGTTAAAGTGTGTCTGTATTGCTTTTTGAAACTTGAAGACCTTCTATAACACACTGATGGATATTTCAATGACTGACAGTCACATGTTAACGGGTCGGTTTTGACCTGAGTCTTAGATCCCATTTACACAACAACGTTCCAAGTGACAACAACTTGTCTGTTCAAGAAAAGTCTTACTTTTACACAACAGCAGCAGACACACTGACAACAATGGAGTTTTTACAATGTGAACAAGTCTCAGTCAACAGTGGTCGTCTTCTGTGTAGGGTATTACAGGGAACCTTCCATGAGGACAGAGCAAGCCGCCTGGCTAGCTCAGTCGGTAGAGCATGAGACTCTTAATCTCAGGGTTGTGGGTTCAAGTCCCACGTTGGGCTTTACTTTCAGACAGTGGTGTCCTCAAGAACTAAATGGTAGAATTGGTACCTGAAGCTCTCAATTATGAGTCTCCCAGGTGAGTGGTCACCACTGTGGGTCTAGACAATAGACCGTAAGGTGAACCCTGTTATCATTTCATCTCGCTCCGACGTCTGCGAACTACACAATCTTTAGCTCATAAAAAAGAACGACTTCTGTTAAGTATACAACCAAAAGTTCGTCGCAAAAAAACCTGCCGATTATTTACGGCAAGGCATTTCATGTCGAACTAGTTTCTTCAGAGCGTAATAAGATTTTGGTGGTACGACTCGTCACGTGATCGTGCTAGACCAATCGCGTAGCTCCATTATGACAACAGCCCGGAAACATGGCGACGTCGCTAGCTTTATTCAACATCACCGATATAGAGGAATTCTATTATTTTATTTTAGGTATCATCCTTGTTGTACCTATTGCTGACTTATTTTTATTTATTTATTCTTCCTACTACTACAGTAGTGTTATTATTTTGTTATTTTCAAGCTGCATTTGATATATTACTGTATTGTTGTGCTGTCCCTTTGTACTTGATGTGCTGTTGCACAGGAACGTATACCTTGTTCGTTTTGTAAAATGTATTCAATAATATATAAAAAAAAAAAAAAAAAAAAAAAAATATATATATATATATATATATATATATGTATATAGAGGAATTCTACCAAAAGTCTTCTAAAGCGGGTCAAATGGATACTAAACAGTGCTTTATACATAACCGCCTCCAAGAAGAACAATGAGGCAAATAGACAATAAGGTGAAATTTTAATGTTCATGTCGTTTTGATCAATAAAGGGCAATAATTGTAGATCAATGACAAGGACCATTCATTTATTAATTCCTTCATTTATTCACTCATAACTAAATACAAAAATGATTAAGCATAAAATAATCTGCATGGAAAACATATATACATATTTACAATATATATAACAGCATACGAAAATGAATGCTAATGTTACCAATGTAATCAATGCAATAGCCTACAATTCTCAGACAATTGCCTACATGCTAGTCCTCACTGTCAGTGTCAGGACAGTTGTCATCTTCCCTCTCCTCGATTTCTTTTTTATTTGAGCAGTGGCAACACCTGCATAAGTCTGTGCAACAGAGTCCTGCAGAGACACATGAACATCTGCCCGTCTCACAGGCACTCTCTTTGCAACTGCAATGTATCACATGCAAAACACTGTCAGGGGCTGGATTTCTTGTCATCCATGTGACTTGTAGGTTTCCATCTTCCAGATGCCAACCATGTCCAGCGGGTGATGGAGCACCTATCTTTTGCTTGACACAAGACTTCAGTGTATCCTGTCTGCAACACAACACAACAAAACACCAACAATTACACCAGAGTACCATCAAAAACATAGGCAAAAGGTGGGCTTCATGATGGTTGTGGCTGGTATAACCATTTTCACAAAACAACACAGAGTGGTATAGGGGATACTAAACATTACAGGCTGTAACAGATTTCACACCAAAGACGGCCAAGAAAAGCACACATCCCAAACCACACCATCAGCTGTTTCTTTTCCTTGTTGCCAAATAGTACATGTCTGTACGGACAGCAAGCTGAGTAGTCACACACCTTTCATGTCAAATTGGCCTTGCATGTTACAAATAATAATAAATTGCCTCGAAATGACCTGTAGTTTGAAGCATCAAGACCTTCACTTGTCTTCACCAGTTCAATGAAGGTCTTCCTCAGCTGCCCCATTCTCAGCACCTCCTGGTTGACAAGCAGCCTTTGACGGAGGATCCTCTCACACAAAATCTTGTAGCTGATGTCAAACGTTGGTTCATTCCTAAAGAAAGAAATAATCATTTTGAAGACAATAAACATATTATGATTGATTGTGTTCACATGCAAAATACAGAAAAATACATTGAACTCCATGTTTATTTATGGAAAGAAAATAATTGACTTACTGTTCTTTCTCTGGTCTGGCAGGCTCACTCAAAAACCTGGTGTACTGTAGGTAACAACTCTTGTGCTACTGCACCTCCAGAGCCACACAGTCTTTGTCTTTGATGTGAATAAGAATGCTGTGGTCGTCCTTTAACTCAGCAGCTTTCTGCAACTTGCCTTGTAGAATGAATAGATAGATAGATAGATATACTTTATTTATCCCGAAGGAAATGAAGCCGTCCAGTAGCATCAAGTAACATCAATGCACAGACATATGACATCCACACAAACATACAGTACATACTACCCTATGACATCCATCCATACAAACATACATACTACCCAAATGCAAAAGTAAAAGATATAATTGTGTGCAGTGTAGTTTGTAGTATAGTTTAGTTTGATTATAACACGCTTCGTGTTCAGGAGCAGTGAGGCTAGTCATTCAACTACTGTGTGTGTGTGTGTGTGTGTGTGTGTGTGTGTGTGTGTGTGTGTGTGTGTGTGTGTGTGTGTGTGTGTGTGTGTATGGGCTGCATTTTTTATTTTTGCTTACCTGCTGTTAAGGTTTCTGCTTTTGACAAAGCTTCCCTTTGTCGTCTTCCTGCTTTGACTTTGTATATTTCCTTCTTCTTGCAAATAATGCACAGGGCAGGAAGGACGGGGCCAGAGCTGGAGACGGGGAGGTCTGACCTGGATCTAAGTCTTTTTGTTGGATTTGTAGGGCTCGGAGTCGTTCTGCTCCATGTCGATGGGGTGGCCTCGCTTCTTAAGGAGCTTTCCGTGTCATCTCCTCTCTCTCACGCGCGAGACGCCTTTCCACTTTTGCAATCGCATTCTTGTCAATAAACCTTCGACAACAAGTAGGGTGGAAGGCAGCGTCCTCGGGAATGTTTTCAAAATCCAAATCAAGGCAATGTTTGTGGTTTTCAGCTACGTCTTGGCACTCACCCCTCAACTCGAGCCACCGTCGTAGGCGTGCGATTGTGAAATCCTGACTTTTTTTCATGTTTCACTGATGCTATGTGCATATAGCACCGTTTATGTCCCGAAGAATTTGCTTTTTTACCACTTTCTGGTAAGTTTTCCTCTTCTTCCGTACTACTCGACGAAACTCCGGGCGCTGCCATCTTGGCTTGTGTTGATCAAATTCGGCTTTCCTATTGGTCTAGAACAATCACGTGTCAACCGTGGCACCTCTCGCGGACTAAAATGTTATTACGCTGTGAAGACGCTAGTTCTGTATAAAATGCCTCGCCGTAAATAATCGGCAGGATTTTTTGCGACGAACTTTTAGCTGTAAGCTTAACATAACTCCTTCTTTTTATGAACCAAAGATTGTGTAGTTCGCAGACGTCGGAACGGAATTCAATTTCTGAAAGACTTTTCGTGGTTCACCTTACGGCCTATTAGAACAATGTAAACTATTGCTGTGTGTCTATTCCACTGGAATGTTTTCTCCCTGTGAGGAAACACACTTTACACCGTTCTATAGCTCAGTTGGTAGAGTGGATCCTGGATTCATTTGTCAGAATCACTCTGAGCCGATGTTCATTCAAGACTTTTGAGGCGTTACAATGGAAGGAAAGTCCTCCTCAGGACGACGTCCACCAGGTGGATGGAGAGTCTTCACAGGGAGTTGAGGAAGTATGAGTGAGAACAATGGATCCTATGGTGGTCCAGTAGTAAGTACAGGGGTTCTGATGTTAAGTTTCCACATGTTCATGCAAAACCACCTGAGATGTGCTGAAATAGCTCAGCAGGGAGAGCGTTAGACTGAAGATCTAAAGGTCCCTGGTTCAATCCCAGGTTTCAGCAAAGACTACTATAGTTTTCCTCCTCTCTCTTCATGAGCCTGACCTCACGAGGGTACGCCCACCTTCTGCTCGTGTTATCTAATTGCAGTTATTTAAACACACACATAGCCAATTTTTTACATCTGAACCACTAAGTTATGCCGCTAAACCACCAGAGTTCTAACTGGATGTTCCAGTTTCCTTTCCTTCAAAGTGATGAATGAACCTCCTCTTACCTTCACATGGAGGAGCCAGGGGAGGAGGAACCAGGGGAGGAGAAGCCAGGGGAGGAGGAACCAGGGGAGGAGGAGCCAGGGGAGGAGGAACCAGGGGAGGAGGAATCAGGGGAGGAGGAACCAGGGGAGGAGGAGCCAGGGGAGGAGGAACCAGGGGAGGAGGAACCAGGGGAGGAGCAACCAGGGGAGGAGGAACCAGGGGAGGAGGAACCAGGGGAGGAGGAACCAGGGGAGGAGAAACACCGAAGATTAAAGTGCAGAAACACAGTTTACACTGAAACTTCTCCCAACGCTCCACACCTGCTCACACACTCACACCTACACACTCCTAGCATGCACTGAGAGACAGAGAGAGACAGAGACAGAGAGCGAGACAGAGACAGAGAGAGAGAGAGAGAGAGAGAGCGAGAGAGAGAGAGAGAGAGAGAGAGAGAGAGAGAGAGAGAGAGAGAGAACTGTGCGTCCAGGACAGTGTACTGTCCTCAGACTGAACAGTGACACTCGTGAGGTGTGAAGCTGGAGCTGCTGGAGGAGGGCGGAGCTCCAGAGGTGAGGCTCCACATGCTCAGGTCATGGCCGAGACGATGAGCCTCCCATGGGCTCAGGAGAAGCATGTGGAGGGGTCGGGTGGTGGGTCAGATGGAGCTCTGTGAAAAGTGAATAAAGCCCCGGAGATGTATCCACGGCATGAAGACAGTTAATCCTTAAAAATCCATATAATAACCACGTCATTGTATAAGCTGCAGGGATCATAGCACGTGGAAAGAGTAAGGGCTTATAGTCCAGAAAGTAGTGTAGTTAACTTTTGACATTTGTGGTTACACTATTTATGGATTTGTGTGTCCATCCCAATGTTAAACTCATTCCTACACGATTGATTCTTGGGTTTTCAGTTAGCATCTCCTTGCTAACTCTGGTTCATTATGAGTTCTGGAGGAATGTTTCAGTCGTGTGCTATAATAACATGAATCGACCAGTGTGGGATTTGATCTCACACATGGAGAGCACAATGAATCAGCAGTCCTTCACCTGAACCCATCCTGATGCACTGCTTGAAACAGCGCCTCCATGTGGTGATATCAGAATGGATATAATCTATATACACTATTCAAATGAAAAGTCTGTCTTGAAGTGTCTCTCTGTGCACAGCCAAAGCTCTCGTCCCTGGGTGGGCTTGAACCACCATCCTTTCGGTTAACAGCCGAATGCGCTAGCCGATTGCGCCACAGAGACTGGTTCTTACAGAAAGTGGGTGTGGCTTTGAGTTTTAATCAAATTGTTCAAAGAGCAATTCCAAACAGCCCACTTTGGTGAAAACATCAACTCAAGATGTGAACTTTTATCGTTTAGTGTTTCTCACATGCATTGGTTTTATTTCCCATTGTCCCTGAAGGCAACACACACACACCACCAGACCACAGATGCACACACAATCATGTCCAAACTCCACTTCCGGGTTAACTTCAGTGTGCGTTCCATAACGTAACATAACAATCCTGAAAATATCTCCACTTCTAGTGGCGGCGTTCTCCTCCTTTCCTGAAGGACTTCATGTTTCACTCCAGCAGTTCTGATCCATCTGGAGCTTTATTGTCTCTTCAATTCCACATGGTGGAGGATGATCATTAAATCATTCAATCATTTGGACATCAAAGCACACTAAAGTTTTTTAAAGACTTGTGATTGTTGTTTAGTTTATAAAAGGATTTGTCTCAAAAACTGCAACTGAAGTGTGAACTGTGATGACTGTATATAAAGTGCTCACCTTTACACCACAGGACCCCTTGGAAACTGGATTTGATCACAAAAAGTAACACGAGGTGAAGTCAGAGTTGCTCCTGAGAGACTGGAGCCTTAATCCAGCGCCTTGGACCGCTTGGCCACACTAAATGGCAAATGGTAAATGGTCTAGATTTATATAGCGCGTTCTAACCACACTGAGTGCAGTCCCAAAGCTCTTTACATATCAGCTCACTCACCCATTCATGCTCACATTCACACACCAATGGGACAGAGCTGCCATGCAAGGTGCTAGTTGACCACTGGGAGCAATTTAGGGTTCAGTGTCTTGCCCAAGGACACTTTGACACATAGACCGGTGTAGACTGGGATCGAACCTCCGACCTCTCACTTCCGAAGACGACCACTCTACCACCTGAACCACGGTCACCCCAGACCTGCTTCTAATGAAGTATCACAAAGTGTGATATCACTCCAGGATATAAACTGAGAACAGGCTGAACAAAAACCTGTTTTAAGTTAAAACTCCCAGTTTTTATCTTTTCACTCCATTTCATTTTCTAACACATTTCTAACAAATCACATTACGGATCTGGAACCGTAATGATCATGAAAACTGACCGAGTTAGTGCTTCACATGTAAATGGAAAATGACTTGTAAACCGAAAAAAGTCATCTTCGAAATTTGACACTTTCCCATACTCCGATTTTGTCCAACTTTTAGTTTGTTGTAGACTAGACCCAGCCTAACATAAAACCACCAAAAAACAAAATTTTGCAATTTTTTTGGGGTAGGGGTACTCTGGCAGTATATTGACCCTACTAGTTAGAGTCTGGACAGGCAATTAGAATAACGTGACTTTAATATTGCTGTGTGTTTTATTATTGTTTGAACTCAGGGACGCCGATCCCGTGTTTCAACCAATCTGTGTCTGCGTGTTGGATTCACATCCACGCGAACCTCCGCACTGTGCAGCTCTCTCTCTCTCTCTCTCTCTCTCTCTCTCTCTCTCTCTCTCTCTCTCTCTCTCTCTCTCTCGCTCTCTCTCTCTCTCTCTCTCTCAGCTGCTCCGGGTGTCTAGATCCTGCACATTCTCATATCTGGACCTGTGGATAAACTGCACAGTTACACACACGGCGGGACTGTGCAGTCAGACAAACCCTGTCCACTGCTTCTTCTCCCCCTCCTCTCTCTCTTCTCTCCCCCACTAACAAACGCAACTCAGCAACAGCTGTCCCCCACGCGCTTGTGTGACCGTGTGTAGTTCACTGCCCCTGGGAAAACTCGCTCACGAACCCCCAGGCGCGCTCCAAGCAGGCTCACGAGCCGTGCACGAGCACAGTGACGTCACGCCGTCCAGAAGGAGTGCGCCGAGCGCCTCTGGTGGCCGCGTGGGTGATTGCAATCTCTTGAAAGGCCACCTGGTGGACACGTCGAGTCATTGCATTCTCCCTCCGTGCGCCGCCGCGCCCCTAGTGGTCGTTCCGGTTACTGCCTCGAACTAGACGCCTGCCGCCATCTCGTGTCCGTTCGAGGTCATTACACCCACACACACTGACCCTCCAACGCCTGCCGCCACCTGGTGGACGTTCGAGGTCATTGCACCCACTGACACTGACCCTCCAAGGTCCGCCGCCACCTGCTGGACACTTGTGGTCATTACACCCCCACTTAGGCTTCCACACACACACACACACACACACACACACACACACACACACACACACACACACACACACACACACACACGCACACACACACACACACACACACACCCTCTTTCTTTGTACATAGTGTTTGCTGTTTAATAGATTAGATCTCCGTGTTTGATGTTTGTTACTTAATTGTGTTGTTTTAATAAATAATTTATGAATTATTTTTGAATAAATACATTTAGTTAATAAACGCATTTTAACTGAATTGATCGATTCTTGGTAATCATTGTGTATTTATTGTTGACAATTCACTGGTTTGTAACAGTCTGTGCTCAAATCTCACACCTTCCTTGTTTTTTAATATTGTTATATTTACACAGAAATATTAACTTTACTTAAATAACCCTTTTTGACAAACGAGACTGAAATTTGGTATTAGCTATTTCCAGCTTAGCTGGTGGTGCCCCGATTCAATTATTATTGGATAAATAATCAATTTATGCAAATTAATAATTTTTCATTAAGAAATTATTTTTGATAATTTATTAACTTTTGAGTAATTACTCAATTACTCTAGGAGTTGCTAATCGTTTACTTTATTAATTATTCCTATTTTTCCCAAATTACTTTCAGTAATCGATTACTTACAGTAATTATTAATGCTAATTACCAACCATAGTTCCCAACAACAGTGATGTCACAAAGTAAACTTGTTCTTCCAAATCCTCCATATTCAGTTTTAAGAAAACCCTTCCTTCGAGCCGGATTTGAACCAGCAATTTAAGGATGTCAATGTTGTCTACTACAGTCCTCCACTCTACCAACTGAGCTATCGAAGGGTATAAAGTGTTATTTACGGCCAGGAGAAAAAGTTCCCCAGGACTATACACAGGTGAAGTTTTGACACTGGATCAGCTTGGTTTCCATTGTGCTAACTCAAAGTTCTTCAAGAAGCAGTGAAGACTCTCCATCCACCTGGTTTCGGGTCTTAAGACACCCAACCAGTGGAAGTGTTACAGTCCACATGGTCCAGCACTCGTGTTGTTGCTACTTATTGTTCATGGAAGATCAAACAGTTCTGGAAATCTGACAGTAGAATTCCACTAGAAAGCAATCGATCACAATTTAGATCACAAAGGACCTTTCAGGCTTGACACTGACAGGTCCTGACAGAGTTCCTCCATGTTTTCTGGAGCCTGGATGGACCAGGTGAGCTCCATCAGCTGACCAGTCTCTGATTGGTGGTCAGTATTTGAGAGAGACTCACAACAAAGACACTCTGGAGCTTTATTCCAGTTTGAATTGAGAGACACCTGATTGACAACAGATGGAACAATCAACAGGTTTTCAGTGTATTTTCACTATAAAAAGGTCATTTCTTCGTGTCACTGATCCTTACGGCCATACCACCCTGAACACCCTGATCTCATCTGATCTTGGAAGCTAAGCTGGTAGAAATCCTACACAAGGTTTTATAAATGAGGCCCCAGATCCAGATCAGATCTGTAATGTGATTTGTTAGAACATTTGTTAGAAAATGAAATGGAGTGAAAAGATTAGAACTGGGAGTTTTAACTTGAAACAGGTTTTTGTTCATCCTGTTCTCAGTTTCAATGATTATTTATTCAGCTTCTTTTCAAAGCGTAACCGGATTCTTTCTCATTCTTTCTCATCTAAACTTCACCAGAGCCCAGAGAGACACTTCAAGTGTCTTCATATTTTTATAGATTACATCTATTCTGATATCACCACATGGAGGCGCTGTTTCAAGCAGTGAAGCAGGACGAGGTGGCCGTCACCTCCGCCGAACTGACTGCCAATGAAGTCCTAACAAAGTCCTAACAACTCCTCACAAAGACCGAACAACTCCTAACCAAGTCCTAACAAGTCCTAACATGTCCGAACGCAGTCCTAACTGGTCCTAACGGGTCACGTGGTACAATACGTCATGTCATCAAAACTCCGCCCCCCTGAGACGTGCCTGCAGAACACTCGAGGAGGAGAGGAAAAGGGAAGAAAACTAAGAGGTACGTCCAGTACGTTCATTATTGTTCTTTTCCCTGAGTCTAAATCAGTTTCGTGTTGTCATACTACTGTCATAGTCGCTCCTAACATCAGAACTGCTTCATAATTCATAATCGCGCGATTATGAATCCCGAAAAAAATCGGCGGTGGTTCACTTTTAAATATAAATGTATATATCTATAAGTAGACATCTTTATCGATATGTCCTGTATGCATACATATATACTTGTATGCAAACATGTATATTATGTCTTGGACTGTACGCGGAATATTTAACTGAATTCCCTCCGCTTTTCATTCTGCTGCCGGGACGTTATCACGAACCGTCGGTGGATTATGATTTAATGAGTATTATTTATTCTCCGATGATCGCAATGTGCCCACTCCATAGAAGACTTAAATACTCTTTTTATTGGTGCGTCATGTGCAATATTGTATGCAACAATAGGTTACGTTAATTTGCTCTTTTATTATGACGACTGTACTCAAAAAATAAAGACATATATCTTGTGTAATTTTTGTATGTCTATATAGTATGTGTAATGTATAAAAATTATATAGTGTATGGATTTCATCGTAATATTGCATAATTATTATTTTAATATAATATAAATAACTATTTCTTGAATAAAAAATACAATCTTTCTTCTCTGACGGCCCAGTGTGTATTCTGGGCTGGATTCAACCATGTGTATTTGTTTATTATTAAAGAGAAGACATTTTAAATACATTACAGTCATTCCAACGTGCTTTTATAGAGAAAATAGAAAACAAACAGGTTTGTTTGTGACTGTGGAAAGAAAAACTCCTCCAACAGGGAGAAACTTTGTAGAAACCAGAGTCAGAGGTGGAGGATGGAGGAGAGGAGAGGAGAGGAGAGGAGAGGAGGGGAGAGGAGAGGAGAGGAGAGGAGAGGAGAGGAGGGGAGAGGAGGGGAGAGGAGAGGAGGGGAGAGGAGAGGAGGGGAGAGGAGAGGAGGGGAGAGGAGAGGAGAGGAGGGGAGAGGAGAGGAGAGGAGAGGAGGGGAGAGGAGAGGAGAGGAGGGGAGAGGAGAAGAGAGGAGAGGAGAGGAGGGGAGAGGAGAGGAGGGGAGAGGAGATGAGAGGAGAGGAGAGGAGAGGAGAGGAGAGGAGAGGAGAGGAGAGGAGAGGAGAGGAGGGGAGAGGAGAGGAGAGGAGAGGAGGGGAGAGGAGAAGAGAGGAGAGGAGAGGAGGGGAGAGGAGAGGAGGGGAGAGGAGATGAGAGGAGAGAAGAGGAGAGGAGATGAGAGGATAAAGGAGAGGAGAGGAGAGGAAAGACAGAGATAGACTTGGTGAAAAAAAAACATGTCTATTCTGCTCATTCACAAAAACCTCATTCCCTTTTCTTTGCTGTTCTCAATGTGTTGTTTGTGTGTTTTTGTTTGTTGACAACAGGCGAACCATCGCTGTGGAACACCTTCTCACACAGTCCAACAGGGAGACTGTCCCCAGCAGGACAGTGAGCTGGACATCACTGGACCAGATCTGCAGGAGGAACGTCCTGATGTCACCATCAGTGATCAGCTGATCTCTGTGAGAGAGCACCTGAAGAGCCCCCTGTGGGACACCATGGACTCTTCCCCTCCTCACAGTCCCTCTGGCCATGGTGACTCCCCTCATCCATCATCTCAGGTCATGAAGGATTGAACAAGAATGTTTTACAGCCACTGAACATAGAAGTTATTCATTTGTACATGCTGTGAAGAACTCGGTACACAATGTTTCAGAGTTTCCAGGAGCAATTTGTGCCACATTTTTAACACCATGCACTGAAAACAACCTACAGAATAAGAATACAAGTGATCAAATCATTGCCAGAGTTTCATCTGGAACCTTGTCAATTAGAAACCGTACCAGAGAGGGATTATTGATGTTCAGCATCGTGAACCTGTTCATTCTGGTCATCACATGACAGGAAGTGACCTCCACACAAAGTCATCACATGACAGGAAGTGACCTCCACACAAAGTCATCACATGACAGAAAGTGACCTCCACACAAAGTCATCACATGACAGGAAGTGACCTCCACACAAAGTCATCACATGACAGGAAGTGACCTCCACACAAAGTCATCACATGACAGGAAGTGACCTCCACACAAAGTCATCACATGACATGAAGTGACCTCCACACAAAGTCATCACATGACAGGAAGTGACCTCCACACAAAGTCATCACATGACAGGAAGTGACCTCCACACAAAGTCATCACATGACAGGAAGTGACCTCCACACAAAGTCATCACATGATAGGAAGTGACCTCCACACAAAGTCATCACATGACATGAAGTGACCTCCACACAAAGTCATCACATGACAGGAAGTGACCTCCACACAAAGTCATCACATGACAGGAAGTGACCTCCACACAAAGTCATCACATGACAGGAAGTGACCTCCACACAAAGTCATCACATGACAGGAAGTGACCTCCACACAAAGTCATCACATGACAGGAAGTGACCTCCACACAAAGTCATCACATGACAGGAAGTGACCTCCACACAAAGTCATCACATGACATGAAGTGACCTCCACACAAAGTCATCACATGACAGGAAGTGACCTCCACACAAAGTCATCACATGACAGGAAGTGACCTCCACACAAAGTCATCACATGACAGGAAGTGACCTCCACACAAAGTCATCACATGACAGGAAGTGACCTCCACACAAAGTCATCACATGTGTCCAGGCATCATTTCTAATGATTGTGTCTTTCTTCCTAGGATACTAGTACCAAGGATACTAGCACCAAGGATACTAGTACCAAGGATACTAGTACCAAGGATACTAGCACCAAGGATACTAGCACCAGCAGCCACCACCAGCTCCATCTCCCACCTGGCCCATGTTTCCCCACCAGCAGCCACCACCAGCTCCATCTCCCACCTGGTCCATGTTTCCCCACCACCAGCTCCATCTCCCACCTGGTCCATGTTTCCCCACCAGCAGCCACCACCAGCTCCATCTCCCACCTGGTCCATGTTTCCCCACCAGCAGCCACCACCAGCTCCATCTCCCACCTGGTCCATGTTTCCCCACCACCAGCTCCATCTCCCACCTGGTCCATGTTTCCCCACCAGCAGCCACCACCAGCTCCATCTCCCACCTGGTCCATGTTTCCCCACCACCAGCTCCATCTCCCACCTGGTCCATGTTTCCCCACCAGCAGCCACCACCAGCTCCATCTCCCACCTGGTCCATGTTTCCCCACCAGCAGCCACCACCAGCCCCTTCACCTGCCTGGTCCTCCCTTGGACAGAGTCAACAGCTGCAACCAGCTGCTTGGCCTCAGCATCAGCTGCACCAACCTCCACCAGCGCCACCATGTGTCTCCCCAACACCCCTTCGTCACCCCCCCTCTGTCCCCTCTTCATCTTCAGGTTCCTCTGCATCGACACAAGACGTGTTTCCTTCTTATGTGAACCGTCAATTAAAATGGAGGCACCAGAGGGCAGCACTTGAAGATGAGAAGCCATGGAGAGGGGGGAGACACCAAAAAAGCCCCCTTTCAAGGAGGACTATTATGACACCTGTAAAATGTGTGGCCTCTCAAAAAACAAGAGCACTGGACACACTCAAATAAAGGGGAAATAGTACTGTCCAGCCTCTGGCAAGACTGTGACAGAATGGAGAGAGAGCCTGGAAAAATAGCTTCTTTCTTCTTTTTATTGCAATATTTTTGTTGGACAAATCTAAGATGCAATCATCTGTCAGTTTTGTGTGCAGAAATATACTTCATTTCTTTGTAAATAGTTACAAAAGTGCCTTTTTTCCGTTTTGTGTGCATAAATAAACTTAATTTCTTTGTAAATAGTTACAAAAGTGCCTTTTTTCCATTTTGTGTGCACAAATAAACTTCATTTCTTTGTAAATAGTTACAAAAGTGCCTTTTTTCCGTTTTGTGTGCACAAATAAACTTTATTTCTTTGTAAATAGTTACAAAAGTGCCTTTTTTCCGTTTTGTGTGCACAAATAAACTTCATTTCTTTGTAAATAGTTAAAAAAGGGCCTTTTTTCCGTTTTGTGTGCACAAATAAACTTCATTTCTTTGTAAATAGTTAAAAAAGGGCCTTTTTTCCGTTTTGTGTGCACAAATAAACTTCATTTCTTTGTAAATAGTTAAAAAAGGGCCTTTTTTCCGTTTTGTGTGCACAAATAAACTTCATTTCTTTGTAAATAGTTAAAAAAGGGCCTTTTTTCCGTTTTGTGTGCACAAATAAACTTCATTTCTTTGTAAATAGTTAAAAAAGGGCCTTTTTTCCGTTTTGTGTGCACAAATAAACTTCATTTCTTTGTAAATAGTTAAAAAAGGGCCTTTTTTCCGTTTTGTGTGCACAAATAAACTTCATTTCTTTGTAAATAGTTAAAAAAGGGCCTTTTTTCCGTTTTGTGTGCATAAATAAACTTCATTTCTTTGTAAATAGTTAAAAAAGGGCCTTTTTTCCGTTTTGTGTGCACAAATAAACTTCATTTCTTTGTAAATAGTTAAAAAGGTGCCTTTTTTCCTCCCTCCTTATATACATATATGTACATATATGCGCGCATGTATGCACACATATATGTACATATATGTACATAACATATAGGAAAACGGCCAATTTTATATATGTCACATATATGCCAAACCTATATCAAAACCTATATTAAAACATATATGTTTATATAGGTTCTTTCCATGTGGGTATGTATATATATTCTGGTTCTGTCCATGTGCCCACATGGAAAGAACCTATATGAGGATATATGCACATATATGAAACCTATATGCAGCATATATGCACATATATGACAAGATATATGCTGTATATATGCACATATATGACAATATATATGCTGCATATATGCACATAAATGCTGCATATATACACATATATGACCATATATATGCTGCATATATGCACATATATGCAGCATATATGCACATATATGACCATATATATGCTGCATATATGCACATATATGACAATATATGGGCTGCATATATGCACATATATGCACATATATGCTGCATATATGCACAAATATGCTGCATATATGCACATATATGCTGCATATATGCACATATTTGACAATATATATGACAATATATATGCTGCATATATGGAAAGTCCCACATGGACAGAACCAGAATATATATACATATATACATAGTGGCTCGATAGCTCAGGTGGCAAGGCAACGGACTGGAGCACGGGAGACTCTGGTTCGATTCCCGCTAGGGTCACTGAGCAAATAACAGCATCCAGTGTGGGCCCACATGGAAAGAACCTATATAAAGGTTAGGATATATGTGGCATATATAAAATTGGCCATTTTCCTATATTATATGTACATATATGTACATATATGTGTGCATACATGGGCACATATAGGTGTGCGTATATGCGCATATATGTGACATATATAAAATTGGCCGTTTTCCTATATGTTATGTACATATATGTGTACACACACACACACTTCCACTCCTCATCGATGAGATTTGCTGCTGATTTTTCTTATTTTCTGCTATTGTTCTTTCAATTATCAAAATCATGTTTTTGTTCTTTGTCGTTTTGATTTAGCTTTTGTTATCATTGTTGTTGTTTTGCTTTTTTCTTTTTTTCTTTTTTTTTTGCCTACCTGCTAATTTATACTCTTGCTAGAAAATCATGTCGAGATAGAGCTGCCCAGGCTGGTTTAATCTACAAAATCATGTTACTGTCGTGATAGTACTGCTCAGGCTGGTTTAATCTCATAACAGTTGGAAAATATTTGGATCAGTGTGATTACTGTAAAAATAAAAAAAAATATGTTGCACTAACAAGGGTATTGTATGTATCTCCCCACCCAATCTATCTCTCTATCTTTCCTCTCCTCTATCCTTTCACCCCAACCGGTCTGCAGAATTCCTCCACCTCTGAGAATGTTTTCTGCGAAGGTTTCTCCCTGTTGGGGGAGTTTTTCCTTTCCACAGTCGCAAATAAATCTGCTTGCTGATGTGGATATGTTGGGCTTTTCTATTTCCTCTGTTAAAAGCACCTAGGAATAACTGTGTTGTATTTAAAAATGTTTTTTTAATAAAAAATAAAATAAAATAGGAGGGAATGAGGTAATTAATCCGTGATAATGGCGCCACAGCTCTTGAGAGCACAACGAGCTGTGGCACTGCACTGTCAGCTGATTGAGATATATAATTTAGAAGCAGATTTCCAATGTTTTCACGCTTTTCATCATAACATCATTGTAACTAACTTAACTTCCGTCTTGTTTCGCCTTATGACTGTAGGCTGAGGAAATGCAGCCGCTGTGCAATGCAGTGTGCGGCTGCATTGAGCTCCGCTACGAGATGCTCCAATATTATTTTGTAACCCACAGAAATGAAGCGATATTGGTTCATCAGCAATGAAAAACCAAACTACATACTACTGTAAATGAAAGCTTGGATTTTTTTAACCATAAAATGAGCCTTTTAGTAGCTTCATGTGAAAGAGAACTTTAATCAGCGTGTGTTTACGTAGGTTTTCCATTATAAACGGCTGTAGAGCTGCGTTCTATCATTCCACACCTCCATTCCTCCTGATGTTGAAGCTTTTGATTCAGACACATCCACAAATAAAGTGAAAAGAGCAGAAATTCACTATGTAATGCCCAAATGTTGAGAAATTAGGCCTAAGCTCATTTACACATTTTTTTCTCTCTCTCTGGCCACTCCGGGGCTCCGGATGGAAAACAGACATGAAAAAACACCAATAGAGCGACGAGGAGACTGAATGTTTTCTGTGTCTTTGGTCTACATCTGAGGTTCAGGCCAGACGAGATGGAGTGACCCGGATCAAACAGATGAATACAGTTCATCTCCTTCTTCTTATATGAGCGATGTCGGCGCTGATTGGTGCGAGACAGTGACGTATCACATTTTGAAGTAACGCAATGACGTGGCTCTCACTTGGCTCCGTTAACGGTGGAAAAAGAACTGGTTCTTTGGCGGTGCTCATTTGAGAACTGGCCCTGGCACCGGCTCTGAACAAGCTCCTGGTTCTTTCTGCTGCAAAAGCCCTTACAGACACAGCAGATTCTGAATGCAGCTCCTATGATCCAATATTCAAATGGAGGAAAATAAAGGAGAAGAAATAAACTTTTTGGACTGTGATCCATGTGAAAGTGTTGAAAAGCTGCATAGTATGACCCCTATAAGTCTTGTCCTCACCTATTTACATAGTGATAGAGTGGAAGCGTTTTCAAAATGTTTCAGTGGCTGAATGCTCTGTTTTGTGTTAACACACACACTAAATGAAAGTTTAGTTTTACGTAAAATCGTTGTTGTGGTCTAAAATGTTCTACATCAGTGAATGTGACTGTACGTCTGAGCATGTTTTGGCTTGATGAAATCAAGAGAGTGTGTGTGTAGGTATTTAAAGCTCTGCAGGTTTATGTGATGCACTGACCTCCTGTTCGCAACATGCTCTGCAGTGACGAGCTCTTGTTGCTTTTATGCTGCCGATCATGGGCAGCACCAAAGCGAGACGGGCTCGGCCTCCATTAGCACGCAGGAATTCAGAGCATAGTTGATGCCTGCACCTGTCATGAGTGAAAATAGCCCACAGCCAAAACAACAAGACTGCAAGAACAAAGCAAGTGCACAGAAACCTCAAGGTTTACTAAAATATAATTTGAGCTTTTACAGTCGTACATTCAACAAACCAAGAGCGAGAAGCAAGTGCCTGAGTGATAGAAATGAACAAAAACAACAAAGGAGAAATTTTAATTCACATCAAGTCACACTTCCAGATAGTCAACACAGCAGCCAAACAGGCAATGCAAGTTGAAAGGTACAAAATGTTGTCTCGATAGCGTAATCGTAGAGCATCCACAGTTGATTTTTTTTTTATTTTATACAGAAAAACAGTATCAAACATCAGGCAAAGTCATCTCATGACAAACCAAGAACATACGCATGCAGTTATGTGTTTTCTTCTTCTTCTTCATAATATTGAGCTTGCATACAAAGGCAGACAGGTTACAAAATCAATATCACATGTTGGTTGTTTTCTTTACATATTCTGTGAGAAAAGAGGAGGAGGAAGGGGGAGTGGAAGAGTAGAGGAGGAAGAAGTTTACTGTTGAGATGCCAGTAAGATTTCACAGCCTGTTTGTGCCTCATAATCGATACAAAATTCAAAAATCAAAATACAAAGAATGAAAATGTTTAATGATCAAAATGTGAATAATGAAGGTTTGGGAGGTCAAACAGAAGAAGGTCATGATCCAGCGGCTGCTCAGAGAGATTCACAGGAAACTCATTCATCCTGAGGTATTTTTATAACTGACCAGGTCAGTAACTATCGTACTATCTGGACTAGAAATCGCACTGTTTGACACGTGACGGTTGGATTTGTGGCAGCTGGCTCACTCTCATGAGTACAAAGCAGGATGGAGATGGATATATACCAGGGCTCCTCAATTATATCCCCCTGAGGGCCAAAATCAGACCAGCATGCCAAACCAAGGGCCAGAACAGCCGTGCGGTTTTTGTACTTTGTCAGTAAAAGTTGTTTTCATTGCAGATGTTTTAGCTGATGTTACCATTATTACTATTATTGTTGTTGTTATAACATTCTTATTATAATAGTAGTAGTCAAGGTGGTTGTAGTAATAATTTAAGACTTGGATTTTCAAAACTTGTATTGAGGGTCACAAAAAAGCACTCTTGAAAAAAGGAAGTGCAAAGCTAAATATCTAATTATTTACACACAGAGAGAGCTGGAGACACAAATACAGGGAGAGATTTACAATTTTTTACTTTTTAAATACCACAATTGTTGTTTCAGTGCTGCATTTGTATCTGTTCTCTAATTTCATCCATTTATTGTTTTTAATTGTGGTCTGTTGTATTTGAAGTATAAAAACTGCCATATAAATGAACTTATTAGTACTAATGTCATTTACATTTTTGTTATAATACACCAGTTATATTGCCAAATAAATCAAAATGAATGAATTCACTCACCAATCAGTGAGAAAACTAACTAGCGATGGGAAGAGGAAATCCCTTTGATGTATCCTGTCGTCTCAATCCTGAGGCCAAGATGTTCATCAGAAAGTCTGTTTCTGGATTCTGCTTCTTTAAGTCAGTGATCAGAGGTGAAGAACACTCCTCTGCTAAATCCTCCACTCTTCTTGTTGCAATATTATCCAACAGCGGCACCTACTTTAAGGTGCGTTTACACATCAGCACCAATATATTTTTAGTTTTCCATCATTCCTGCCACATTTCTGCTATTCTTAATGTGATGTAATGCATCTGAATATAATTATTAAATGGGCCTGACATTCCTGATATCCCTGGAACATCTTTTTGGCCTCCACCAAATCTTCCAAGAATATCAAGAATCACCTGTGTTCGTGAAGTTTTTAACTGAGCATGTGGATTAGTTGTGATGTGCATGGCAGCATTCATTCCCTGCAGCAGCATCCTCTCTGATCAACTCCATGGAATTTCTCTGAATGCTGAGCGATTTGGAGTGTGTGAACTGTTCAGTAGTTGTTGGTAGAACAACTGGGGTGTGTGGAATCATATATTTTTATACCCAGTTGCTGACCTGAGCGACACCGCCGGTGTTCACCCTGGGCGAACACCGGCGCCTCCACCAGACGCACCTGAGATGGTGATTCTCATTTCCCCTTGTGCGGTGGGCCCTGGACACATCGCTCATAGCAAAATCCACAACTGAATAGAACAAATTCTCCTGATTCACCACATTCCTGACAGATTCGTGATACCCAACGGCACAGGGCAGCCCGCCGCAGCGTGCACATTTGTGCAGTAGTTTGCAACACCACGGAACAATAATGCTGACTGTACGTAATGACTCCTGATGATCCGCCACCATTACCTGCTCTTACTTGTAACTCATGATAAAAGGTGGCGACTGTCCGTGACGTGATACCTCGGCCCTGAATCATAGAATTCAGATCAAAATCCTGATCTGCGGTCAGGAATTAAGATTCGTGCTGAACTTGTCGTCATTATGTGTAAATACAACTTTAACAGCTCCACAACCATCGTCTTGCTTTTCTCATCGTGATTTAAAACTTCATCAAACATATCAATTATGCATTTTTTTTAGTTAACTAAGTGTCAGCAAATGTTTTCTTTGCTTTGCCAAAGTTCCATGAAAATAAGCGATGCTCTCTTGTACCAACGCCGACATATCGTAGACACGGAGGGCTTGTGTCACGTTATGTTTCAAATTCTGTTTTGCAGCTGGGATCTTGGGAGGGTCGTTGGCATTAAAGCTGGCTGGATGCAGAAAGTTGAAGTGATGATCCACTTTGCTGACAGCTTCGGTCTGCGTGCAGCTCAAGTAGGGCGGGTAATATAAATCTAAACTATTCAGCCCAGTCACAGTTGAACTGATGCTTTTCCTGATCGACGTTGTGCTTTTTCACGCTGCAGGTCAGGTTGTTTCTTTGTTTAATTTTGACTTACTGACTTTCTGCTGGATGAAGCTAGGGTGCTTTCGCGGGTACTGAAATTGGTCTGTAGATGTCCAAGTGGCGCAGCATTGACGTAATTACATCAGACACGCACAACGTTCGGCTCCGACTACAGTGTGGGATGAGGTCCAAACAAAGTAGAGCAGCACATTTTTCCCCACAAATTCCATTTTATTTCACCTTGATGTGCAGCTCATGGGCCGGCGCAGGCCAGACAGTTGGATCTCCCAGTTGAGGCTCCTGATATATACTAAAATATATGGTACATGCCCTCTGTGGCCACTCGATGTCACTGTAGGAACACAGAAAGCTGCTTTTTTTGGTTGTTGTTGTTTAAGATTTTTTTGTCTTTTTAAAAAGAAAAGGAGAAGAAATTATCACAGACTGGTTAAACTGTACAATTTCACCTGTGAAATCTCACTAAATAAAATTGCAGCAGAATTCAAAGTAAAGCTTAACCTGAGAAACGTATGAGGGAGAAAACAAACTGTTACTGTGATTAAGAAAACAAATCGTTGGCTAAAAGCTGAGGAGCAAAAAATGTCTTGGAAGCTGGATGAGCAACACTCACATAACATAAATGTGAATTCTATATAGGTTGCTTTTAGGCTATGAAGCCTATTTCTTTGTCCAAAAATCCAACTTTTACTCAGGAGCAACGTATTGTCCAGAAAATATGGTAGATCTGGTAACTTCCACACCCAAAAATGGTAGTTAATTATAGTCTCAAAATACATGATTTATTAAATTAAATTTTAAATCTTAAAAAAGCATACTTGTTACTTCATTCATGTGGATTTAGTACAAGTTTACACAACAACGTTTCAAGTGTAAACACTCTTTTTTTGTTTTAGAAAAGTTTCACATTTACACGACAACCTTCTGAAAACTATGTCCGTTTCCACGTAAATGGCAAAAACGCTGAAAACAATGTAGTTTTCATGTTGTGCCACCAGCAGGTGCTGTTGGTTGCCTTTAAAAAATAAAATCCGACTGGTGATGGCCAAGTTGGATTGTTATTATGGTGACTGTCAAAATAAAAGTACCAAGTCCCAGGAGAATATGGACTAGGAGTCATGACACCACGGAAGAAACAGTGTTCTGATTGTCTCGACTGAGCATGTGCAGAAGGCCACAGTAACTACTAGTTATTGTGGCTATTGAGCACATGACCTGGAGCAGGATTGCCGCCACCTAAACACTGACAGAGCCTGAGCAGTTTCCACTGTCTCTGAGCTCCGTTGTCGTGTAAATGGACACCAAATACTGTTAGGTCATCATTTGAAGTCATTGTAGACCCCCCAACACACACGCAGACACACACACGCACGCACGCACGCACGCACGCACGCACGCACGCACGCACACACACACACACACACACACACACACACACACACACACACACACACACACACACACACACACACACAAATGGATCACATGTCTGAACACAGGTATCAGCAGCAAACTGGAAATTCAGCGAGAGGAGGCTCCTGTATACAATACATGTTTTTGTTGTAATTATATAGATTCTTTAAACATGTAAACTTACCCTTTTTTTAATTTATTTTTTTTAATTAATTCTTGCCCTTTTTTGACGTACAAAAGGAACACTTCCATCATCCATGGCTGGAAACGTCAAGTTGGTGTGGAAACTCATTTTCTGTAGTGTAAACAATAAGCCACACACACACACACACACACACACACACACACACACACACACACACACACACACACACACACACACACACACACACACACACACACACACACACACACACACACACACACACACACACACACACACACACACACACACCCTCTGAACTCCAACTCCATGCCGTCTTACCACTTCTGCAATCGCATTTCCATGTCTTCAGAGTGATGCAGTGGTAAGCATTGCTGCCTTACATGAGGAAGGAACCTAGTTTGAATGCATGCTGGGTTCTGAGTGGAGTTTTCTTGTTTTTCTCCAAAATTTCAAAGATATGTGTTTGAGGTTCATTAATTAAGTTTCTCAAAGGTGAACTTTACAAAAACATACAAAAATGGTTCAAACTAGGGGATGTGTCGATGCCACTTGTTAAAGGACAAATGTTTAAGAGTAAATTGAGCTGAACAGTTTTGATTTTAATGATAATATCATGATATTATTGACCCCATCATGTCTAAAATGATAAGATTTTGATTTTACGATGATGAGTTTGCGGTTAAATCATTAATAACCTTTATACCGTGAACAGAGGATGAATGGATGAATGAACCCAACACACGTCTTTCAATTGTTGGAAGTCAACAACACAAGCACAAGCCTATTTCAAACAGACGCCACCAAGGCCTGGAATCAAACCGGGGTCCTCTTGCTGTGAAGCGACAGTGCTAACCACTGCAGTGGTCATGACACATAGTTAAACTGTCGACTTCAGTTTAAAACCATCAGAACCTGAGGTCAGAGGTCGCAGTCTGAATCAGAGTGTGTGGAGATTGTCTGTTTTGTCATGTTTACTCATGCAAGTTGTCTGAGGTGGAGTTCAAACAAGGTAACACACTAGTTAACAGGAGAGAATAAAATCCTTTAAAAGTCCCAAACCTGAAACTAAAAACCTGATTCACTTTGTTTAAACAAGAAGAGTTGGTGGTGTAGTTCTGGAAAAATAAATGTTTTTGCCAATAAATAACACTTGAGAAGGCCTGAGTATTCTTCAAACAAGGTATTCCTGATATCCTGACTCAAAACCTGCCAACCAGAAAAAACATCAAATCAGACTACGTTTACGTGATGACATTTCAAGTAAAAATGCAACATTTTAGCATTATTATTTTACAAAAATACTGGCTGGGCCACAAGAGGTGGTTGTTTGTTCTTGTAGCGAAACCACACACACACACGTGTCACAAAGTAGCTTATTTGCCCATCTCCCACCTTGGGAGCATTTTTGGAAAGTTGTATTTTCAGTGAAACCATTGTCATGTAAGCAGAAACCTGAAATGCGAAAAACATATTTCTTTAAATCATTGCCATGTAAATGGTGGAGAACTAATGAGAGAGAGAGAGAGAGAGAGAGAGAAAGAGAGAGGAAGAGAGCAAGAGAGAGCAAAAGAGAGAGGAAAAGAGAGGAAGAGAGCGAGAGAGAGAGAGGAAGAGTGTGAGAGGGAGAGAGAAGGAGAGAGAGTGAAAGAGAGGCACATATAATGGGAGGTTTTCATGATGGAAGACTTGTTTTGTAGTCACGATCACACCTGCTCAGCCTCCAAATAGCGTTACATTAATTGTGACCTTTAGATGACACATTGTGAGGATTTATCGTCCTAAAGTGAAACAAATCAGTTTTTAATAATTAAACAGGACCTCGAGGCGGCTCTCCGGCGCATGGCTGCGCAGTTTCCTTTATCCTGTAGCTCCCACCTTCCATGGATCGAATACGCCCACAACTCCCTCTCCTGCTCAGCTACTGGAATGTCGCCGTTCAAGGTTTGTCACGGTTTTCAACCTCCCCTGTTCCCAGATCAGGAGCTCGACATGGCTGTCCTCGTGGTCAAGGATCAATTACGCCGGGTCCGGGAGGTATGGAGATCGGCCAGGGCAGTGCTCTCCAGATCTGCGGAGTCCAACAAACGACTCGCAGACCGTCACTGCACTCCTGCTCCAGACTACAAACCCGGGCAAATGGTATGGTTGTCCTCCCGAGACCTTCCTCTCCAGGTCGAGTCACCGAAGCTGGCTCCCCAATACATCGGCCCATTCCCGGTCGCGAAGGTGATCAACCCCACGGCTGTCCGCCTCCAGCTCCCTGACTCCCTCAAGGTACACCCTACGTTTCATGTCTCTCTCCTCAAACCAGTCTCCTCCAGCCCCGTGTCCTCCTGCTGACCCCCCTCCACCCCCCCGGATCATCGACGACCATCCTGACTTCACCGTGTCCAAGATCCTGGATATGCGGCCCCGGGGTAGGGGTTTCCAATATCAGGTGGACTAGGAGGGGTATGGTCCAGAGGAGCGGTCCTGGCTTCCCCTTCAGCTTATCCTGGACGAGACGCTCATCTCTGACTTCTACGCCGAGCACCCGGACAAGCCGGGCAGGCCGCCAGGTGGGGACCGTTGAGGGGGGGTACTTTGAGGATCCACACCTCGCTCCAGCACCGGATCCGCCCTCATGGACACTTCTACAGGTAATCAGCTAATTGATTGCTCCTACATCTTAAACCCTGCAGTGAGGTGGGTCCGGTGCCAGAAGATTGTGTCTCTTGTACGAGTAACCTCTGCGAATGCACTCCACGGCTTCCCTCTCCAAGCGTCCTTGGCCCGCCTCCTCGCTGTGCAGCTCTCCCTGCTGCGCTCCTCGTGCGCCGTCAGCACTCCTCCTCGGGGTGCAGCGCCTCCCTGCTGCCGTCCTTCCGCCTGCGTACTCTGCATCCTGGAGTCTCCGTTTCCTCGTCTCCCAGGTCCTGGTTTTCAATAAAATCACTGCCAATTGCACCTGTTCTGCCTCCTGGTCTGCTTCTGGGTCTCAGCCATAACACAATCGCCATTGCATCCTCTTCATCCGCCAGGTTTGTTGACTCTGGAATTCCGTTTGATCTCGCAAGGTTTTGCGAGATTTCCCGTCTGATCTGGGGACGTTCGAATGAATGTGCGAGTGAAATCGGTTCGAGTGTGCTGTGTTGATGTTGCAGAGTGGCTGCACACCACACACTGTATGATCAAAACTGTTAAACTTGTGATTATTTATCGCTGTGTGTGTGGTCTCTTAGGTTTGGGAAATCTGCTGACAATTTTATAATCCTGCCGTGTGAACCGGGCTTTACCTGCACAGAGCGTGAAGAGTCACTCTACGCTTTCCTTTGTGTTTCCTTTCATGGATCTGTCAGAATGACACGAGCTCTATCGCAACTCGGCCTCTGCAGTCAGAACGTGAATCACTCCTCCGCCTATAGATGTCAGAGCAATGAAATTGCTGCCCAGTGAGAGGTTTTTCAGTCCCAAACAGCAGCTCAGTGCCAGTTTGAGAAACTTTATGGTGCTGCACTTCTCCAACATGTAGCACAATTTAATACTGCTATTACAAGTGGCTGGGTAAAGGATCCCCTGTAACAAATTTCTGCAAAAAGCCAGTTACAGCTGCAGCTGACAGAAACACCAAACTCCTGCAGCAGGTGTTCACACAGAGATGAGTCCACACGCTGCCAGGAGACACAACTGTTATGATGGAGCTCCTTCAGATATGCCAAACTGCCTCAATTTTGAAAACTGATGGTCAATCTTCAAAATGTCACTATTTTACCGCCAAATGTAAATGAAGCATCCTTGAACGTGAGGCGACAGGTCACGTTTCCATGACTGCCAAGGATGGCAACAAATAGAACATGACGTTCCCATGACTACCAAACATGACAACAGGTGCAATGTTGAGTTTCCATGACTACCAAGCATGGCAACAGGAAGACGTCACGTTCCCATGACTACCAAGAATGGTGGCAGGTAGAACGTCCCGCTTCTATGACGACAGGTAGAACGTGGCATTGTCATGATTACCAAGCATGACGACAGGTGCAAAGTCATGTTTCCAAACTACCAAGGATGGTGGCAAGGGTTTTTAATGTGTGGTTGAGTTTATTTTAATAGCTACTTTATGCAGTTTTAGCTTCCCTCACTCATATTTTCTGTACCATCGATTTGTGTATTATTGAGAACATCAAGCACTTTATTTTGTTATCTTGCCTTCCTGCCATTCCTTCTTTTAATTTTTTTTTTGCTTGAACATGGCGATTAAAGCTCAGCCATCTGGGTTTACTGTCCACAGCAGATACGTCACTGTTACTTTGAGTTGTGTGATCATGAAGTACGGTGGCCCTGAAGTGCAAACCACAACAACAAATCATTAAACACAACAACACATTGAAAAACACAACTGCAAATTGAAAAACACAACTGGAAATTAAAAAACCCAACAGCAAATCATTAAACACAACAACAAATTCAAAAACACAACTGCAAATTCAAAAACACAACACAAATGAAAAAACACAACTGCAAATTGAAAAAACACAACTGCAAATTCAAAAACACAACACAAATGAAAAAACACAACAACAAATTGAAAAACACAACACAAATGAAAAAACATAACAACAAATTGAAAAACACAACGACATTCACTTTAATGGAAGAGCAGCAGGCGATATCTCTGATTGGACGACGGTGCAGCTCAGCCTTTGAGCCGGAAGTTATTCTGCCTGGAGCACAAATTGCAAAACATGGAAAAGTTTGGTGACTCCTCTACCAACTCTTTCTCGCAGCTTGGACAAAACATTGTTCCTCCTGTCCTTCCCGATATTTTCTCCTCTTGAAACTAAACGTGCCACAAGCGAAATGACCTCCGGTTCAGAAGCGGTACTGTCCCGTCATCCAATCAGCGATATCTCTTTCTGCCAACTGGTTTTCTGTTTAAATTACCGTTGTTTTTTCATTTGTGTTGTGTTTTTGAAGTTGCAGTTGTGTTTTTTCATTTGTGTTGTGTTTTTGAATTTGCAGTTGTGTTTTTGAATTTGCAGTTGTGTTTTTTCATTTGTGTTGTGTTTTTGAAGTTGCAGTTGTGTTTTTCAATTCGTTGTTGTGTTTAATGATTTGCTGTTGTGTTTTTGAATGTTCTGTTGTGTTTTTCAATTTGCAGTTGTGTTTTTCCATTTGTTGTTGTGTTTAGTGGTTTGTTGTTATGGTTTGCACTTCAGGGCCACTGTATGAAGTCATCGCTAACAATATATCCCTGAAAACGGAAAGAGATCAACCTCTGAACAACAGGTGTTAACGGACCCATCCACCATGTTCTGATGGTGTTTGTTTGAAGCATAGTGAGGCCTTGACAAAGTGTGACACCTTCAGTATGATGTGTTGGATTCACACATCAGACCATCTGCTCTGTTCCACTGTTTCACCACCATATTAAAGTGTAACGTCTTCATCCTTTGTTCCTCAGCTGCTTTTCGTACATACAAACGTTACTGAATCAACGCCAGAGGCTTTTCTGGATGATGGAGGCTCATTCACTCCCTCTCTTTGTACAGCGTGAAACACTTGCTACATCCTTTGTTTCTCCATTTTTTGACCTGCTGCAGATCTATTCTACTTCACAGTCACCGGGACAGCAGGAAAAGTTTTTTTTTTTTTCCTTTCATTCTGTGCCGCCAGTAAAAACAAAGATCTGGTCAAACAGCATTTCATCAGACTAAAGATTAAAAATCATTAATAAGAAAACCTTTGTTGTGTATTGGAAAGAAAAACATAAAAACTGGAGACTTGTTGAGCCTTGTTGAGAGGAACTGCAATCCCAAGGAGAGGTGTCACGGACCAATGTATCTTCAGTCATTTAATGAACCAGGCAGTTCATTGGTCAGTGTGTGCCAGCGCTCGATTTTTTTGTCCTTGTTCTTGAGGCAGTCGAACCAGTGCTTGAGCCGCTCACCATTTGCATTGATGCCCAGAGACACTCCGCCTGGAAGAGGTACAAAGAGTCACACACTCACACACAGGAGAACAACACATTCTAATCCAGAGATTACCGGAAGACAACAAAATGCTGAAGGAACTACATAACTCACAAAATGTGGAAATACAGTTTGTTTCTTTTCTTTGAGTTTGGATGAGTGTGGAGGAGTTCAGAGATGAGAGGAGTGAAGAGGATTTTTGGGGAGACTTGAGAAGTTTGGAGGAGTTTAGAGGAGACTGAAGGAGTTTTAATTAGTTTGGAGGATTTTAGAGAAGTTTCAAGGAGTTTGGAGGTGTTTAGAGGAGTTTGAAGGAGTTTGGAGGAGTTTAAAAGAGTTTGAAAGAGTTTGGAGGACTTTAGAGGAGTTTGAAGGAGTTTCAATGAGTTTAGAGGAGTTTGGAGGTGTTTAATTCAATTCAATTAAATTAAACTTTATTTATATACAACACAGTCATTCCTAGGTGCTTTTAACAGAGAAAATAGAAAAGCCCAACACACCCAAGGTTTATTTGCGACTGTGGGAAGGAAAGACTCCCTCTAACAGGAAGAAACCATTGCAGAAACCAGACTCAGAGGTGAAGGAATTCTGCTGACTGGTTGGAGTGAGAGGATAGAGGAGAGGAGAGCATAGAGAAGACAGAGAGATAGATTCAGAGGATAGAGGAGAGGAGAGGAGAGGGAAGACAGAGAGATAGATTGGGTGGGGAGATACAAAACTTGATTCGGGTAGATCGGCAAGAAACAGACCCAGGTCCGCGTAGAGAGATGTAGAGAGATAGAGGTAGAGCGAGGTGTAGAGAGAGAGGTAGAGAGAGAAGCAAAGAGAGATGCCGGGAGGGGGTGTTTTAAAGCAGCTCTAACTGTAAGCTCAAGTAAATAGAAACGTTTTAAGTCTAACCTTAAAAGTAGAGACTATTTCAGCCTCCCTAACTGAAACTGGGATCTGGTTCCACAAGACGGGAGCTTGAGAGCTGAAGGCTTTGCCTCCATTCTACTTTTAGAAAACCTAGGAACCTCCAGTAAGCCAGCACTCTGAGAACCAAGTGTTCTTATTGGGAGATATGGTACTAATAGTTCTTTAAGATATGATGGGGCTTGGTTGTTAAGAGCTTTATAGGTTAGAAGAAGGATTTGGTATTCTATTCTAGATTTAACAGTGAGCCAGTGAAGAGAGGTTAGTATTGGAGTGAGGTGAACTCTCATGCTGGTCCTTGTCAGGACTCTCGCTGCAGCATTTGGAATTAATTGAAGAATTTTTAAGCAGTTATTTGGGCACCCTGATAATAGGGAGTTACAATAGTCTACTCTTGAAGTAACAAATGTGTGGACTCGTTTTTCGGCATCACTCTGAGTCAGCATGTTTTTATTTTTGGAAATATTGCGGAGGTGAAAAAAGGCAGTCCTGCAGATTTGTTTAATGTGTGAGTTAAAGGATAAATCCTGGTCAAAAATAACTCCCAGGTTCCTCATAGAGGTGCTGGAGGTCAAAGTAATACCATCCGTGTGACAATATCTTTAGATAATTTGTCTCTCAGATATTTTGGCTCAAATGTAACAATTTCTGTTTTATCTGAGCTCAGGAGCAGGAAATTACAGCTCATCCAATCCTTTATATCTTTAAGACAAGCTTCTAGTTTAGAAAGTTGGTTATTATTGTTAGGTTTCATAGATTTGTGTCATCTGCATAATAATGAAAGTTAATGGAGCGTTTTTTAATGATATTCCCTACAGGAAGCATGTATAAAGTAAAAAGTATAGGACCTAAGACAGAACCCTGTTGAACTCCATGTTTAACCTCAGTTATCGTGAACATGAACAAAATGGAACCTGTCTGATAAATATGATCGGAACCAGTTCAGTGCCGTACTTTTAAGCCCGATAATGTGTTCTAGCCTGGGTAATAGGATGTTATGATCAATAGTATCAAAAGCAGCACTGAGATCTAACAGAACCAGAACAGAGACCAGTCCTTTGTCTGAAGCCATGCGAGGTCATTAGTAACTTGGACCTCTGTGCTATGATGAGCTCTAAAATCCGACTGGAAAGACTCAAATAAGTAAATTTTTCTTAAATGGTCACAAAGCTGACTTGTGACCACTTTTTCTAAGATTTTAGAAATAAAGGGATGGTTGGATATTGGCCTGTAACTTCCTAAGACTCCTGCGTCAAGGGTGTGTTTTTTAAAAAGAGGTTTAACAACAGCAACCTTAAAAGCTTGTGATACATAACCTGTTATGAGAGATAAGTTGATCTGATCTAGTGTTGATGTACTAATCACAGGGAATATATCTTCAAACAGTTTAGTGGGTATTGGGTCGAGTATGCAAGTTGTTGGTTTAGATGAAGCCACGACTGAGTATAGCTCAAGGACTTCTATAGAGTGGAACCTGCATAACTGGAAGTCAGGCTCCACTAATGAATCTAAAGATGTGGTTGATTGATCTGCCACTGCACTGGGCAGTGATCTTTAATTTTATCATTATAGTTAGAATGTTGTTATTAAATAAATTTACAAAATCATTACTGCTCATAGTTAAAGGGATATGAGGCTCGACAGAGCTGTGACTTTTTGTTAGCCTGGCTATAGTATTGAAGAGAAATCTAGGATTGTTCTTGTTTTCTTCAATTAAGGAGGAATAGTAGGTGTTTTATGTTTTGCAAAGGGATTTTTTATAGATTCACAAACTAGCTCTCCAGGCTGTTCAAAATACTTTTAACCAAGTTAAGTACCATTTCTTCCCTAATTTTCTTGACGATTTCTTTAGAGTTTGCAGATTATCATTATACCATGGAGCTATCCTCCTCTGACTTGTTGCTTTCATCTTCCAGGGTGCAATAGAATCAAGTGTGGAGCGAAGTAAGGCTGCTGTTCCCTCTACAACCAAGTCAACCTGAGTAGGGCTGATGGTGTGGCAGCTGTTTACTGCTGGATCCACGGATGGTATTGAAGTCAATATTGGTGGGAGTACTTCCCTGAATTTGGTTACAGCATTGTCTGATACACATCTCTTATATTTCAGTTTATTTTCAGGGGCTATAAAGCCAGTTAATGTAAATTTGAATGATATCAGGAAGTGATCTGACAACAGAGGGTTGTAGGGAAAAACCGTTAAATGATCAATGTCAATACCGTAAGTGAGAACAAGATCAATCGTCTGATTAAGATAATGAGGGGGTTCATTCACTTTTTGTGAAAATCCAATTGTGTCCAGTCATTGTCACCATCAACATGAATATTAAAGTCACCCAATATGATGACTTTATCTGAGCTTACTACTAAAGTAGAGATAAAGTCTGAGAATTCAGACAGAAATTCAGAGTATGATCCAGGAGGACGGTACACTATGACAAGTAGAACTGGCTGCTGTTTTTTCAGTCAGAATGCATAAGATTTAGAGACAGATTTTCAAAGGATTTCTGGTTAGTTTTAGGTCTGGGATCGATAAGTAGACTAGAGTTATAAATAGATGCTACTCCTCCTCCTCCTCGCCCAGTTTCTCGAGGAAGATGGTGATTAACATGAGTGGTAGGAGTTGCTTCATTGAGGCTGAGATATTCATCTCTTTTTAACCAGGTTTCATTGAGGGTCAATAAATCAAATTTATGATCTGATATTAAATCACTTATAAGTAAAGACTTAGATAAAGGTGAACAAATATTTAACAGTCCACATTTAATTGCTGTGTGATTTTGTTTACTGATAGGAGCAGTGTAAAAAAGGCCCCCTTGTGGCCGCTAACCGTAAGACACTTTCTGTGACACTCTCTCTCCCCTTTGGAATACGCCTCGCTTCACCTGGACTCTCAGCCAATCACAAGTTGGCTCGGGCTTGCCGTACCGGATAGCATTCAGTCCGAGACTGTTTACCCGTGGTGTACAGACGTGAGACGGACGTGATACGGCATTCCTACTGTTCGGTGTTTTGTGTGCGTCTTACAGAACCACACACACACACACACGCCCACACACACACATACGTACACACGCGTGTCCACTCACGCAACTACGTCATCCTCCTGTAACTCCTGTAATGAGACACACCCCATCCTACAGTTGAGTGCGAATAAACCATCATCCACCGAGGGACTCTTGCGTGATTCTGACCGATCACCCGCTGTGGGCTCTACATAACGATCCAACACATAGTCAAAACAAGGAAGCCAGTCTTCTTCCTTACAAAGTGGTCCTTCGAGCCGGATCCAGAGCTTACAGCGGACCAAGATGTTTACCACCTCGGATGACGAGTCCCGTGCACGGTCCAGGAAGCAGCGAGATGAGGAGGACCAGAGTGGACCTGCTTCACGCTCCGCTTCCCCAGACGGTCAGCTGCATCATAGCCCAGCGCGATGTGCAGTCACTGACACATGGGAATCTTCAGCAGATGAGTGGAGAAGGGAATGCCGTATCCTAGAGCGTGAAAGGGAAGATCTCCTAGCAGCAATGGAGAGGCTGAAGGTACAGAATGAGCAGCTCAGAGCCAAAGCGGAGCCCAGCAGACCCCGTCCAGTGCCAAGTACTGTAGCCGCCCGTGAAAGACTTTACCGAGAAGGGCTGGATTACGGAGGTGACTCATCCAGGTACGCATCGTCAGTCCACTTTCGGGCCAGGGAGACCGTACCTAGAAGGAAGACGCCACCACGACCGTCCTCTGACAGGCGTCACGACTATAGCAGGGAGACAAAGGACTACAGGGAATCATCCAGATATGACTCTCCCTCACCTAAGCACTCTACTGAGTCAGCACGCACCAAGCACCAGGCCCCACGACGGAGCTATGAGTACAGAGAGGGGCGCTACGGTTATGACTATGAGCAGTCCAGCCACTGCCGCTCACCTGAGCGTCATGCCAGCCACAAAGACTCTCGTTATTCCGCCAGAGAATACAGAGAACCATCACATCGAGGTGATTACTAGCCTGCAAGCCGCCACAGCTACTCTCCAGACCGGTGTGGTGGATGGAGTCCACCTTCACCTCAACACGAGCCCAGACATCGACGCTCAGTGACTCCCCCTGGTGGACAGGAAAGATCCTACAGAGGACCAACTCCTACAATTCCAGACTTCAACCGTCCGAACCCAAGGGACTTTACACGACTCCGCATTGCCCTGGACAATCTCCTCCGTAGAGATGCCACGGAACGTTTCAAGTTCCAGATCCTAGTGGACCATCTGAAGCTGGACGAAGCATTGCTGGTGGCAGATTCATACAGCAATTCGGATTATCCCTTCACGGACACTATGGCAGCCTTAAACCAGCAGTATGGGCAACCACACCAACTCGCCCTTCAGCGGATTGCTGAACTGATGGACAGCCCCAACATCCAGAGCGGTGACATCAAGTCATTCAGGTTGTTCGCCCTGAATGTCCGATCACTGGTTGGCATGCTGGAGCAGCTTGGTTTAAAGGGGCGAGTTGAGCTGGATTGTGGTTCTCATGTCACCCGTCTACTGGGCAAACTACCACACGACCTGAGATCCAGTTTCAGGCGCTATATCCACCCACTCCGCATTCCTATCCCCACACTCCTGGACCTAGCAGACTGGTTGGAATACGAGCTCCATATCCAGGAGGATATAGCGCAATATCGCTCGGGAAAGGATGCTGGAACTTGGCCCAGAGACTCCAGGAGTACCATCAAGTCATCACCAAGGCCATCGGTCCACATGCTGGGGGCTGAACCCACGTCGGTTAGGGAGCCGGCCAAATCCACTCATCCCACCAGTTTAGATGCAAAGAAGTTCTGTCCATTCTGTGACAACTACAAGCACACTCTGAACAATTGCACCAATTTCAAGCTGCTCAGCGCCACCCAGAAACGCAGCTGGATCCAAGATAACAACCGGTGCTGGCGGTGCAGCAGAGAACACAGATCAGCTGAATGTGACCTGAAGATGTGCTGTAGAACATGCAATAATAGACACCTGCTTGCTCTACATGATGTCAGTGGGAGAAACCTGGCCAAGACTGAAAAAGCTGAGAGAAGGCCTGGCCCAGCGAAGTCCAGTGAGAGCCCATCTTTGCCAAGTGCAGACCAAGTGCTATACGTTGGCAAGCCACCGCAGGGCCATCGCGTGCTTCTCAAGGTCAGTAAAGTTATCCTCCGCCATGGTGACCAGACTCTGGAAACATATGCTGTGCTAGATGACGGCTCTGAACGCACCCTGCTTCTCCAGCCGGCTGCCCAACAACTGGGACTCGAAGGCTAGCCCGAAGATTTGCCCCTGCGCACAGTCAGACAGGAGCTGCAGACACTTCACGGGGCGGCTGTCTCATTCAGCATCTCTCCAGCCTGTTCCCCAGCCATGGTCTACAAGATCCAGGGAGCCTTCACTGCACCTAAGCTCGGGCTTGGCCAGCATACATATCCCCTCAAATCACTGCAGAGCAAATACATGCACTTGAGGAAGCTGCCTATCCCTTCATTTAAGAACGTGGTCCCGCTACTGCTCATTGGCTCAGACCACCCCCACTTGGTGACTCCAGTCGAGCCAGTCATCTTCGGTCCCCCTGGTGCACCGGTTGCCATCCGCACCCGTCTCGGATGGACACTGCAAGGTCCGACCCACAACCTAAAGCAGTACCTCAGACAACAACGCTGCCTTTTCACCACCTTCGGGGCACCTCCAGTCGACATCTACCAACACGTTGAGAGACTGTGGCTGCTGGATGTCCTCCCATGGCGCAGCGAAAAGGCCAGCATGAGGTCACGGCCGGACAAAGAGGCTCTTGGGCACTTGGATAAGCAGACTGTGCGTGTAGAGGTTGATGGGGTCCGTCGTTATGCCACTCCGCTACTCCGAGTGAAGAACTTTCCTCAGCTGTGTGTACCGAAGGAGGCAGTACTCCCGCAGCTCCGGAGTAAGGAGAGGCGGCTGGCAAAGAGCCCTGAGACCGCTCACGTCTACGACGCAGAGTTCCAGAGACTTGAGCAGGCTGGCTATGTGGTGAAACTACCACATGGAGCCGAGAACACCGCAAGCAGCTGGTACATCCCTCACCACCTTGTCGAGCACAATGGGAAACACAGAGTGGTTTTTAACTGCTCTTTCCAGTATATCGGCACGGACCTGAACAAACTCCTGCTCCCTGGTCCAACCCTCGGTCCACCTCTCCTATCAGTTCTCCTGCGATTCAGAGAACATGGTGTGGCCTTCAGCAGCGACATACGGGGAATGTTTCACCAGGTCAGGCTACTTCCAGAGGATGAGCCTCTCCTCCGCTTCCTCTGGAGGGAGCTCAAGCGTGACGAACAACCCGCCGTCTACCAGTGGAAGGTGCTTCCCTTCGGCACAACCTGTAGCCCCTGCTGCGCTACATACGCCCTACAGAAGCACGTCACCGACAACACTCAGCCAGCTGATGCAGTGAGAGACTCCGTGTTAAGACATTTCTATGTGGATAACTGTCTTCAGAGTGTGGATACCGTTGCTGAGGCCAAACCTATCATTAACAAGCTGCAGACTCTCCTGGCCGATGGAGGTTTCGAGCTACGCCAGTGGGCCAGTACCCATCCAGATACCATCCGTCACCTCCCTGCTGAGGCAAGATCGTCCAGTGATGAAAAGTGGATTGCCCAAGGTCACCCAGGTCAAGAAGAATCGGCCCTGGGTCTGCAGTGGGACTGCCAAGAGGATACCCTTTCTTTCAAGTGTCGAGCAACTTTAGCCACAGAAGAAGTTGTCACTATGCGCTCCATCTACAAAGTGGTGGCGAGTCAATATGACCCCCTTGGCTTTCTCGTACCTTACACCACCAGGGCCAAGGTTGTCATCCAACACTTGTGGGACAAAAGGCGTGACTGGGATGACCCTGCTCTACCGGAACACCTGCTCGCTGCGTGGAGAGAGTGGGAGGAGGAGCTGCCTCACCTACAAAGCATAGCACTCCCAAGGTGTTACACTGGCCGTGAGTTAGACTCTCCTACCTGTGAGCGCGAGATCCATGTGTTCTGTGACGCTTCGGAGAAAGCCTATGGCTCTGTGGCATACCTCCGAACTGAGAACCCTCATGGGGTAGTCCAGGTAGCTTTCATCACCGCAAGATCCAGGGTTGCGCCAAGAAAGCAGCAATCAATCCCACGCCTGGAGTTATGTGCCACTCTGACCGGAGCACAAATGGCTCAGATCCTCAAATCTGAACTCACACTGCCCATCAAGCGCGTGGTGCTCTGGTCGGACTCGACAACCGTGCTCACTTGGCTACAATCTGAGTCATGCCGATATAAAGTGTTCGTTGGCACATGCGTGGCAGAGATTCAAGATCTTACTGAGAACGACACATGGCGGTACATGGACTCTGCACAGAACCCTGCCGATGATATAACGCGTGGCAAACCTCTCGACACGTTGGCACCAGACAGCCGCTGGGGTCAAGGCCCGACCTTTCTGTGGTACGAGCCACACAAATGGCCACAAAGCCCCCAGCTTCAGACAGAGTCAGATCAGGGTGAAGAGCTCAAGAAAGCTCTGTTCTGTGGCCTCACTACTGCCATGTCGAGTCATCTCCCAGACGCTAAGCAGTTCTGATCTTTCAAAGACCTTCTGGCTGCCACAACTAAGACCCAACATGGGGCGGCCCCAGGCAACGTCGCAGCCTACGGGCAAGCTCAGCTGGCACTGCTACAGCAGGTTCAACAAGACAGTTTTCACACCGATTATGCCCAGCTGCAGTCAGGGAAACCAGTCGCCAAGAGTAGCCAACTTCTTAAGCTGGCACCAGAGTTCGATCACAATGACAAGCTCATTCGTGTTGGCGGACGGCTGCGCCATAGCAACCTGCCGGAACAACGTGCCGTGCACCTGGTGGTGCTGGACGCCAAACATCCAGTCACACAGCTGCTCATCGGAGATTTTGACGACCAATTGCACCATCCAGGCCCAGAGAGGGTCTTCTCAGAGATGCGCCGCAAGTATTGGCTACCAGGAGGGCGAGAAGCTATCCGCTGCTTTCAGCGTAGCTGCCAGGAGTGTCAGAAATGGCGCGGGAAACCACAGATCCCGAGGATGGCAGACCTGCCACCGTCCAGAGTCAGACTTTTCAAGCCGGCGTTTTACTCAACAGGAGTAGACTGCTTCGGACCATATACGGTGAAGTTTGGAAGAAGGAGTGAAAAGCGCTGGGGAATCATCTTTAAATGCATGACCACCAGGGCCGTGCATATCGACCTGCTCACCAGTTTGAATGCAGACTCGTTCCTCATGGCTCTGCGACGGTTCATCGCCCGCAGAGGAAAGCCGTTCGAGCTCATCTCAGACCAGGGGACTAACTTCAGAGGTGGCGATCGAGAGCTGCGGGAAGCATTCACCAAACTTGCTCCAGACCTCAAATCCCTGCTCGCTAGTGATGATCAAATTTGAACGAATCGTTCAAAACCCGCGAGTCACTTTACTGAACGGTGACTCATGAGTTTTCATGTTCATTAACTCGTTCACTGAGTCATTTTTGCTACAGCCTCCTTGTAGCTGGGCCGCTAAGCACAGCAGCTTCCGGCTCCTGACATTCACATGAGGCTTTCAGCACACTCGAGTCAGCTTGTCGGTGTAGTTCAGCACGAATGACCGACTCACCTCCCCTCAATCGTTCAGCTCACATGCCCGTGTCAGCTCGCTCCAATCGTTCAGCTCACATGACCGACTCACCTCCCTTCAATCGTTCAGCTCACATGACCGACTCCCCTCAAAACTCGAAAGAGTCGTTCACTGAATCGGTCAGTAGCACTTCCGCTGTGTCGTTCACCTCATGAGCGGTGAGCGGTGAGCCCCCCCCCCCTCCCTCACCTGAAAATCTCTGAGTGACGGCGGAGAAAAAAATAATACATTGTTTGTTTCACAAAGCTTGTAGAGATAAATACATGAATAATACATGGATAAATACACAATAAACAATGTTAAAATACCACTGTATTGTGTTACATTTAATATTGTCCCCTATAATTAGTTCTGCCCTATGAACATAACATTATTTATTGATACTAGTAAAAAAAGAAAATCAGAATGTTGGAAGAAAAAAACTATTAAAACATATGTATATATTAATATATACTGTATATCTGCCATTCTGGATGCCAGGTATTTATTCAGTTTAATCATTTATCTAATTTATTTTCTGATTCAACTAAACCTCAAAAACAACACACATAATCTAGAATAAGGAGACCAGGACCACTAAAAACTAATGTGTACTTATTGTTTATTTTCCTCAGAAGTGTTTCATCATTTTACTATGAATACATGATTCTCCCCCTGGTTCATGTCGCAGTTCAGCTGAGCCTCCAGGTCCTGGAGCGGGTGGAAATAGTGCGCATGCGCAACTGAATCAAATGACTCAAATGACTCATACAACCGATTCAATTGGATGAACGACTCAAAAACCCGTGAGTCCGTTCGAGGAGTCGGGTTTCTCATCACTACTGCTCGCCACCCAGCAGATCGACTGGAAGTTCAACCCACCTAACGCCCCCCACTTTGGCGGCTGCTGGGAGCGGGAGATCCGCTCGGTCAAACAAGCCCTGCAAGTGACCCTTGGAGCTCAGCATGTGGCTGAGGAGGTGCTGAGGACCTTGCTTATCGAGATCGAGGGGATTCTCAACTCCAAGCCATTAGGCTACACATCCGCAGACATTGCAGACCCGGATCCAGTAACCCCCAACTCGCTGCTCATCGGTCGGTCAGATGCCTCCCTCCCACAGGTGGTGTATCCCGACTCCGAGCTCCTGAGTGGTAGGCGTTGGCGCCATAGTCAGCTGTTGGCCGACCACTTCTGGAAGCATTTCATCCGCTTCTACCTGCCCAGCCTTCAGGCCCGACAGAAGTGGAATGCTGAAAGTCCAGACCTGCACATCGGTAGGACGGTCCTCATCATCGACCCGTTACTTCCCTGCTCACTGTGGCCAGTGGGCAAAGTGACCAGCGTCTCCCCCAGCCTCGACGGTAGAGTGCGCTCTGCTGAAGTGAAGGTAGGGGACAAGTCCTACACCCGCCCTGTGGCCCGACTCATCCAGCTTCCGGAGCTGCCCGACTAACCACTACCGGATGAGTGGGTGCCTTTTCTTCGTCGACAGATTCCCTCCGGTAATCTGGGGGCGGCTGTAAAAAAGGCCCCCTTGTGGCCGCTAACCGTAAGACACTTTCTGTGACACTCTCTCTCCCCTTTGGAATACGCCTCGCTTCACCTGGACTCTCAGCCAATCACAAGTTGGCTCGGGCTTGCCGTACCGGATAGCATTCAGTCCGAGACTGTTTACCCGTGGTGTACAGACGTGAGACGGACGTGATACGGCATTCCTACTGTTCGGTGTTTTGTGTGCGTCTTACAGAACCACACACACACACACACGCCCACACACACACATACGTACACACGCGTGTCCACTCACGCAACTACGTCATCCTCCTGTAACTCCTGTAATGAGACACACCCCATCCTACAGTTGAGTGCGAATAAACCATCATCCACCGAGGGACTCTTGCGTGATTCTGACCGATCACCCGCTGTGGGCTCTACATAACCATCCAACACATAGTCAAAACAAGGAAGCCAGTCTTCTTCCTTACAAGCAGTTTTGATTTTGATCAGATTACCATGTTTAACTCCTCTCCTGTGGGATTCATCTTGTCTTTGGTAAAATGGTCGTGGAACAGAAACAGTCTCCAAATGAAAGATTTGGATGTTAGAGGGTGAGAAGAGAGCAGGAAGAGAGTTTAGTTTTGATAATACAGTTGGTGAGGATGTAATTGACAGAGGGGATGCTGGTGCTGCCAGTAAGGGGTGCTGGTGCTGCTTAGAGGAGTTTGGAGGAGCTTGAAAGAGTTTGGAGGACTTTAGAGAATTTTAGAGAAGTTTGGTGGAGTTTAAAGGAGTTTGGAGGCCTTTAGATAAGTTTAGAGAAATTTGGAGGAGTTTAGATGAGTTTGGAGGAGTTTCAAGGAATTTAGAAAAGTTTGATTGAGTAGAGACAAGATTAAAAGAGTTTAGAGGAGTTTGGAGGAGTATCAAAGACTTTAAGAGTTTGGAGGACTTTAGAGCATTTTAGAGAAGTTTGGAAGCGTTCAGAGGAGTTTGAAGGAGTTTACAAGAGGTTAGAGTGGTCTGGAGGAATTTGAATGAGTTTGGAGGACTTTAGAGAAGTTTAGAGGAGTTGAGAGGAGTTTGAAAGAGTTTGGAGGACTTTAGGGAAGTTTAGAGAAGTTTGGAGGGGTTTAAAAGAGTTTAGAGGAGTTTGGAGAAGTTTAGGGGAGTATAGAAGAGTTTGGAGGCATTTGGAGGACTTTAGAGAAGTTTAGAAGAGCTTGGAGGAGATTAGAGAACACTGTAACCTGGGATTGCCCTGGGATGTCTAGTTTTTACAAAATTAAAAACTAAACAAATCAAGCTCTGTTTACACAAAGTCTTATGTCCAAGAAAATTCATTACTAAAGACCTCCAGGACTTAAAACTAATGTTTATGAGTAATGAACTTAACCATTACTTGTTCATATCAGCAATCATTACTCGTTTATCAGTATTTTTTGTCATGTATATGATTATTTATTTCCCATATTTATTACTTCCAATTATTAAATGTGATTTATAATCATAATTATTTAGACAACAATAGTCTGTATATTTCCCGCTGTTCTTTATATAAAATGACATTAAAATTATTTTTTCACAAATTTATTGAAAAAATAGTGCAATAGTAACATTTCATAGAGTACAGTTTCTGCCTGTAACCACAAAGAACAGTGTTTTGTTTAAGTACATTTTGCAATGTTAAACATTTTAAACATTAGTATAAAACTAAATCTGAGTAAAGTGCCATGTCAAAACAATTCGACATTTAACCCTTCACAACAATTGGTTTACAAACATTTTTCAAAAAGGAGACACACAACTTCTGGCAGGGTCGTCAGTCTGTCCACAACAACTTCACCCTCAATGATGATTTTCAGGCTCTTCGGGTGAATATCTGGCATTCAGGGGAGACACTTTCAGGATTCACCATCAAGATCACCATCTTAAAGATAAACAAAAAGGATTAGCAGAAATATTACCATTAGTGAATAAAATGAGTGAACTACAACAGACACAACAACCCTTAAGAATGATAAAAGAGGAATTGTGTGAAAATCTATTTATGCTGACATGACAACCACTATCGGTGGAGCATTTTTAAATTTTCTCACATTAAACATATCACTGGACAGAATTAACTTAGCATTAGCGGGCTGGCGCAGGGCGAAAATGTTATTTTACGCAGTGACTATAAGTATTATGCTGCGAACAGAACCAAATGTGTGGACTTACCCATGTGTTGATCAATCAGACTGATGCTTATTCCCCCACTTCATCACAAACGTCAAGTATTACATGCGGTCGGCAGCCAACAGTTAAAGGAGACGAGAGTCATGGCGTCGGCTCACCACCAGCTCACAGCTCACAGGTAGTCAAGCCCCTCCCCAAAGCGTTAAAAAACCATGTACGTGTGAGGTGTCTCTGCTCAGAACCTTTAGTACAGAAATAATTTATTTTAAGTAGTTTACAATTCACATTTTGTTTAGTAATGGTCCCTCCTTTTGCAAAATAATGAACGGATTAGTCATATCAGCTAATATTTATTATTTAAAAGAATATCTTGGTTTACAGTGAAGTTTAGAGATGTTTGGAGGAGTTTAGAAGAGTTTGGAGCAGATTCAAGGAATTTAGAGAAGTTTGAGTGAGTTTTGACGAGATTGAAGGAGGTTAGTGGAGTTTGGAGGAGTCTAGAGGTGTTTGAATGAATTTAGAGGAAATTCAAAGAGCATAAGTTTAGAGGAGCTTGGAAGACTTTTAAGGAGTTAATAATAATGCATTGGTTTTATAAAGCACTTTCCTTGGCAGTCAAAGACACTTTACATTGCATTAATTCCATACTCGATGGTGGTAAACTATGTAGGTAGCCACAGCTACCCTGGGGCAGACTGACAGAAGTGAGGCTGCAATTTTGCACCATTGGTCCCTCCAATCACTCACTCTCATACTGCATTCACACAGGCAGTTTGGGGTTCAGCATCTTGTCCAAGGACACATCGGCATGTGGGCAGGCAGAGATGGGAACAGATTGGGAGATGACTGCTGTACAAACTGAGCCATGGAGATTGGAGCTTAGAGTTTGCAGGAGTTTAGAGAAGTTGTTCCAGAGCGTCCTGGACTGACGAATTGCAGTTTTTCGAGACCTGGTTAGTCACTGCAGACATTGGGAGTTTACGTACCGATGAAGTCGTTGGACTTGCCGATATCGTAGTCCCACACGGTGACCTCCAGTGTCTTTTTGGTGAGGTCTGCATATTTAATGTCGTAACAGAACTCCTGGAAACAAACAGAACCCGGTGAAACTCAAACAATCACACAGCTCTTCTTTTCAAACCAGCTTCAAGACAATAATGTAAACACAGATTTAACAACCTATTTTTAGTTTTCAAAGTAGCTTTACTTTACTTGAGGACTTTTTGTTTTACTTCCCCCAAAGTGAAGACAAATATCTGCATCATCTCCTGGTTGAAACAAGAACATTCCTCATGATGGTATGACGCATGGATGGACGGATGGATGGAGAGATGGATACAAAGACAGAGGAACATGTGAAACACACGGCGGAGTACTCAAACGAAGGGAGTAATCCATAAACTACACAGTCTTCTAAATACAGCATGTGAAAAGCAGAGCTGAGTGCTTCTTTCTGCCGCTGCGATCTGAGCAACAGGTGACTGAGGCAACTGAGTGCCAAGAAATGTAAGAGGAAATGTGGAGCTTCTGGCCTGCACCTCCATTTAGCTGCAGTCAGCAACCCGGCCTCTTGGGACAAGAGACGTTCACACAGCAACAAGTGGAGACTAAACTTTTGCAGCGTTTTGGACGTCTGTTTACACAACAACAGTGGCTTGAGTCACTGAAAATGCAGCTTTTAGGAAATGTTCCCTATGTGGAACTTTCTGGAAACACTCCAGCTCCATTGACATAGAGATAGTGGAGACAACCAGCCAGCCAATCAATTTGAAAAACTTAAGCATGGTGAAAGTGCAGATATTTGTATTTACATTTACTCAAGTACAACGACAATACCTGAAACACAAATCCTTAGTTACTTTCCACTGCTGGACATTGGTCCATCACCAGTGGGTGAAGAAAAAAAAAAAGTTTTGTTGGATTTGCTCATGAACTGAATATTTGGTGGAAATCTCTGTTTCTTCATCCTGAGCTGTGTGCGGATGAAGAGGAAGATGACTGAAGACCTCTTCATCCACACACAGCTCAGGATGAAGAAACAGAGATTCAACAGTGACGGTGTCCTCCCAGGTCGGGTCTGTTCAGGTACTTCCTCCGGGTGGCAGACGCAGCTGAAACCTTCAGATAAACACTGAGAGGCACAAACACACAAAGCAGAGGATTTATACCTCATTGAACTCGGGATTGAGTGTCTTCTTTTTCACAGCAGTCTTGTGCTTTGACTTTTTGTTCTCGTCAGGCTTCAGGTATCTGCAGAGAGAAAAAAAGAATTCAGTGCAGCAGGAAGCACAAAAATGACAAAATACTTGCCTTTTACATTTTCAGGATGCAGGAGCATTAAAGGAGTCATCAGCTGGTATCCTCACGTATGCAGTCTCTCTTAAATTGTCTTTAAATCAAATCTGGCGAGAGTGCATGTGAGATTTGGACTGGTATGGATGTTAGGCACGTGTTAATTGGACGCAGGAACTGTCAATCATGGCGATCGCATAGCAGTCCTTTGCGCACATGTAAAATAAAACTAAAAACCACCATGGAGCCGTCTACAAACATTCCGAGAGTTAAAATGAAATACAGGCTCACTTGTAAATGACATGGTTCAACGTTTATACGAGTCCTGTTAGTGGCGAGCGGCTAAATTTAACAGAGGTGGCTTATGATATTAGCCTCCTCTGTTGATGACAATATAAACCTCAGATTTGGGGGTTCTGTCCCCTTGTATAAGAATCTGGTTTGAACAAAGAACACAAAACAAAAAACTCAGCTACTTTCAAAGTTTCAGTTTCAACTGAGGAAAATGTGTATATATTAATCACAATGCAGCATTTCCCTGGAGGTCTCCTGCTGTGTTTTTGTTTTTGTGTGTGTGTGGGCGTGTGTGAGCGTAGGCAGAGCGGATGGAGCAGGACGCACACCTGAAGTGAATGAGGGAAGCCAGTATTTAAGGACCGGGATCCCAGGCTCTCATCGCCAGATTGTCACGTTTACCCTGCGGTACCTCGAATCGGCCCCTCGAGTCTCTTGTTATGAGTTTGTTCGCTTCATGCAGGGAAGCTACTCTGTATTCTAACCTGTGTTCCTTCTCCGTGCAGTCCCGGTGTGCGCCGCTCTGTCCTGCTGGGAAGATCCTGTCTCCGTGAAGCCCGCCGCCGCTCCTACGATCCCTCACTAAAAATTGCCGCTCCGTTGGAGAGACTCAAATAAACTTTATTTTCTATTACCCATCCCGGTCTTGTCGGCGCTTGAATCTAGCACCACCAACCCTGACAGCTATACATTGATTCTCTCTCTCTCTCGCTCTCTCTGTTGGGTGTTGCATAGTTCTGGCCTCCGGGGGGCGCTGTAGTACTGCCAGACATCCACTCACTAAAGTCAGCAAATTCTAAGCAAATCAGAAGCTGCTGAGTGATTTTTCACTTCCTCGTGGTTCGAAACTGTTCATTTTATAATAACCGGGACACTTTTCATTCATTGTGACAGTGCAGCTGATTAAAACTCTTTATGTTGTGACCTTTTACAACTTCATTCACCTGTTCTTCCTTTCAGAAGCTTCTTTCACAGGCTTCCTTTGGGATCAAAATACACTTCCATAAAACGTGTGCAAAAACTGAAACAAATAAATTCAATACATTTTTGTCAACTGTCTATTTGATGAGTCTGAAAGTTAAAGTTGTGCTGTTTGGATGCATCCTATGAAGAGTTATAGTAGTTGGTTGGATAAATACATTATGTACAAGCCTCTTCTGATAACAGCAGAGTTTGAGGCTCGGTTTACATGACAATGACTCTAAGTGAAAGCGCAAAACTCTGATTGTGCTTTCGGTGTCTTTGTGCACAACTCCAGGGATTCAGCTCCAAAGGTAGCCCTTTTTGGAAATACTCCGACTAAATCTCCATGGAAACGGAGGGAACATTTTTTTAATTTCCCACAAAGTCCGGGTCCAGGTGCTGGTCACTATGGTCATGGTAACGAGTGGTTCTGCACACGCTCGGTAGCTGACCAATCAGAACAATGTTTCCTCCATGGTGTCATGACTCCCAGTCCACTTTCTCCTGGGACTTTGGTCGTTTTATTTTTGACAGTCACCATAACAACAATCCAACTTGGTGTTCTGTCCACTAGAATGTCCGTGTTCTCCCACTGGTAATGTTTAGAGCCCGTTGTTCTCTGCTGTATGTGTGTGTGTGAAGTTTCATTACAAAAACAGACAACAGCATCAACTAGTGGCGCAACATGAAAACTACATAATTTGCAGTGTTTTCTGTCATTTGAAAAATGTAGTGTAAATGCAAAACTACTCTCAAATGAAAACACAAAAGTTATTAGTTTTCACCTGAAACAAACGGGACCTGAGAGAGAAACTGTGAGCTGTGTGACCTGAGCGAAGCTCCACTGATGTTTTTTCATAATAATCTGTTTATATATTGGGAGCTGGCGGTGAGTCATTGGTGAAAACAGATTCTCTGGGTGTTTGTGGATGCTCAGCAGCATGTGTTTGTGTGAAGGTTTGACCTTTGTTGCCGCTCTGCATTTGTAATTATGCTAAAGGCTCTGATCTCCAACTTCATCATAATAAGTAACGTTTATCCCTTTTATGACTCTGAAATATGGATTTATTTTTGATTTCATGCCTGTAGGATTCTACAAAAATGTGCACTGATAGAAAGTTTCTAACCCAGCCTTGCTTCTGCCAGCCTGAACCAGGGCAGTTGTGGCTACATACGTAGTTTACCACCATCGTGTATGGAGCAAATGAATAATGCAATGTAAAGTGCTTTGAGTGTCCTGAACAGCGCTATATAAAACCCATGCATTAATATTATTATTTCTGGGACCTCCCTATGGGGTCTGGCCACTCTAGATACACACATGGGAGGCATTGGTTGATGTCGTTGCACTGCAGAGATCCTGAGGGAAATAGCATGAGTTATGGACACAATGCTCAGCTTCGTTGCTTCTTGGCAGTCTTTTGGTTGATTCTGTCGCTGGCCAGCAGTAACAGAATCAAAGTGTTGAGTAAAGAGACAGTTTTAGGTGGTATAACTTGTTTCCACAGCCAGATCTTCCACTGCTGTTACAGTGCTCCATCTGTTTCACTGGACCCACTTTCACTTCGATTCACCCAAGGTAACAAAAGGACTAATCGAAGCTAAGTGGGTTACAACTCACCAACCTTCCCCCGGGGGGCAGCAGGAAGGAGTCCAAATTGTTGTTGATGATGTTATTGCAGCAAACCTAATTGTTGTAGTAATGTAATGGGCCTGCCCCCCCCAGGCGGAAACAATCCAACACCATCTCAGCGAGGATGCAGACACTGATTTCAGCAGTGCGGCTGGGACTCAGCCCACGTCATGAAGAAAACTAATAGTCATAGTGGAAATACAAAGTCCCCGTAGTTCCCAGCTCCATGATGTGCTGCTGTCATGGACTAAGGAGCCATCAAGGAGGACGGCCACTCGTTTCTACATAGTGTTTCCCCGTTGAACAAAACAAATATACGTTGGATTTTAAAGTGCTGTCTGTTCGGGTGACAGACGTGACGGACGCTTTGTTGATCTGATGGTGTGTACGTTCTCTTTCTTCTCCTCTCATCTCAATAGCTCTGTGATTGGCCTGGTGTGCTTCAAGCATCAGGCAGCAGCAGGTTGAACAACCACGTCCCCGGTTACAGAGCAACGATTTCAAGTGAAAATGCAAAAGTGATACATTTTTACTTGAAACGTCGTGTAAATGGAGCCTCAGACAGACTTTTTTTATGTTGTGCTCATTAAAATTGGCTAACATGTTAGAGCCTCTGAATATGCTAATGCTACATCAACATGTTCATGTGGCCGTGAGGAGGACTGAGTTCTTACGGGAAAATTAAAAGTGGTCTCATTTCAGTGAATAGGAGTTTGGTGAAATAGTAACACAGTTATTTACTCAAGAGAGCTCAGCTTAATGCTAATTCTAACAGCTATTTAAACTGTGGGCTGATCCAGGACTGTGGCTCCAGAATCCACACAAAGTTTTGGTTTTGTCTTTGTGGTGAGCTTCAGTTTGTTTCAATCTGTGTATTAAATGTTCCTATTTTCCTCGGTTCCTAGTGTTGTCTTGTACGTGTTTTTTTCCTTATTTGGACAAATTAAACGTCCAGTGTGGAAATGAAAATTGGTGACCTATTACAGTTACTTCAGTGGATTTTCTCATGATGATTTTCAGTAAACTAAAGAGGAATGTGGTAAATTAATTAATATAATACAGCATACCACAGATACTATAAGTCGAAGTTCATGTTGAAAAAGACGGCAAAGCAGATAACTACTGAGGCTAGAATGATCTTGATGTTAATCTGGATTAATCTCTGAGCAGATGAGGAACCAGGCAAGGAGGTCTGCAGGTGTTTGCATACTGACGTTTTGACATAGGGGTCAGAGAAGCCGTTGGCGTCCATGGCGGCGAGGTGAGCACAGCGTATGATTCCCACCATGAGGCAAGACTTCTGCGTGTTGTACTTCAGAGAAATCATGATGCGCCCACGTTCCTCCAGAGATTTGTCTTCTGTTTTATTGACCTGCAGAGAAGAAAAGACATTAATCACCTTCCCTTCATTGAAAACTGCATCAGACACCAAATTGTAACCTGAGTTCTGAGCGAAAGAAGTAAACAGCAGCAACAGCAGCACTTCCTTTGACAGATGTGCATTTTAATAATCAGCAAGACCCTGATTGGCTGATTGATGCTCTCTCTAATGTCGATGAGGAGGTAATCGCCTCATCAGAATTAATTTGGCATGTTGGTAGAGAGAAGAAAAACAGAACCTGCATTTTTTTCACTGATGAGCTCCAACTGAACAGCGTTACGAGTCAATTCAAACACCTGTTCAGATCAGCCAGCCAGCCAGCGAACCAACCAAACCAACCAACCAGCCAACCAACCAGCCAACCAACCAGCCAGCCAGCCAGCCAGCCAGCCAGCCAACCAACCATCCAACCAGCCAACCAACCAGCCAACCAACCAATCAACCAGCGAGCCAACAAGCCAGCCAACCAACCAACCAGCTACTCAGCCACTCAACTGAACTCTAATCAAGCTGAAAAACATCGAGTCAATTCAAACACCTGTTCAGATCAGCCAGCCAGCCAGCGAACCAACCAAACCAACCAACCAGCCAACCAACCAGCCAACCAACCAGCCAGCCAGCCAGCCAGCCAGCCAGCCAACCAACCATCCAACCAGCCAACCAACCAGCCAACCAACCAATCAACCAGCGAGCCAACAAGCCAGCCAACCAACCAACCAGCTACTCAGCCACTCAACTGAACTCTAATCAAGCTGAAAAACATCGAGTCAATTCAAACACCTGTTCAGATCAACCAACCAACCATCCAATAAACAACCAACCAGCCAGCCAGTCAGCCAACCAACCAACCAACCATCCAATAAACAACCAACCAGCCAGCCAGTCAGCCAACCAACCAGCCAACCAACCAACCAACCAACCAACCAACCAACAAACCGTTCAACCAACCATCCATCCATTCAACCAACCAACCAACCTACCAACCATCCATCCATCCATCCATCCATCCATCTATCTATCTATCTATCATCCATCCATCGTGTGTGTTTGTGTGTGTGCGTGTGTGTGTGTGCGTGTGTGTGTGTGTGTGTGTGTGTGTGTGTGTGTGTGTGTGTGTGTGTGTGTGTGTGTGTGTGTGTGTGTGTGTGTGTGTGTGTGTGTGTGTGTCTAAGGGTTTGAACCAGAAAGTGGAAGCCTGAATAGCAAGCCTCATATGAAACCCTCCATCTCTTTCACGCTTTAGTCACGCTGGATAAACTCAGTCCTATGGCCACTAGTCTCGGTCTACAGAGGACGCCAAGCCTCACACATTCATACCACAGGAGAGGAAACCTGATCAAATGTGAGTGTTGGAGAAAAGTTGAACTTTTTCTCAGCCATGAAACCATAAAGGATGGTGATCATAGACACGTGGCTACAATGAGGAGGCTGTGTTTTCTTTGAGTGTTCTGGTGGCACATCACTAATGAGATGCCTGATTATCTGAATCAGTCAATTATAAGTTCATAACTGCATTGGCTGTCATATCAGGTTCAGTCCTACATTCATCTCCCTTCTGTGTTCAACTCGAGGCTCAGTTCTGCTCTGCATTTGCACCTAAACAGATATGACCACTTGCAATGTTGGAAACGTCACTGCTGCCGTCATATGGCCTCATGTTGGAATGAGGATTTGGTAATCGGAACAGCAAAGAGAGTTTCCAGAAACTGTAATTTTCACCCATCAACACGTTGATGGAGCCCAAGCATTTTCAAACTGTAACATCTTCAGTGGCTCTGAGCAATGTTATCATGGTAATGAACACCCAATATGCAACAGCAATTTAGCATTTTCACTTGAAATTGGTGTCGCGTAAACAACGCCTAAAGTTACACAATCAGCCAACTCCTGAAGTTTTGGATTTTGACATTTTGCATCTCTTTCTGTGAGAAAAGCACAAAGTTATAGATGTGAAAATGACCAAACTGCACAAGAGATGTCAGTGGGGAAATCCAAGATGGCGGTGTTGCGGGCGCCATGATACTTATTTACAGGTCGCCGCCATCTTGAAATCGTGCGAGGTGGAAGCGTGACCGGAAATGATGCAAAATGACGCACAGGAAGTGACGTTCACATAAGCGTCATCCAGGAAGTGACGTATAGGACTGAAAACGTAGGGAATTATGTAATAAAAAAAATTGAATAAAAAAATGATATACATATATATATATATATATATATATATATATATATATATATATATATATATTCACTTTGTGTCACTATGTATCTTTGTGTGTAAAATTACATTACTATTCATCATCGGTCACTAAAATGTGACTAATAATTAATTTATTATAAACAGGCGTCTAAATGGGAAGCATCTATCTGGGATGAAACTTTTTATCAGTGCATTCACATGAGAAAATTATTAAAGGTTATGAGAGAAATTTTAAATCAAATGTATAACATAATCCAATGAATCATTTAGATGTTTGTCAATAAAGTTAAATGTTTATGTCTGTCTGCCACAGATATAGAGAACTGAAATTGCATTTCTCACACAAAAGAATTCCACACACTAAAAATAGAAATAATTGACGTAGCATATATACAGGCTATGAATATAACAAGTTAAGAGAAGTACTTATATATAAGTATATAAAAGATAAATAATGTAAACACTGCAGTGAACTCAACACAGTAAATTGAACAGAAAGTTATAACAAATATAAATGATGATGATTTTTCAGAGGCAATCTTCTATTTTAAATGAAATTAAACAAAAATCATGTTATTACATCTCTTGTTTTGCAGGATTTTTTAATCCAGATACAGAAATGCTGGAATGGATTCAGCGCAAACTTTGCAAAGGCTGGCTGCATGTTGGTTGTGCCTTAAAATCCCACAAACATCTGGATGAGACATCCAGCTGTGGATGTAAGACCACGAATGAGAGCACAAGGTACTACAAATATAGTTTGTACAGTTATTCAATAGATGTGTGTCGTATGGCAGAAATGACTGAACCACTTGGCTGAGATATTTATTCTGCACTCTTTGTGTTGATGGTCACTACTTTCATAAATGGTTTTAATCATCAACAGTAGTTTGATGATCACATTGTCAAAGTAAAATATCAACTGATTCTGCATCTTGTCTACAGTTGGTGATTAATATTGTTTAAATCACAGAAACAATAATTCTCAGACAGTTTTGACTTTAATCAAAGTCTAACTTTTCTTTTCATTGGTTTCCACAACATATTTTTATCTGCAGGATCATTGAGGCGGTTGAAGGAGGAGGAGGATCCTCACTGTGTTTTGCAGAGAGTAGCTCAAGGTGAGTGAAACAAACTGTGCCGTTAGTGATTCTATTCTCTTGTGCTAATATATATTCTCTCTTCTCTCTTTGGCTTCAGAGCCACATGATGACCTCATGGACTGGAGGGTCGTTCAGACAGAATGAACCTCTGGAAGATGTCGTCTGCATCACCTGCCCTCCAGCAGCACGTCATCATGAAGATGTTGCCTTTCAGTGACCAGCAGGTAATAAAAAATCTCTTCAATCAAGTTTGAGCGTTTTTACTTAACATAAGCTTGATTTGTTTACTTTTATTCCTCTGTATTGCAGCAGATGTTGGAGCTACTGAAAGAGATGGAGGAGGTCACAGGAATCAAGAAGAGGGACCAGAGACTCATCAGTTATGTTTTTGATGTTGTACTTCCAGAAGTAAGACGATCAATCGAATGGAGGACATCATAGAAGTCGAGTGGTCGATATTTTGTCTTTTGAAACCTATGTACATGCACCTTGTTAGTGTTTTTCAGATCATCATCAACATCCTGATGCGCTCAGGTCACACAAGGCTTGAGGCAGAGATCATCATAGCCAGTGTGAGAAAGTTCTAACACTCTCACAGGCAAACCAACCGGGCATGATGAACAAGAGAGTCTGAACACATCTGGTGATGTGTAGTAATCTTATAACTTCCTGTTTTCACCTGATAGTAGAGTGTAGCTGCACTGCTGCTGCTCATTACCGTCTTATCTATTGGAATCTTTACCTTTACATTTGGTTCTCAGAGTGCTGGTTTACTGGAGGTTCCTAGGTTTTCTAAAAGTAGAATAGAGGCAGAGCTTTCAGAGTGGATCTCTCTCTTATCTATCTATCTGTCTGTCCTCTCTCCTGTCCTCTCACCTCAACAGGTCAGCAGAAAAGACGCCACCTCTAACTCTGGTTTCTCCAAAGGTTTCTTCCTTTTAGAGGGAATTTTTTCCTTTTCACACTTGCTCATATGAGTTTTCTCTATCAAAGTTACCTGTGCTTGTGTATAAAATAAAGAACAATGACATGATTCATGGATGGTTTTACTCTTTTAAAGTTTTCAGAGGTACTTTTTGAAGGTTTGTCATGGACATTTACTCCTTTCCTGCAGAAGTAACTACAGTTACTCTCCATTCTTGCAGTTTGTTTTGCTTAATGCACCACACATTGTCACTGCATGAATGAAGTAGGCAGATCAGTTTAGTAGCTGAACTCTTCAGCTGTGGTTACAGCTGCAATGTCTTGCTGAAATAGGTTCAGAGAGAGTTGGACGACTTCGTCAATCATGTACGCAAGTGTATACAGAATAAACCTTTGCTACATGGCTCAGCAACAAACTGGCATATAAAATAACAGGTCTAGTGATGTGAAATGTAAATGTAATGCAGTATTTAGAATAAAGAAGAGTAAATGTACTGCAGTATTTAGAATAAAGAAGAGTGGGGTTAGATGAGACACTGAAGGTAAGGAAACATGACAAATAGAATGAAAGCTTATTCAGGATGTCTGAAATAATTCTGCCTCATTTCATTGTCAATAATTCCTTACCAGTAAGACATTATTGCCTCAAATAGCAACGTTTAATTTATTTTCAGAAATGCTTGTAGTTATTCCATCTGAGCCTGGAGATCAGAGGCTGTTTTTATGAATTGAATTGTTCAAAATTTGATTACATCCTCTTCTACATTATGTAATGGAAAAGTGATTCAGCATTTTCTTAAGAAGATGCATAGAGTTGATAAAGAAACTCAAAACCTCCTTCATTATACTTTTTGTTCAAAGCAGTTTTTTTTTCTAGGCTGTGTTTGTATAAATTGAATATGGAATATTCTGGCTCTACTGATGGTCCTCATAAATAAGTAACATCCCCTCTAACACACACACACACACACACACAAACACAGGTCACAGGTTTACTAAGGTCCAATGTTTTTATAGTATTAATCATTTGAACTCACATTATAAATGCTGGGATATTTTTATGTGTATATATGTGGGTATATGTATGTATATATATAAGAATATATATTTACATGACTTTCAAAACAAAAAAAAAAGCAAGCACTCCTCACGTCACCACTAACGTCACCTATGAGTTTGGGATTGTCTTTCTTTGGGTTTTGGCCTCCTACTTTCTATTTCTACACCCCCTCCCTGGTTTTAATAGTAACACTTTTCCACTGTTTCAGCCACACTAAGACCACGACACCACAATCCAACTGTCATGAGATCACACACTCCTATATCGGCAGACACACACTCCCATGTTAAATAACCAGTCAGAATTAGGAACCTTAAAAACATGCGCATGCACGTACACACAGACACACAGGCACACACAGATGCTCACACACATGCACTCACAGATACACACAGACACGCGCACACACACATAGGCACACACACACACACAGCTACACACACGCACGCACACACATACACACACACAGGCGTAGCTATATTAATCAGCAATAAAAAGCAATTCTCTCATAAATATACAACCACAGCCGCACACACACATCACAGGTTTACTCAGGCCCAGGTAAGTAATTAACAGCAACATCCGTAAACATCATGATTGATTAAATAAGGTAAAACTAATTAGTATTACATCATTAATATACATAATTATACACATTATTATTATGGTGTTAATCATCCTGAACTTGCACTGTAAGCGCTGGGATATTTGTATGTATATATACATGTATTTATGTATGTGTGTGTGTGTATATATATATATATATATACACACACACACACACACATATATCCTTACGTCACCTATGAGTTTGGGATTGTCTTTTTTTGGGTTTTGGTTTCCAACTTTATATTTCTATACCCTTTCCCTTGTTTTAATAGTAACGCTTTTGCACTGTTTTCACCTCATTAATACCACGACACCACAATCCAACTGTCATGATATCACACACTCATATATCAGCAGACACACACTCCCATGTTTAAATAATAAGTCAGAATTAGGAATCTTGAAAACATGAACACACATACACACACACACACAGCATTAGAAAACCCGCCAAGAAGATGAGTGTGGCTAGAAACATGTTCAGGTTTGTCACCTGGAATGTGCGTGGAATGGGAAAAACAAACAAAAAGATAAAAAATTTTCGAACACTTAAATAAACTACAAGCAGATATTGTCTTCTTACAAGAGACACACACACCTTCCACAGGATATCACAAATTGATTTCACCACAATTCCCTCACCACAATTCCCTCACATTCTCAGTTGGTTATAACTCCAAGCAGAGAGGCTAGCTATATTAATCCGCAATAAAATACAATTCTCTTTTAAAGACACAATCACAGACCCAAAAGGAAGATTTAGAATTATTCATATCTCTCTTCAGAACATAGAGATGTGTATCGCAAACATCTATGGCCCAAATGTTGATGACCTCCTTCTATCACAACTTCTTCACCAGCCTCTCAACACTCTGACAAAACACTTATAGTTGGAGGAGACCTCAACATCGCCCTCAATCCACAATGGACAGAGTTAGTAAAGCAGCAAACACCAGACACTGGGAACCCCCAGATGTAATCCAGCAGTACATGAGTGACTATGGTCTTTGTGACGCCTGGCGCACCTCTCATCCTACTCTTAAAGAGTTCACCTTGTACTCAGCAGTGCACCAATCCTATTCATGCTTAGATTACTTTCTGGTGAGTAAATCAGTGATCAAAGACACTTCGGACACACAGATTCACCCCATCACTATCAGTGACCATGACCTGTCACTATGACATCACTATCAGTGACCATGACCTGTCACTATGACGTCACTACCAGTGACCACGACCTGTCACTATGACGTCACTACCAGTGACCATGACCTGTCACTATGACGTCACTACCAGTGACCATGACCTGTCACTATGACATCACTACCAGTGACCATGACCTGTCACTATGACGTCACTAATAGAACAATCACCCCTCCTATTAGACAATGGAGATTTAACACTTCACTGCTCAAGGATCTAGACTTCCTCACATTCTTTAAAAAACAATGGACACTCTTTTTAGACACAAACGATCTGCCTGGTGTCTCTCCCGGTGTCCTCTGGGAGACAGCTAAAGCTGTCATGAGAGGCAAAATTATTTCTTACTTCTCATACAAAACCAAAAAGGAAAAAATAAAGGAAAAAAAATTTGAAGATAAAATCAAGACCATAGAGACAGCTCACGCTGCTTCCAATGACGACCGCTTATTAACGGAGTTAAAGAGATTAAAAATGGAGTTGAATGAAATAATTGAACACAAAACACAATTTCAACTACAGAGATTACGCTGGGAGAACTTTGAACATGGCAATAAATCCAGCAAACTCTTAGCCAATCAGATAAAACGAAATAAAGAAAAGTGTACAATCCCCTCAGAGAGAAGTAGCAAGGTGCTATATGTCAGATTGATTGATTGCCCCCATAAACCTTTGAAGTAGAGCCGGAAATCCCCCTTTCTGAGGGGGGAGGAAATCATAAAGATGTTCTTTTATAGTTTTATGACTTTTTTATGACTGTTTACAACAGGTGTTTGCAACAGGTGTTTGCAACAGGTGTAGTCAGTGTTGTTGTTGTTCTGAAGAAACATTTGTTTAGGGTCGTGGGAAGATCATGCTCTGAATAAAGAGGGTTTAAACAGAATTAAGGTTATAACGTTTAATCCTGAAGGTTTTATTAGTTAAAGGCTGTGTTAGGGGGTTAATTTAAATGTTTAATACGAGGGATAGGGGTATTTAAAAACAGTTTAATGTTTAATTCTCGGGAGACATAGTCTTAAAGCATTCTGTCTTTGTGCAAAGTGTCTGAAGATTCGTCACCCTCCTTCGTTTACGACCGTTACTGCAGACAGACCGGCCCAGAGCTTCGGGAGGGGGTACAGCTGGTTTGTTTACATCAGCGACACCAAATCCTGTTTACAGTTTTAGACTTAGGATTTTAGACAGAATTTAGATAAAGTGCTTTTCTCACGCAGATAATGTTAGTTAATCCCTGTAACTGGTAAAGTTAACATGGCAGAGAAACGGTCTATGAAACAACTATATTACGATGTCGCAAATCCCGGCAGCTACGGGGATCTTGATAGACTCCATAGAGCCGTTCAAAACAAGATGGGTAGAAAAGTGAAGTTAGGAGATGTGAAAGAATTTTTAACAGGTCAAGACGCCTATACTCTGCATAAACCGGCCAGGACACATTTTGCTAGGAATAGAGTTATAGTGATGAGACCTCTCAGACAATAACATCAGCAGCACCAAATCCTGTTTTAAGATTACTTTGAAGAATTGAAGAATACACAACCTTTTAATTGGGGTTTAGTTTAAATGTTTAATTCACAGAGTGTAGTAGTACTAACAGAGATAATAGTAGACGGTGAGGTTTGTAACTGTTTAATTCTCTGATTACAGGATTTAATGTTAGATTTCGATCTAACGTCAAATGACAACACCAACAACAACAACAACAACAATTGCAGCTTACATGCTAGTCTTAGGATTTTAGATGAAATTAAATAAATACTTCTCTCTCACACATAAGGTTAGTTAATCCTTGTAACTGTTGAAGACAACATGGTTGAGAAACGTTTTAACGTTTAATTCACAGTATACAGAGCCTTAAACAGGTGTCTGAGCCGACCGCTGAACGGATACTTTACAGAAAAGAGCAGGCGTGCTGGAGAGTTTTACTGTTTAAAGGTTACTTTGAAGAATTTAAATTTAACTCTTAAACTCAGTTTCCTAAGTGAACATACGCGGGCTTTTAATGTAAGGTTTAGTTTAAATGTTCAATTCACGGGTAGTAGTAGTAGTAGTAGGAGGAGGGGTTTTTAACTGTTTAATTCTCTGAATACAGGATTTAATGTTAGATTTCATTCTAACAACAATGACAGCTTAACAGCCTCGACTTAGGATTTAGAAGAAATTAAATAAAATACTTCTCACTCACACATAAGGCTAGTTAAAGCTCGTAACTGTTGAAGATAACATAGCTGAGAAACGTTTGAATGTTTAATGTTTAATTCACTGGATACAGGGCCTTAAGCAGACGTCTATGCCGACCATAGAACGGTTATTTTGAAGAACTTAACAGGTACGTTACATTCCTAAATTAGTTTATAAGGCTCTGAAGACAATTTCAAAGAGTTTTTTGTTTTGTTTTGTTTTTACTGTCCAAAGGTTACTTTAAAGAGTTTAAATTTAACTCTTAAATACTACTTTCTAACTGAACAGATGTGGACATTTAATGTAAAGTCTAATTTAAATGTTTAATAGCTGTATTAAGGATGGTTTCAAATGTTTAATAGCTGTATTAGGCGATGTTTTTAAACAGTCTATTGTTTAATTCTCTGTATACATGGTCTTAAACAGTTAGAGGTTATAGTCGACCTTTGAACGGTTACTTTGAAGAACTTACATTTAACTCTTAAATACAACCTCCGCGTATGTAAGTGAACAGATGCAGGCTTCTAGTGGAAGGTTTAGTTTAAATGTTTAATTCAGGGGTAGTAGGTTTTTTTTTTTTTTATTGTTTGATTCTCTGAATACGGGGTTTAATGTTAGATTTAACTTTAACATCAAAAAGCAACAACGACAGCTTACAGCCTAAACTTAGGATTTTAGATGAAATTAAATAAAGTACTTCTTTCGCCCACAGAAGACCAGTTAAACCTTGTAACTGTTGAAGATAAGTCTGTGAAACAGCAATATTACAACTCCAAATCCTGGCAGCTATGGGGTGTAGACAGACTCAAAACAAGATGCTTTCTGGCTATCTTTTGCGATAGCCAGAAAGCAGAAAAACTACAAAATGATGTCGGGGGGAAGGAATTTTTAACAATAAATTTGAGATTCTGATGAAGAAACACGGCATCACACATTTCTCCACAGCCAACGATCTAAAGGCCTCAATGGTTGAAAGATTTAACAGTACGGTAAAACGAGGATGTGGAGATATTTCGGGGCTCACAACACCAGGCATTACCTCGAAGTTTTGCAAGGCTTGGTTAGAAGTTACAACAACATTTTCACCGAGGCATAAAGATGACCCTCACGGAGGTGACGTCTGAAAAACACGCCAACTTTGTCGGAATCTGTATGGTGTACCGACAGCTCGTAATGGTCGGAAAAGAAAGTTTAGATTTAAGGAGGGCAACCTCGCCAGAATATCCAGAGTGAGAGGAACATTAGATAAAGAAATCCGAGCAGAGTTTTACGGACGAAGTATTTACCATGTCAGAATGCGTCGCTCCGTACTCCCGCCGTATACAATGTCAAAGATTATGACAGAGAACTTAGCGACGGTTCGTTCTACGAGGCAGAGCTACAAAAAGTGGAACTGACTGAAGACAAGCCGTACAGACAGACAGAGGCCTGAGCATTCCCACGTATGCAGAGCAGATTGGTCACCAGGGGTTTATGTCACCCTGTCCCTGGTTAAAACAACACTCGCTCAAGTGGAGCTGGCCCAGGCCACTGAGCTGCAGGGGGGAGTGGTTCGCGGATATGTGTCAATTAGTCTACCCCTCCCCAAACATGGTACACTCTACTGAAGGAGTGAACTTCTCTACAAGAAACACAGTATCACACATTTCTCCACAGCCACCAATCTAAAGGCCTCCGTGTTTGAAGGATTTAACCGTACACTGAAAACAACATTTTGGAGATATTTCACTGCTTACAACACCCGACGTTACTCGGATCTGAATCTGTAGAAAGACTCCGTACAGACAGACAGAGGCCGAAGCATTCCAGCGTCGGCCCCACAGTGTGTCCACACACATCTACAGCCACCTGGAGCTCCCAACAATTTTACTTTTCATCTGGGTTTTGGGGAGCACAGGGATCACACTCCTCAGCCTCCCCGGGAAAGTCTATTCCAGGGTACTGGAGAGGAGGGTCCGGCCGTTAGTCGAACCTCGGATCCAAGAGGAACAATGCGGTTTTCGTCCTGGTCGTGGAACACTGGACCAGCTCTATACCCTCCACCAGGTGCTTGAGGGTTCGTGGGAGTTCGCCCAACCAGTCCACATGTGTTTTGTGGATCTGGAGAAGGCGTTCGACCGCGTCCCCCGAGATGTCCTGTGGGGGGTGCTCCGGGAGTACGGAGTCCGGGGTCCCTTGTTGAGGGCTGTTCGGTCCTTGTATTCCCGGACCAGGAGTCTGGTTCGCATTGCCGGCAGTAAGTCGGACCTGTTCCCTGTGCACGTTGGCCTCCGGCAGGGGTGTCCTTTATCACCGGTTCTGTTCATCATATATATGGACAGAATTTCTAGGCACAGCCGGGGGCCGGAGGGGGTCCGGCTTGGGGACCACAGAATCTCATCTCTGCTATTTGCGGATGATGTGGTTCTGTTGGCCCCATCAAGCCTGGACCTTCAGCGTGCACTGACACGGTTCGCAGCCGAGTGTGAAGCAGCTGGGATGAGGATCAGCACCTCTAAATCCGAGGCCATGGTTCTCGACCAGAAAAAGGTGGCTTGCCCCCTCCAGGTCGGTGGAGTGCCCTTGTCCCAAGTGGAGGAGTTTAAGTATCTTGGGGTCTTGTTCACGAGTGGGGGAAAGATGGAGCGTGAGATCGACAGGCGGATCGGTGCAGCGTCTGCAGTTATGCGGACGTTGTATCGGTCCGTCGTGGTGAAGAAGGAGCTGAGCCAAAAAGCGAAGCTCTCGATTTACCGGTCGATCTTCGTTCCTACCCTCACCTATGGTCATGAACTATGGGTCATGACCGAAAGAACGAGATCCCGGATACAAGCGGCTGAAATGAGCTTCCTCCGTAGGGTGGCTGGGCGCACCCTTAGAGATAGGGTGAGGAGCTCAGTCACCAGGGAGGAGCTCGGAGTAGAGCCGCTGCTCCTCCACATCGAGAGGAGCCAGCTGAGGTGGCTCGGGCATCTATTTCGGATGCCCCCCGGACGCCTCCCGAGGGAGGTGTTCTGGGCATGTCCCTCCGGTAGGAGGCCTCGGGGCAGACCCAGGACACGCTGGAGAGACTATGTCTCTCGGCTGGCCTGGGAACGCCTTGGGGTGCCACCGGAGGAGCTGGAGGAAGTGTCTGGGGCGAGGGAAGTCTGGGCAACTCTGCTTGGACTGCTGCCTCCGCGACCCGGCCCCGGATAAAGCGGTAGCCAATGGATGGATGGATGGATGATCAATCCATATCAATTTCAGACTTAAAATAATGAACCAATTTAAGCCCCACCCAGTTTCACTTAAAAAAACGCCCACTTTCAGATTAGGCCTCAACCACTCCGAGTACAGATACAGATACAGATCATTTAGATGGTTGAACAGATACAGATACAGACAGTGGTGTAGTCGCTCATCCCGAGTCCTGGCCTTTCGGGCTCTGTCCCTAATGAAGACCCCCCCCCCCCCCCCCCCCCCCGTCCAGCACGCCGTCTGATCCCGCTTCATCTATAATTTCCTGAACGGTTTTTCACATTTCGTCACGGCAGCGGTCAAACGCAGCTGGACTCGTCATGTAATCGCACCATTTCTGTTCTGGACAAAATGAAAACAACATCTACTGCCAACACTCACTGTAACACTGGCACATATCTCTTTTTTCCTCATCACACTGCAAACATTCACAGAGAACCAAAGGAGGAAGAACTCAAAACATTAGAAATGTTTTTTACGTTTCTACTCTAAATGTTGTGGTGTGAACGGCCTTGATGAAGACAAACCCTGCTGGACACGCCCACTCTCATGTGAAAGCACTGGGAAATTTCTGCATCTGTCTTACAAACCCACAGTGAAGTTGCTGCAGATATAAATTAAAATAAGAATAAGGTTAACGTTGGCTGAAGCTGGCATGTTCCCGTATTTTTGGGAGCTTTTCCTCACTCCCACATGGATAACAAAGGAACAGGAAGAGTCACTGCTCTGGTCTCCCAATGGAAGATCCAGAAATACACTGCCTGTCTTTAAAATGTGTGGGCTGTTTTCAGAGGATAATCAATCGCAGTTCAATGGCACTACAGTCCACTCCCCTGCTCTCAAAACACATAATCCACTTCTGCAGCCCACTCCTGAGCCACGGACCCAACGCTGCCATCCGTCATGAGATTTAAAGTGAGCCAGTGGATCCAGAGGGCTTCATCCTGTCTCCACCTGACAGACGGTGGAGCCTGAAGCATCAATCCTGTCTGTTAAATGATCTGCATGGTTCAGTTTAATGAAATGTCTGCGCAAATATACCAGTTTATTTAACCAGAAGTGACAATTTGATAACTTCCACATTTCTGTCTGTCTCTTTAAATCTGACAAATTTAACAATTTAGTTTTTAACAATTAGTTTTTTATTTATTTTTTTAAAAGGACAATATTTAAAAAAATGTGTTAAAAAAATATGAAAACTGTTGGTGACCAACATCGTGAGCAAAGAAAACTATCAGTTTAATGGCTTCTATACAGACGTATGTGCGCGTTATGGTGTACAGATTGACAGCATGTGTGTGCGTGTGCGTGTGCGTGTGCGCAGCAGACTCACAGGTAGCTGCTTCTCCAGGCAGTTGTTGAAGTTTTTCACTTGATTGGGTTTGAGCTTCTTCAGAGGAATCCTTGTCTCCCCGATGAACTCGTTGTGGCGGAATTTGTCTTCATCACACACTGAAATCCTGCGAGGACAGACAAGAAGTGAGGCGAGAACAAACTAAAGGCTTTTGTTGTGGAGGCCTGAAACTGCAAAGTAATTTTCCAGCCACAGCCTGTTAAGTTCACTCACACTGGTTCAATCATCTCTGCAGCTTGTCCAGACCAGCGCTCTCAACCTCCAGACCAGCACTCTAAACCTCCAGAGCAGTGCTATAAACCTCCAAACCAGCGCTCTCAACCTCCAGACCAGCACTATAAACCTCCAGAGCAGTGCTCTAAACCTCCAGACCAGGGCTCGTCATCAGACTTTCTGGCCTGAAAGAAGCTAATATGAAATCCAGTGTGGACTGGATTGGGTTTGGGATGTTTGGTTTGATGAGTCTGTTCTCACCTGTTCAGCAAAACAGAGGAATGAGGATTCATCAAGAAATTACAAGAAAAATCCAAGAAAACTCAACAATAGATACTTTTTTCAAAACCAAAGCACAATATATTAAAACACACCACAGTTCAGTATAGTACAGTGATACCATTAAATAATTACTGAGAAAGTACATCCAGTGCCTTAACTTCCATACCTGCGGATGTAAATATGTTTGCACTTATTTAATTTGTACAAAACTTAGGCATATGTTTATGGTATATTGTTGAAATGTTGTGTATTGTTAAAATGTTTAATAGTAGAGTGTTTGTCTTTTTCTGTATAGTGTATTTTGCATCGTCTACTCTTTCCTCATGTTTTTGCCGCTGTAACAACTGAATTTGTGGGACGAATGAAGTCCAATCTAATATTATAGTGTTGTAGGGATTAATTTTCTTATAAGGATAACGAGGTACCATTTATGTTGTGTTTGGCTATCGATAATGATTAATAATTATCGAAGATAGTTATTAATTATGTTATTGAAAATTGAATCTGATCTGTATCAGATACCTCAGAGCTCCACCTGTCTTAACAGGAAATGATAGCCAATTCAGTTATATCAGTCTCATAAGATATACTAAACAGTGAATGACAAATTTACATTAATAGTTAAATTGATTACAATTACCACAATTAACAGTTAAGCTTGGAGGATTTTGGAGTTCTTCACACAGAAAAAGTCGATATTTCATTCACCTTTGTGCAAATTGATAAAACAGCAAGTATGATTCCACAAATTATATTTATTTACAATGAAAACAAATAAAACACAGATGCTAACTACAGCTTGGTTGTGTGTGTGTGTGTGTGTGTGTGTGTGTGTGTGTGTGTGTGTGTGTGTGTGTGTGTGTGTGTGTGTGTGTGTGTGTGTGTGTGTGTGTGTGTGTGTGTGTGTGTGTGTGTGTGTGTGTGAAATAACTTGGTTGCTTCCAGCACTACCGGTATTGAAGAGGTGAGTTTTGACAGAAAAAAAATTATATCATCAGAAAACAAGGAGATCTTATGTTCAGTGGGACCTATGGTGATAGCCAAAGAAGAAGAAAGAGAACATCCATGGTGGTGTTGGGATCTGCAGGACCACAGAAAGTTTGTTCATTTTTGGTTAGAGACAATATTCATTTGTCATGAGACGCAGTCATGACATGAATTCTGACCCAGGAATGTGATTGACCATCACACCCAGTGGGGGTGGAGGGCCTTCTGCAGGACCTTCCTCCCCCCCTTTCTGCTCACAAGACTCTTCCCCCATGCAATCAGCCAGTCACTAATTGGTTGAAGCTCTCAGGCTTTGACACCTCTGAAGTCACACGTGGACAAAAGGCTTTCAGCCAGCCTCCATTCTCTCTCTCTTGCAAGAGACTCTTGCAAAGCAAACTCCCAGGAGGTGGGTTGCTGCAGAGCAGCTCATCCAGCGTTAGCACACAGCTAACACGAGAGGCCGGCAACCAGAGGCCTCCACTCCTCAACTCATCTGCTGACCCACCACGAGGGTCAGACCACCCCCTGATCCAGAGAGCAGCACCCAGAGTCTGCTCTCCAGGGAAACCAACCGGTTCCTCCAGGACGGGACCAGGGACCCTCACAGAACTTCGTTGTGTTTTTCCTGAACAAGCAGGAAAACCATCACAGACCTGAGCGACCAGCTCCTCAGTCTGAACAAAGGGAACAACCAGGAGCTGTAAGAAGGACTCCTGAATCGTCAACTTCATCTTCTTCTCCTCGGCCTGCAGAACCAGCAACCACAGTTAGCAGGAGGTGCTAACTACAGGAGAAGACACCGGCTTCCCTCCAGCACGACAACTGAACTCCTTCAAGGAAGTGGTAACAACTGGGCATTACCTGAGATTAGTTAAACCTGATGCTATGATAGAACTGTTTAACTTTCATGAAGATGTGTTGATTCTGTTACAGTGATCGCGTTCTGTTGATAATGATATTAGGCACCGTTATCAACTTGTAAACCAACGTTAGCTCTGCCACAGACACAGGGTCTGCATGCTAATCTGCTTTACTAACTTGTTAACTCGCAATCCTACACATATCACATCAAAGACAACATCACACAGTAACCGAACACCATCTGACGACTCCTGACGTTTTACAAGACAAATCGCAGTCACATCAACTCATTCTAGAAATGGTCCTTTAGCAGAGACACACAGAAGCAGATGCTGTGGCTAGCTTCTATTGTTCTATAGCTATCAGCACATGGTGGAGACCCAGGACAGACTTCCTGTTCTCTGATAACCTCCATTTGGAATGTAGTTTCTTGCGATCCGCCATCTTGTTTTGTAGTTCCATCACACGTCTCACACACACACTCCCTCCAACTCTCTCTCTCTTTCTCTCTCCACACACACACATGCACCTACACACACACACTGTATATAGGTAGTTAGAATCTGTGTTTTATTTGTTTTCATTGTTAATAAATATAATGTTTGGAATCATACTTGCTGTTTTATTAATGTGCACAAAGGTGAATGAAATGTCGACCTCTTCTGTGTCAAGAACTCCAAAATCCTTCAAGCTTTACTGTTAATTCTGGTAATTGTAATTAATTTAACTATTAATTCAAATTCCTGATTAACTGTTTAGTATATCTTATGAGACTGATAGAACTGAATTTGCAATCATTTCCTGTTAAGACAGGTGGTGCGCTGAGGTATCTGATACAGATCAGATTAAATTTCAATAACATTATTAATAACTATCTTTGATAATTATTAATCATTATCGATAGCCAACCAAAACATAAATAGTGATCCATATGAGGACATAATGGTCCCAACAGTGGCAACCTCTTTTAATTTTAATTGGTTTCGAAAAATGTCTGTTTGTTTGAATTTCTTATGTTGGATTATTATAAATAATTTTTACCCATTTTATAAACTTACTTCCTCTGCCAAATCTATCCAATACTTTAAAAAGATAGGGCCATTCAACACTATCGAAAGCCTTTTCCACATCTAAAGATAGGAAAGCACAATCCTTTTCCTCTTTTTTATAGTTTAGAATATTTAAGACCCGTCTTACATTACCATAGCCTTGTCACTTATACAGGCATTCTGATCTTTATTTATTATGTCAGGAAGAATTTTTTGAAGTTGTTTTGCTAATAATTTACAAATAATCTTAAAATCAGAATTAAGGAGACTAATTGGTCTTAGATTATCGCATCTATTTCCCAGGCTTTGGTAGAAGAATAATTAGAGCTTGATTAAAGTACTCTGGAAGGCAGTCTTTTTTCAAAGGTTTTATTGAACATATCTAAAAGTGGTGTCAGTAGTTTACCTTAAATATTGTTAAAACTGACCAAACTTAGCTTGGCCTGGCTTGTCATAAATAGCTTAGATAAGCCTCGGGGGTGAAAGACCGGTGACATGCAACAAAAGGTTGAATGTGACTCTTTGTTTGTGTGGGACTCACTGGTGGGACAGAAGCCCCCCTTCAAACAATCCCCTCAAACAGCCTCCCTTCAAGCAGCCCCCCATCAAACAGCCACAGGAAGGCGGAGACTGACCGCAAGACTATGAAAGAGGCAGCATTTCCGGCGCGAGCTCAGAGTCTCTCTCTGATTCTCACTCTTTCTCTTTTGCTCTCTCTCTCTCTCTGTCGCTCTCTGCTGACGTGGTTCTGGGCAAGAGCTATTCATAGTGAACGGCTTCAGAACCCAGGAATATTCTTGTAAAGGCCAGTACTTTTTCTGTCTGATGTAATAAACTCCTGTGTTAATCCATTCTCAAGGTTTGTAGGTTTATAACTCACTGTGTATCTTTTCTCTCTACTCGGGGAGAAAGATTGTCACTCCCTGTCTGTGCGGATTCGAAGGAAACAGACTTAGACAATATTTTTTTATATATATCTATTGGAAAACTGTCTGGTCCTTCCTGTTTACCTAATTTGATTGAGTCAGTGGCTTGCCCTATTTCTTCCCTATTAATCTGCATTTCAAGCTCTGTTTTAAGGTAATTTGGGATAGCTGTAATATTAAGCCTGTCCAAGGTTACTTTAATATCAATAGCCTTGTTATTTTCTTGGGCATCATATAGAGTCTGGTAATAATATTAAATGCTTCATTATTATCTGTTGGATTTGTTATTGTTTGGCCTTTACTTTCAATGTATGTTATTGTTGTTTTGGTTTCAAGCCATTTAATTTGCCGTGATAATAGTTTTCCGGCTTTGTCCAGTTGTTCGTAAAATGTCTGTTTCAGTCGTAGAAGACTTGATGCAGCTTTGAAGCTAGTAAGTGTCTCATATTCTGCTCTTAAAAGTATTAACTTCTTTTCAGCTTCTGGATCACTTTTTTCAAATATTTTTTCTTGGGTTTTTTAAATTTTGTTTTCCAATTGTAATACAGTGGTCCCTTTTGCGGCCTCGTTTGGCAGATTTTTTGTCTGCACAATTGTTTTTGTTTTTTAACAGCGTATGAAGATGCAGTGTTATACATCCTGATTGGCTAAGGGAGAACCTGCACATTGTATTCTGTGTCCTGATTGGCTGAGGGACTGTAGACCCTTGTCAATCAATCTCCATGTGGTGTCTTGTGTATACAAATGCGTTCGACTTGCCAAATATACATCATATCATGATCCTGCTCTCACTCACCCCTCCCTTCCTGAGAGTTTTCACTCCTCCCCTTCTGTGTTCCCCTTAGCTCCGCCCCTGGGCACTCCTGTTTCCACCTCCTGGTCACAGCTGTTTGTAATTGTCATCAGTGGGTGTATTGAGTTCCCTCTCTTGTAGCTCTGGTTGCCAGTTCGTCTGTGTTCTCACACGATTCGCACCCGCCATTTTTCCTTGTGTTGCCTTTGTGTTTTGACCTTCTGCCTGCCCGACTTTGCCTCCTGGATTTCCTCCTCAATCGCCTGCACTGGTTTTGACCTTGGACTGCCTGACTTCGCTTCTGCTGTGGTTTTAATAATAAACACTTTTGAACTGAGCTTCTTGTCTGCGGTTCAATTGAGTTCCACTAACCCTGACACATCAATGTCTGATCGATTCCAGTGTGACTCTGAAGTGCTGTATGTTTGCCAGTTTTGTTCCTGACAAACCTCACAATGTCGATGAAACGTTCTGCACTGACAAAGGCACCTGTGGTCGCAGCCAAAAGGCAGAGGTATATTTATGTTTTGAAATCGAGGAAGGTTTGAACTTTGGGAGTGTATAAACAAGACAGAAATATGAAAAAAATGTAATTCCTGTCTGAGAAAAGTGTATAAATTGTGTGGTAAAATGTGTATAAAAAGTGTCTATAAAATTTCACTTATTGCGGGTTATTTTTAGAACGTAACCCCTGCGATAAACGAAGGACCAAGATCCAGCCTTGCCTTCTTAGATTTGTAGCCTATATAACTAATAATGTACCCTCTCAGAAATGCTTTAAAAGTAGGGATGAGTGAGTCCACCACTATCTGTATCTGTAACCATCTAAATGATCTGTATCTGCATCTGTACTCTGAACGGGCGGGTAATCGGAATTGGGCGTATTTCAACTGAAACTGAGTGTGGCTTAAATCGGTTCATTATTTTTAATTCTTAAATTGATATGGATTGGTCAGAAGTTGCTTTATTAATTGTTTATTTAAAATCTATTTATTTACAGAACAGCCTCAGAATTGAGATTCAATGTTTTATATATAAACTATATGCAATATATAAAGCTTAGTTTGTAATATTTATTATATATTTATTATTTACAAACAGCCATATACAATAAACATATTAATATAGGCTACTTTGTGTGTTCAACTATATGTGTGTAAGTGGTCTCTAAGACTTTTTATTTTTTAATGATCTGTCTGAACTTCGTGATTCGTGTAAACATCCAGTGGTGGCAAACAGGGAAATAATGTCAGCCTTGTTAGTAGTAAACTGATGTGCCATATGTCAAGATGCAGATATATGACCCCAAACCCTTTGATGCCAGGCTCAAAAAGGGGCGGGGCTCGGGTGATGGTCAAAAAAACATGTTTATGGTCATTTTTATGATCATTTTATGAGGATTTTATTATTTTATGGTTACTTTGAAGAAATGAGCAAGTGTGCCGGTAACTTCCTAAATTAAATTATTGAGAGTTTTTACTGAATTAATCCAGAGGGGTTTAAATCATTTAACTCCTTTGTATACAGGGGATTAAATAGTTTAATACTTGTATTAGGGATGGTTTTAAATGTTTAATACCTGTATTAGAGGATGTTTTTCAACAGTTTAATGTTTAATTCTCTGTATACATGGTCTTAAACAGTTTGACGTTAGAGTCGACCTTTGAACGGTTACTTTGAAGAATTTAGCAGGTGTATTACAACTTCCTAAATTAGTTTATAAGGACTCTGAGAATTTCAAAGAGTTTAAGGTTTAGATTTAAGGAGCCTGTTTTTCTCCCCTCACGGTACGTCTACCAAAAATCTCATCCATGTGGTAAGCCCTGTCTTGAGTCATTTACACATTTTGCAGGTTCGCCTCATAGAATGAACCGTTGATAAGTTCTCCATCATAATCTTTGAATTTGTGTACGGAGGGAGTACAGGGAATGCATTCTGACATGGTAAATACTTCATCCGTAAAACTCTCCTTGTATTTTTTATTGAATGTTCCTCTCACTTTGGATATTCTGATGAGGTCGCCCTCCTTAAATTTAAACTTTCTTTTCTGACCATCGCGAGCTGTCGGTGCGCCATACAGATTGCGAAACATCTTTATGCTTCGTTGAAAAGTGTTGTTGTAACTTCTAACAAAGTCTTGCAAAACCTTGGTGTTGCGAGCCGTGAAATATCTCCACATCCTCGTTTTCAGCGTACGGTTAAATCTGTCAGCCACGGAGGCCTTGAGATCGCTGGCTGTGGAGCAATGTGTGATTTTGTGTTTCTTCATCAGAATCTCAAATTCATTGTTAAAAAATTCCTTCCCGGCATCAGTTTGTAGTTTTTCTGGTTTCTGGCTATCGCAAAAGACTGACTCGAAAGCCTGCACGACCTCACTACTGGTTTTCTTTAAAGCACGCATGTAGGCCTTTTTTGAAAACACATCTATGATGGTCAGCAGATAGATAAAGTCGTCATTATCCCCGGAAAATTCCCTCATATCACAAAGATCTGCCTGAATCTCATTGTACCTGGTATAGTGACAACAAAAGGCATTCTATTCTATTCTAAATTGTTCCAGAGTTCTGGTCACTATACTCTATTCCTAGCAAAATGTATCCTGGCTGGTTTCTGCAGAGTATAGGTATCTTGAAGGAATAAAAATTCTTTCACATCTTCTATCTTCACTTAACCACTGCTCACAAGCAAAAATGGCTGCAGTGGGCCCAGACATACATGAAGACTAATTTTCAACCAGTCTTGTTCACTGATGAGTGCCGTAACAAAATCATCTTCATACATGAGAATGCACCATCTCATGCAGCAAGGAATACCTCTTCATCATTGGCTGCTATGGGTATAAAAGGAGAGAAACTCATGGTGTGGCCCCCATCCTCCCCTGACCCTCCCCCTATTGAGAACCTTTGGCGCATCCTCAAGCAAAAGATCTATGAGGGTGGGATGCAGTTTACATCCAAACAGCAACTCTGGCAGGCTATTCTGGCATCCTGCAACGACATTCAAGCAGAAATTCTCCAAAACCTCACAAGTTCAATGCATGCAAAAATTGTGAAGCTGCTATCAAATAAGGGGTCCTATGTTAAAATGTAAAATGGACCTGTTGATATCTTTGATTAAATTAGCTTTTGATTTCAATAAATATGACCTCATCATGCTGTAAATTCAACAAATGACTTTTTTCAGTTCTTTATAATCTATAAAATGTTTTCAAACTCTGTTGTACGTAATAATTTGGAACAGTGTATTTTAAGTTTTTTATTTCTGAAAAAAACAGTTATCATTGGCAGGTTTGTTCAATAACATTTGAGTTTTGCTCTAGCGGTTGATGATTTGAAAATTATGCTGACTGTCATTTGCGTCAACTATTTAGGAAAATTAAAGGAATATATAATTTGCATAATAATTTGGAACATGGTGTATGTTTACCTGCCACCCATCTTCAAACAGACTTCTGGTTCCATACCTGAGTGTTTTCCGGACCATGTCCTCATCTGTGATGCCGTAGTAGGTCAGCGTCTCGCTCCACACGGGGTTGAGTGTGTTGTGCAGCGTCTTGGTTCGAAGCTTATTGGCCTGAAAGACAAAGAAATATGCAGAGTTGAATTCATGGCTGAGAAAGCGTCATCTGTCAGCTGTTGCATTCATTGAAATGCAGCCAGGAATCATGCAAACACCCTTGACAAACGTACAAAAGCCGTGGAAATGTGTTGACGGCACGTGTGTGAGCTTCACGAGAAGTGACAGGCGTCGAGTGAGGAAGAGACAGCAATCCGGCTCTGTTAAACATGCAGCCAGGAGACACTCAGCAGGAGGTCAGGCTTAACACAGGCGTGAAGATCAGCCGCAGTGCTGAAGCACCAAGGAAACACTCAGAGGTACTGCATATACTGTTTTTATTGAAAAATACATCAGAATGGCAAGAATCTTTGAAGTGGCATAAATCTACCAAATCCAGAAAATGTTCTCTACTTGCTACAAACCTGTTGATTTTAGCAGTTCAAGAGTCCACCACAAGGTGGTGCCTAGAGTCCTTCAAATAATCGGTAAGAGGAATAATAAAGACAAGAATGTGTTTTACCAGGTCTGATTTTATTACTGGATCTGTTCTGACCTGGTCTGGGAACAAAAGTGCAAAATCAGGCAATGTTTTACACAACGTACAAATGAAAATGCATTATTTTTGTGTTTTCGTTTCAGAAAAAGTTTGCGTTTACGACGCAGCTGTGTAACGAACATGTCATGCCCCACTCCTCAGAGGCCTCCTAGGGTTGGGTTTTTTCCCTCTTCTGTCTCTCCTCCCCTTTTGTTTCAGGCTGTGTTTGAGGAAGTGGGAGTTGCTGAGGGATTCATTACCTGATTCTGTTCAGCTGCGACGACCGGGTGGAACTCGTCTTCTCATGATTATCTGCACCTCTTAAATGGGTGTTGTCTCCCAGTTTTTGTGTTATACTAACGCCACTTCCTTCTGCTCCCCTTTGAAGACTCGCCAGCCTCAGCTTCCCCTGCTTGTGCACCGTGACCAAACCTGACTCTTGCCCCTAGTAACTCCTGCTTCCGCAACCCAGCCTCAGCCTCCTGCCACCGGAGCCCACAGAACCTTCTGTTCCCTCGCTTTTGTAAATAAACTCTTCCATTGTACTCGTCTGTCTCCAGCTGGTTTATCCGCACCTGAGCCTCCGAAATCAGACCGTAACAGAACACGCAGTTCGTTCCTCACTTTCAGCACTCGCAGCACATTATTTCAGCACTTTAAATGTTCACCAGCACTTTGAGCAGCACTCAGTACTTTAAGATGATGCTATTTGCACATATATAAATGAAATTTGCACACAACTGTTGTTTTTAATTTATTTATTGAATCTTCTGTTGTTGTCCATAGATCCAGCCACCTGTGGATGCAACACAAAAATTAATTGATAACTGAGCATTGTGCAATATATGTGTATTTAAGACTGGCTGATTCTTTTAGTTGTTGATTTGTGTGCTGTAAATGGTTTTAGATATTGGTGAGAGTGTGTTGTGTGTTGTGTGGTCTGAGAGGAGAGTTTTTACTTACCTTCCTCTCTTGTGTTCAGAATGGTGTCTGGATAAAAGATTCCCCCTGGAACAGACACCGCTAAAGAAGATTTCGGGATGAACCAAGAGGAGGAGCAAGTGGGGATTGTGGCACATAGTTTTAGCAGGGTTTGGGATTTAGTTCACTATTCTGAAAACGGTGGAATTTCCGTGCTAAGCCACTAGTGGGTGCTGTTATTTGTTTTTGTAATGAAACCACATACACATGCAGCAGAGAACAATGGACTCTAAACATTAACAACACGAAAACACGGACATTCTAGTGGACAGACCACCAAGTTGGATTGTTATTACCGTGACTGTAAAAATAAAACTACCAAGTCCTGCCCTCGCCCATAGTGAGGTGAGATCAGCTCCAGTGACCCTTAACAGTATGATGGATATATTCTGCTGCATATGTATGGGGTTTCATTACAAAAACAAATAACATGAAAATGGGCATTGATTTCAGAACATGAACACATAAAAGTTTCCAAATGCAAAAATGATGCACTTTCACTTGAAATGTTGTGTTTTTGGCTGTCTCCATGGCGACCGAGCCCGAGAGCAGAGGCGGATTTTGGTATGGGCGAAGTCGCCAGCTGCCCAGGGTGCAAACTCAACAGGGACTTATCATGCACCGGCTCAGATATGGTCTTGTTACTTGGCCTCTTTCTGTTTAGACAGCTGTCAGCTCCTGCAATTAAAACCAGAGCAACACTATGGCAAGGACATAAACTTTATCTTTTATTGCTGAACCAGTTCAGAGAAATGTATTTCTGAAAACAAATAGCTACAGAGCAGCATTTTTAACAGCACAACCTGACAGCTTTAAATGATGTGTTGAGGTATATCACGTAAGCCTTCCGACATGTTAAAAAGCTACAGAGCTCACACATAGGGCTTTTCCACAGGAAAGAACCAGGAGCTAGTTCAGGACCGGTGCCAGGGCCAGTTCATAAATGAGCACTGCCTTGGAACATTTTTTATTTTTTTTTTCCACTTAATGGAGCCAAGTGAGAGCCACATCATTGTGTCACTCCAAAACGTGATACGTCACTGATTTCACCGATAAGCGCTGACAGCGTTCATACAAGAATGAGGAGATATACTGTATTCATAGGTTTGGTCCGAGTCGCTCCATCTAGTCTGGCCTCAACCTCAGATGCAGACCAAAGAGCCAGAAAACATTGAGTCTCCTCATATCTCTATTGTTGTTTTTTCACGTCCATCTTGTTTTAGTCTGGAGCCTTGTAAGGAGAAATGTTTCATTATCATTTGTTCATGCTTGTGCAAATTCTGTGCAGACCTTTGAGTGCAGCGGACTGCAGCCCTGCACCTCACATGAGATCTTTATCTGTTAAATGTTTGTGTTTCTCCCCCCTTCGAATTAGTTGTGTTTTTACGATCCTGTAAGACAGACCACAGGACCCAGTTTGAACCAGTTTGTTTTTACAACTTGTGAACCCGCTCACTGAGCTATCAATAAAGAAGGCTGGTAGAGAGCGTTCTGTGAAGACTTCTGGGTGAACCCTGTGAGGTGAACTTGGTGTCTTCCCTTACTGCAAGTACCTTGATTGTTTCTTGATTCACGTGTCTTCTCTTTATTTACCTATTTCAGGGGTTTAGACCTGACAAGCTTTCGAGTGGCCAGAGAGAGAAAAAAAAAATATGCGTGAATGAGCTTGGGTCTTATTTTTCAACATTTGGGCATTACATAGTAACTTTCTGCTCCTTTCTCTTTTTTTCTGGACGTGACGTGACGTGAATCAAATGGTTCAACATCAGGAGGAATGGAGGTGTAGAATGGTTGAATGCAGTGCTATGGTGCAACACCTCTTCCACCTTGTAGTTAGCAATAACTCCAGCGATAACTCCACCCCCGGCTGATGACGTATCTGGCCCCGCTCTGGCCCTGCTCTGGCCCTGCTTTGGTTCCGCTCTGGCCCAGCAATAAAGTGGGGTCAGCATAGCACCAGTTTAGCCCCTGATAGGCTGGGGCTTTAGCAGTGGAAAGACATAGAACCGGTGCTAAATCTGGCCCTGGCTCCGAACTGGTTCTTTCCAGTGGACAAGCCTCCACAGTAGCAAGACTGCATGCTAAACATAATTTAAATATGACAGATACAGTCATCAGCAAGCTGGAACGTGCATGCGCACGGCATGTGTGCAAAGAAGACCACTCTTCGTGCGCTTGGGGATAGGGAGGTTTCGTTGGATCAGGGCAGAAAACCAGCCAGGTCTGCCATTGCCAGAGAATTTTTCGAAAAGTTCCACCTTGGTGAGCTGTTTTCAGTAAATCTCATTTTCAGTGGCTTTGTGCGCCATTGTTTTGTAAGCTGAAAGCAAAACACAACAAAAGCTTTGGGGTTTCACTTGAAGTTGTTGCTGGTGTAAACGCAGCCTCAGTGGGACATTTAGCACCACATCTTGCAGGTGTTGCAGACCAGATGTTCTGGTTGAAAACAAAGAAATCCAGAAGTGTTCAGAGACTCTCAGGCACATCGACAGAGCATCACCGTTTCACCGTGGTGTTGCTGTCAGCCCTCCACCCTTTAATCTGCAATAACTACGGGTATTTCATTGTGTTTGATTGTGCTCTCGGAGGAGGCGGAGCTGTGATCCGGCTTTGCAGCGGTGAAACTTCACTTCTGATTAGAGCCAGCAGAAATTATGACCTCTTTCGCGGCTCCTAATGAGGCTTTCAGATGAGCCAATCTTTATTTTGAGAACAAGCGCAGAGGAAATTTGAGCAGGGAGAAGGTGATGTAACTTTATTTTTTCAATCCATCCATGCCACTTATCCGGGGCCGGGTCACGGAGGCAGCAGTCCGTGGACTTTATTTTTTATTTTTATTAAAGATGTGAGTCGTCCAGCTGAGTCAAATCCAAGAGGCAACTTGCTCTTATGTGTTTGACTAATCATGACTGTACGAGTGGCGGTGAACACGATTCATTTTGGTGACTTGGTTAACTTTCACATTGGGGTAGTTCTGGACTCGGTTACCTTGGGAGGGAGGGGAGCCGGGAATTTTCACACCTTCATTTGGTTCAGGTGGCGTTCACATTCACTTTAGAGACCATATCAGACCACCTGGAAAATGTCACACAATTACAACATCTGCTGGTTTGGGGCGCTGTCACCTGAAATAAATACTGACCAGAAAGGAAGTAAAGAAGAAACATGGCTCATCGAATGATCCAGACTGAAAGTTGAAGTCCTACAGCTTTAGCCCGTGATGGCTAAGCTAAGTAGCTTGTGGCTAATGGGTAGCCACAAACAACCATCTGCTCTTCAGACCAGATATCAATAAGCACCTTTTTCACTAATTCTTACTCACTACTTTACGTCTGCCTGCCAGATATTTTGCCACTTTTTCTTTCTGTGTCTGCTTTTTCTGATTCACGTGTTTAGCTTGGTTTGTTTACAAGCAGAATGCATTGTGCACCACGTCATGTCCTCTCCACCAGCCTGCTAGAAATATTGTTTGTACACGAAGCGAGACCGAGGTTTTCAAAGAGACCAGAGATCTCTTGCTGGCTCCAGTTCAGAGTTCATGGGCGTGTTCACATCACACAAATGATATGGTTTTTCCTTGAAGAGACTCCAGTCTGGATCAAAAGAGGAATGTGAAGACACCCTGAGTCATTCAGTAACGTGATCCATGCCAAATCCAAGTCTGTGGCATTTTCACTCACAGGAGTCAGTGAAACATACAAGTCTGTATCTCTCTGGTGAGTCTATTCTCATCAAACTGTTTACTGATCATTCCCAAAGAGCTACAGAAACATCTGCCAGTTAGTACTGTGTAAATAAAACCTTGATCCCTGAAAAGACAAAAGCAAAACACTTATGAAGCAGGTAGGGGAAACTCTAAGTTGTAAAATCACAAGAATGAAACAAATCAAAGCGACTTTCAAGAAGTAATTTAGTCCTGTCATCTCTTATCTTTTGATAGAAATGTTCCACTTAACACCTGAGAACTGTGTGTGTGTGTGTGTGTGTGTGTGTGTGTGTGTGTGTGTGTGTGTGTGTGTGTGTGTGTGTGTGTGTGTGTGTGTGTGTGTGTGTGTGTGTGTGTGTGTGTGTGTGTGTGTGTGTGTGTGTGTGTGTTAGGGTTAGGGTTAGGGTGTTAAGGTTGGCGGCAACTTCTGCTTGGAAGGAGTGACAAAAAACACAGAAACTGGGGTTTTATTGGACTTGGAGATAGACACACCTGTCTGTAGATGTTTTGAATAATAGACTTTATTTTAATTTGTGGGAATTTTTTGGGGTGCTAATTTGCACATTTTTATAGTATATTGACATTTTTCTTATATGTTTTTTCTGCCTGCTTTGTCTGATACTTTGATGTACTGCTGTTAGTCTGGGCAAGCACACTCTTGAAAAAGAGATATTTAATCTCAACAAGGTTTTTCTTTTAAAATAAAGGTAAAATAAAATTTGGGGGCTAAGAGAGTCTCAAAATTATGAGTTTCTGTCCCTTGCCATCTTGTTAGGATCTCACAAGACCACTGGTTCATTTCTAATGAAAAACAATCTTCCTTTGTCCCTGAGCATCTGGAGCAGGGTGTCACAGCCCGCAGATGTCTCCTTCTGTGTTGTTGTTTTTGTGTGTGTGTGATCGTAGGCGGAGCAGACGGAGCAGGACGCACACCTGAAGCGGATGAGGAAGCCAGTATTTAAGGACCGGGATTCCAGGCGCTCATCGCAAGATCGTTACGTTTACTCTGCGGTACCTAGACCCTGCCCTTCGTGTTGTTTGTTATGAGACTGTTCGCTTCGCGTTTGGAAGCTCCAGAGTATTCTGACCTGAGTTTGTTCTCCCGTACAGTCCCGGTGTGCGCCGCTCCGTCCTGCTCGGAGGTTCCCGTCTCCGTGACGCCGGACTCTGCTCCTACGACCCCTCGCCCCGGATTGCCGCTCCGTTGGAGAGACTACAATAAACTTTATTTTCAATCTACATCCCGGACTAGTTGGCGTTTGAATCCTGTTCACCACCAACCCTGACACAGGGGGTCCTGTTGCCAATGCAGCCCATGCATGCAAATCCTCCCCCTCTTTCTGCTCAATGGAGTCTGACTTCTCCCCATGCACCGATTGGGTGAGACCCCAAAGTTCGACATCTTCAAATCCCTCACTTCACCAAAAAGTATTTGGAAAGATTCTCCAAAAACAAGCTTTGCTCCCACTTGTCGACTTTGGAGGTAGGTTGCTGGAAGCAGCTAACACCAGAGGCCTGCAAACCAAAGGCCTCCACTCCTCAACTTCTCTTCTGACCCGACCACGAGGGTCAGACCTTCCCTCCGACCCAGAGACCAGCATCCAGTGTCTGATCTCCCATCAACCAGGGAAGACCAACCAATTTCTCCAAGACGAGACTGAGGAAATGACACCTCACAGAACCTCTATGTGTTAAGAGGATCAGTAAGAAATTTTTTGTTGTGTTTGGCTATCGATAAAGATTAATAATTATTGAAGATAGTTATTAATAATGTTATTGAAAATTTTATCTGATCTGTATCGCATACCTTGAAGCACCACCTGTCTTGACATGAAATGATGGCCAATTCAGTTATATCAGTCTCATAAGATATACTGAACAGTTAATCAGGAATTTGAATTAATAGTTAAATTAATTACAATTACCAGAATTAAAAGTAAAGCTTGAAGCATTTTGGAGTTCTTGACACAGAAAAAGTTGACATTTCATTCACACTTGTGCTCATTAATAAAACAGCAAGTATGATTCCAAAAATTATATTTATTTACAATGAAAACAAATAAACAGATTCTAACTACCTATATACAGCTTGGTGTGTGTCGGTGTGTGTGTGTGTGTGTGTGTGTGTGTGTGTGTGTGTGTGTGTGTGTGTGTGTGTGTGTGTGTGTGTGTGTGTGTGTGTGTGTGTGTGTGTGTGTGTGTGTGTGTGTGAGACGTGTGATGGAACTGCAAAACAAGATGGCGGATCACAAGAAACTACCTTCCAAATGGAGGTTATCAAAGAGCAGGAAGTCTGTCCTGGGTCTCGCTGGAGAACAATGGAACATGGAAGCTAGTCTTTAGCGTCTGCTTCCTGAGTGTCTCTGTTAAAGGACCATTTCTAGAATGAGTTTATGTGAATGCGACTTGCTTTGTAAAACATCCGGAATCATCAGATGGTGTTCAGTTAGTGTGTGTTGTTGTCTTTGATGTGATATGTGTAGGGTTGTAAGTTAACAAGTTAATAAATGCAAAGATTAGCATGCAGACCCTGTGTCTGTGGCAGAGCTAACGTTGATTTACAGATTGATAACTGCTCCTAATATCATTATCAATAGAACTCAATCACTGTAACAGAATCAACACATCTTCATAACAGTTAAACAGTTCTACACATAGCATCAGATTTAACTTATCTCAGGTAATACCCAGTTGTTTGCTACCACTTCCTTGGTGTCTTTAAAGAAGGAGTTCAGTTGTTGTCCTGACTGGCGGGAAGTAAGTAAGTAAACTTTATTTATACAGCGCCTTTCACAGACCAAGGTCACAAAGCGCTTCACAGTTTCAGTACAAACATAAACAGGAATAAAATGCAAATACAGATTTAAAAGGCCAAGACAACACATTGATAGACATAACATCCCAAAAAGAATTAAAGCTGCAAGCAGCATTGGACGGGACCTTGAGACTGCCCGTCGGGGGGGTGGCTATGAACGGTTAATAAAATAATATATTATTTAAGTAAAAAAATTTTAAAAAAAAATTAGGACTTTTATTTTGAAAAAACGGCGTCAAAACCAGCTAATTAGCCAGTGATTTGTGACCGCAGCGCCTCCATTAGGCCACCTACCATATTTCAGCTCAATCGAACAATGTTTAGTAGCATGCTAATGGTCATGCTACGCCGCAAGCTAGCGGATCCACCTGAAAATCTCAGTGTGGTACTCCCCAGGTTGCCCCGATCCCAAATATGGTCTTACTTCAATTCTAGTGTCAATGACACTGCACTTATAGAACGACAAAGGTTTTTCAAAAACATCCACCAACATGAATTTGAGGGCCTTTGGCCAGGCCTCCTACAGAGGTCAGTGTGGGATGATAGAGTGACCAGGTGGAGTGCCGGGCCTAGGAGGCCCGGCTTTGTTGGCGGTGTACGAAGGTGTGAATGATGCAGCAATAAAGGTTTTTCACAAACTTCCACCAACATGAATTTGAGGGCCTTTGGCCAGGCCTCCTACAGAGGTCAGTGTGGGACATGAGAGTGACCTGGTGGAGTGCCGGGCCTAGGAGGCCCGGCTTTGTCGGCGGTGTACAAATTACAAAAGAGAGCTGCCGTTGGCCACTACCTGGTGGCGAAATTCTATATTGTTTTTCGAATGTTTTTTCTTATTATTATTATTATTCCGTTTTTTTTGCGCTCTCACTCATTTTTCACCCCCTAAACACGAAAACTACGTGACCAAATTTGGCAGGCTCGTCAAGTCTGCGCTCCATTCGAGATTTCTATAAAAAAAATTCCAAGAAAGTCCAAAAATGGCTCTCTAGTGCCAACTAGAAATTTGAAATCGCCCGCCACACTCCGTAGGAATGTCGTAGAGAAATGTCGCGAATACGAAATTTGTTCGTCTACTCGAGCCCTACGACTCACGCGCCACCAGGTCAGTCTCATGTCACACACTGACCTTTGTTGGAGGCCTGGCCTGAGACATGTAATTCATGTCGGTGGAAGTTTTTGAAAAACCTTAACGATCAAAGTGAGGTGCAGCTGCTGTGAAAATCTACAGCAGGATTGCGGAATCCTGCTCCGGGGACCGGGGGAGGGGGAGGGGGAGCATCTTGGTGACATTTTCAGGATCTCATAGGCCTAGCATGCCCGTTAGCATTCTAACAAACATTATCCGATTGAGCTGAAATTTGGTAGGTGGCCTAATGGGGCCGCTGCGGTCATGAATCACTACACAATTAGCTGGTTTTGAGCCCGTTTTTTTCAAAATAAAAGTCATTAAAAAAATACTCTTTTTTTACACTTACAAAATGATCATTAACTGGTCTAGAGGATCGTGGCCACACCGATGGGCTTGAGCCACAGTTTACGAAAGGCCAGGCCAAAGGCCTGGCCAAGGCTAGGTTCCTTTTGTAATCTGTACACAACTGACAAAGGCCCTCAAACTCATGTCGGTAGAAGTTTTTGAAAAACCTTTATTGTTCCATAAGTGCAGTGTCATTCACACCAGAATTGAAGTAAGACCAGGTTCGGGATCGGGGCAACCTGGGGAGTACCCAACAGACATTTTCAGGCAGCTCAGCTAGCTTGCGGCTTAGCATGCCTGTTAGCATGGTCGCAAACATTGTCTGATTGAGCTGAAATTTGGTAGGTGTCCTAATGGGAGTGATGCGGTCACGAATCACTAGCTAATTAGCTGGTTTTGATGCAGTTTTTTCAAAATAAAAGTCATAATTTTGTAAAAAAAAATTTTAACTTAATAAAATAAAATTAATCGGTCTAGAGGATCGTCCCCACCCCGAAGGGCATTCTTTTGCGAGGTCCCGTCCAATGCTGCTTGCAGCTTTAATTTTACATGAGATTATGGCGTGCCACACTTTTGACGAGCGTGCCAAATTTGGTCACGTAGTTTTCGTGTTTAGGGGGTCAAATTTGGGATCCCGGCACGAAAGAAAAAGAAAAAAAAAGAAGAAGAAAAAACATTCGAAAAACAATATATAATTTCGCCACCAGGTAGTGGCCGCACCCCCTTCGGTGGCGCGGCCACTCAGAGGGTCAGGAGAGGGCCTGGATGAGTCACTTTTGGCGACGACGAAATACAAAAGAGACCTGCCGTTGGCGAGGTCCCTAACTAAGCGAAAGCCTGAACAAATAAATAGGTCTTAAGTTGACCCTTGAAGGAATCAACAGACTCAGCAGAACGCAGAGAGAGCGGGAGATCGTTCCAAAGCTTGGGAGCAACAGCCTGGAAGGACCTGTCTCCTCTGGTCTTGAACCGAGTACGTGGAACCATCAGGAGGTTCTGATCCACAAACCTCAGAGCCCTGGCTGGGGCGTAAGGCTGGATCAGGTCTCTGATATAAGATGGAGCCTGACCATGCAAAGCTCTGGTTAAAACCAGAATTTTGAAATTGATCCTGTAGGACACCGGCAGCCAATGGAGAGCTTTAAGGACAGGGGTGATGTGCATCCTCCTGTTTGTGCGGGTCAGGATTCTCGCTGCAGAGTTCTGCACTAACTGCAGGCGAGACAACTCCTTCTTGTTTAGACATGAAAACAAACTGTTACAATAGTCTAAACGCGAAGACACAAAAGCATGAATAATCACCTCCAAATCATTTTGCAAAACCATTTTCCTGACTTTGGAGATTCTCCTCAGCTGGAAAAAGCAGTTCCTGGTCAGCTGTTTACAGTGTTGCACCAGCGACATGTCTTTGTCAAGAATAACACCCAGGTTTCTTAGGCTCAGTTTAACAGACTGGCCTAAATCCCCTAAGTGCTGGGTTATCCCTGGAATTAAATTGTCAGGGGCTATAACCAATGTTTCTGTTTTGTCTGTACTTAACTGCAAAGTGTTTTCACTCAGCCATTGCTTGATTCCAGCTAAGCAATGGACCAAGGAATCAAGCCTGTGGAGCTCAGTTGGCTTAAAAGTGCAGTAGAGCTGGATATCATCGGCAAAGATGTGGTAAGATACATCACAAAAACTCTGGATGATTTTCCCTAACGGTAGCAAATACAACAAAAACAATACAGGACCTAAAACAGAACCTTGAGGGACTCCACATAACACGTCTGCTGATTCAGACCTTTTCTGGTTAGCTGTCACACTAAAGCTGCGACCAGAAAGGTAAGATGTGAACCACTGAAGAACTGACCCCGACAGTCCTACTTCGTCCCTCAGTCTTCTCAGCAGGATCTGGTGGTCGACAATGTCAAAGGCTGAGGACAGATCCAGGAGAACAAGAACAGTGCACTTTCCGGAGAGTGATGTTTACGAAAGCCAGACTGAAATGTCTCGTGCATGTTGTTTAGATCCAGGAATATTGACAGCTGTTCCGAGACCACCTTCTCAAGGATCTTGGACAAAAAAGGGAGCTTGGAAATAGGCCTGAAATTACTGAGCTCAGTCCGGTTAAAGCCTGCCTTCTTAAGTAATGGCTCTACTATGGCATGTTTAAAAGGATTGGGAAACACGCCTGAAGAAAGCGAGAGGTTCACCATTTTGGTGACCCAGGGGCCAATTACCTCAAAAACTTTACCAAAAAGCCTGGATGGGAGGACGTCAGATGAGCAAGAGGATGGTTTCATTTTTGTCACCAACGTCGAAATGTCAGCAAGAGACACAGACTTAAAGGAGGACCACAAGCTAGGGTCCGGCTCAGTGACAGCAGGGGGACCCCTCAAAACGGGAGGGATTTTCTCCCTGATCAACTTAATTTTCTCAGTGAAAAATCTCAAGAAGGAATTACTGTCTGCTTCACAAAATACAGGGGTAATTGGAGCATCTGGACAAACAAGGGAATTTATAGTGTCAAACAACACTTTGGGATTCTTCTTATTTAGTGAAACCAGTTTTCGGATATAGTCCGATCTGGCATTCTCCATCATTTCATTAAATGAGGCCACAAGGTCTTTCAGATGAAGTCTGTGCACCTCAAGGTTGGTCGATTTCCACAGACGCTCAATCTTTCGACAAAGTCTCTTCAGACCCAAGATGGCCTCATTCGTCCAAGGACACACTGTCTTCAGTATTGACAGGTTGAATTTAACAGGAGCCACCTGATCTAAAATTTCAATACAGTGAGTATTAAAACAGTGCATGAAATTGTTCACATCAAGGCAGTCCGTGAACACAAGAGGGTCAAACATAGCAGAAAAAAGAGTCTGCTGTATTTGGTGAAATAATACACCTCTGAGACCTAACTTCTGCAGGCTTAGGCTCGGGACTGAAGCTCAGATCAAATAAAACGAGGCAATGATCACTTAAAAGGACATCATTTACAGACAGATTTGAGATGTCTAGGCCAAGTGTAAAAACTAAATCTAAAATGTGTCCTTTTCGATGTATGGGCTTGGAAACATGCTGCTCAAAATTAAAAGCTTCCGACAGTGATAAAAGTTCCATTGCGGAGCAAGACGAGCTGTCATCAATATGAAGGTTAAAATCTCCAAGAATCAAAACAGATTCCAAATTTATTATGGAGGATAAAAAGTCACTAAAATCCTTTAAAAACACAGCAGCAGGGCCAGGAGGGCGGTTGATCAACACACAGTAAAATGGGTTGGAAGAACCCACCTTGACCATCTGGCACTCAAACGAAGTGAAATCCTGGGTCTGTGACGTTTTGCACGAGGAATTGTCCTTGTAGACAACAGCCAGGCCTCCTCCACGACGAGAGGGGCGGGGCTTCCCCACAGCAGAGCAGCCAGGGGGACAGAGTTAATTTAGATGAATGAACTCATAATCTTTCTGCCATGTCTCCGATAGACACATTACATCCATGTCTTCTCTTATAAAAAGATCATTCACTGAGAAAGATTTATTTGCAGTAGACCGTGCATTCAAAAGGCCGAAACGCAACGACGATGACGTCACGGAAGCAGTGTCTGCGGAGGGCAGCGTGATTGGACGAAGGGATGTCCAGCGGTCACGTGGGCTCCAGCTGGACCATGCAGGGAAAGCCGGTGTAAACACGGAAGCACGTGGACGCGAGGGGAGCCAGTACTGACCACTGCTCCAGCGCTGAGAAGGATTTCTCAGCGGAATTTCCGAGGTGCCCGACAAAGCAGCAAGTACTCAAGTGAGTCGGGGGCGATGGTGAAGGGAGGAGAAAACGCTTGTTCGTACCCGTCCCGTGTACCAAACAGGTCCTCCATAGACTCTTTAATACTGAACAGAGAGTCCCGATGATAGATCCGCAAGGCAGAGGCACATCCATTTGAAAAGCGGGTTGATATGATCAAATATGTTGTGGAAATTACCATTAAAAATCTGTAGAGCAGGAGGCGAGCTGAGGCACTGCCAGTCACAGGCGCCATCTTCAAAGAATCTAACATGATGGCTTCTCCTGTAGTTTCATCTCCGGCTAACTGTGGTTGGCGGGTTCTGCAGGTTGAGGAGAAGAAGATGAAGTTGATGATTCAGGAGTCTTTCTTTGGCTCGTGGTTATTCTTTTTGTCCAGACTGAGGAGCTGGTCACTCAGGTCTGTGATGGTTTTCCTGCTTGTTAAGGAAAGTACAAATAGGCTTTGTGAGGTGTCGTTTCCCCGGTCCCGTCCTCGAGAAACTGGTTGGTTTTCCCTGGTTGGTGGGAGATCAGACTCTGGGTGTTGGTCTCTGGCTCAGGGGAAGGTCTGACACTCATGGTTGGCATTGTAGTTGAGGAGTGAAGGCGATTGGTGTTAGCTGTATGCTAACGCTGGGTGAGCTGCCTCCATCAACCCACCTCCTCCTTTGAAAAACAGGAGCAAAAACCTTTTGTGAGAGGAACTGCTCGGACGCAGCTCCTCCCTGAAAGGAGTGTCAAAGGCAGTGCCGGTTAAAAGCAAAGCCAGGCATCAACAGAATGCAGCCAGGCTGGTTATACTGTTCTGCTCTCTATGCTTAAGGCCAATTCATACTCCACAAAAACAAGAAGAAAGTTTGGTAGCCCTGCCGAACAAAATGACTTAATTTCCTTTGCCTGTGGCTGTGCCGACCATCCTGGCCGAATTGTGTTGGAGCCGCACTGCCCAGTGCTGGTCATGCATATTCCAGTGCACAAATAACTAATAATCAGTCATATTTTAATCATATTTAGCTTGTAATATCGCTACTGCATGAGCGCAGGAGCTTGTTATAATGTTGGAGTGGCTTACCTGACGCAGATGAAGACATCACTCAAAGCGGTCAGCTCCTGCAGTTAAAACCGGACGAACATGGCATCTCGGACAAAATCTCTCTTTTATTACTGAAACAGTTCAGCGAAATGCATTTCTGAAAGCACTGGAGGCTAGAAATAAGCTGCTGTTGATAAATTAAAAAGCTGCTTTTCAGACGTGTGACTATTGTGAGGGGGCGTGGCCTGCTGTGATGGGGCGTGGCCTGCGAGTTCGACAGGTTCTTATCGGAGTATGAAGAGTCCTGCAGAAAAAGCCACGTCACTGCCGGTTTTATTTTTGTTCTTCAGGCTTAAAAAAGGAGGGTGTACAGGGGCCTTTACTACAGCTGATCTCTAAAATCAAGCTGGAGACTGAACATGTCTCTTTGTTCTCTTCAGGTCCCATCCAGCTCAGATGTTCTGTTTCATGCATTCTCCTGATTGTTATACCAAAAACCTCGACATGTTGAAGATTATGTGATAGCCTATGCAAAGAATTTAATTGAAATGTGCAAGTGTGGCGACCAGCCCATAATCACCACGATTAACGGAGAGCGAAGACGGAAACGTGGAAGCAGGTTTAACTCTTCGAGGTACAAACCTTGCTGGCGCCGGGCAGAAGGTGCAGCTTGACATACGGATCTGACAGTCCATTGTGGTCCATCGGTTTGAGCCCCTGTAGAAAAAACCCACAGACACATTCATGAGTTGAAGAAAAAAGCTTCAGCCATTTTATATTTTGAGGATTTTCTGCAGCAATTGACGTTTGACTAGATATTGGACAGTTCATAGGGAAGAGAAACTTCACAGAGCAGATTGACGTCTTAAATTCTCCAACACAGTGTCTGAGTTTGGGGTAACTGAAGGTGTGGAAATTCCATGTGGAAGTTCATGGAATGAATTGAAGATGGAGTCTGGAAGACGCACGAAACCATAGAATCCATTCAGAATGCTCACTTTCGTTAACATAGACTCCGACATACTTTTTTCTTTACATTATATCCAGTATATTCCATTTTGTTTCCTTGGTTCATCTAAAAAAGCAATTGTTATTGACTACTGCTATTTTTTTTCTTGATTTCTTTTAGTGTTTCTTAAAGCCAGGAAGTTCCCATTTTAAATGACTTTAGTTTGGTGGCATGTGATCTGCTTTTTTTCTTCAAAATTGAACAACTGAATGAACAACCTCCAAGACTGGTGACTCCATAATTTTTTACCCAGGGGTTGCATTATCTGGATAACATTTCCCTACATGTGACTATAAAAAGGCTCACTTCAGCACAGAGAATAAACCAAAACATCAAAACAAGATGACATCACCACTCATTTCCACTCAATTCCAACCCCGTGTATGGAATCAAAAATTGATCAAACCAAAGTCCATATGTTTACAAACGAACCAAAACTGTGTTTATGTTTCCTGACTGACGTCATATTTAGAAAACTGCCACAAGGGTTTCTGGGATATAAAGACGGCGTTGCAGCAGCTGAAGCCAAAATATCAACATTTGACCGATTCAACCAGAAAAAAATCCAGACTTTCTCAAAGAAAGAATCTTCAAGCCACAACAATAGTCTGAAATGTTGTGAAGCTGATCACTGATCTTTTTCCAGTGAGAATCAAGATCTTATGAGCTCCAGTATATAAACAGGATCTTGTGACATGATGTTTCAAGAAACTTTGGGAGTTTCCATGACGCTAAGATGTCAACAAACTTGGAGATGTTCTGCGAAATTTAAATGCTGGAAATACATGTTTGTCTGAGTGTAATGATGAGTTTGCATCAGAAAGGTATTAACAATGTATTAGACACATACATGTAATGTTTTCATTTTTCCCTTGTGGACTCTGGTAGAGGAGCTTTAAAGCCAATTCAGATCGATTTCAAATGAAAACAACAAACCTTTCCTGCATTTTTGGGGTTTTGTTTAAACAAAAATGGTTCTGAAAGCACAACTTTTGGGAGGCTCCATCACTGTATATTGGCAACAACTTTATGGAAACGATCCTTGTTGGAGCAAATGCTCTTCCTGGTCCTGGTTACCAATCCAATCCAATCCACTTTTTGTATAGCACATTTTAACAACAAAGCGTTTCCAAAGTGCTGCACACGTGACTGCACATAAAAACTAAACTAAACAGTCCAACACTAAATAAGTATAAAACCATAAAATAAAAATAAAAACAGATTAAAAACTACAAACACATTAAAAAACTACAAATAAGAATAAAACAATTTAAAAGAATAAATAGAAATATAAAAATGCTTAAAAAGCAATAAAATAAATAAGAACAATCAAATAAAAAATAAAAAAAACACGGGACCACACGACGCAGTGTTAAAAGCCTGATAATAAAAGTGGGTTTTAAGACGTGATTTAAAACAGTCCAAAGTGGGGGCTGTTCGGACGTGGAGGGGCAGAGCGTTCCACAGTTTAGGGCCGACAACGGAGAACGCTCTGTCCCCTCTGGTTTTACACTTGGTCTTTGGACCCATGAGCTGGAACTGGCCCTCAGACCTCAGAGCGCGCGGGGTTGGTAAATTTTGATGAGGTCTGTAATGTACTGAGGGGCCAGTCCATTCAAAGCTTTAAAAACAAACAACACAATTTTAAAATCAATTCTAAAATTAACAGGGAGCCAGTGCAAAGATGCAAGGATTGGGGTTATGTGTTCTAGTTTTTTGGTCCCTGTAAACAGTCGTGCCACAGCGTTCTGGACTAACTGCAAGCGGGAAAGTGCTTTGTGGCTAATGCCCGAATAAAGTGCGTTGCAATAGTCCAGACAAGAAGAAATAAAAGCATGCACGACTTGCTCAAAAAGATTAAAAGATAAAAATGGCTTAACCTTGGATAAAAGGCAAAGATGATAAAAGCCGATTTTAAAACACCATTGATCTGTTTATCAAATCTAAAATCACTGTCTATGGTGATGCCAAGACTGGTGACTTTGGGATGCAAATAATTTTCGAGTGATCCCAAGTCCGTGAGGGCTGATCCAAATACCATAATTTCAGTTTTTCCCTCATTCAGTTTTAAAAAATTCTGGGCTAACCAAGCCTTAATGTCACTGAGACAGTCAAGCAGGGGTGTCAGGGGGCTGTGGTCATTCTTGGCAATGGGCATGTAAATTTGACAGTCATCTGCATAAAAATGGTAAGACATGCCATGCTTCTTAAAAATCTCTCCAAGTGGGAGGAGATACAAAGCAAAAAGAATGGGTCCCAGGATAGATCCCTGGGGGACTCCACAGTGAAGCGGGGCAGAAGAAGAGGTGGAGTCCCCCAGCCTGACGGAGAAGGACCTCCCCGACAGGTAGGACTTAAACCACTCCAACGCGGTCCCCCTGACACCACGCAATCTCTTGCGTGGTGTCAGGGGCAGTTTAAAAGAGTTGTGTGGTCGACTGTGTCAAAAGCAGCCGTGAGGTCTAGAAGCACTAAAATGGCAGAGCCTCCAGAATCAGTCATTGAAAACAGGTCATTAAAAACCATTAAAAATGCAGATTCAGTACTGTGCAAAGCTTTGTAACCTGACTGAAATGGGTCTAAGGTTCCATTTGCATCTAAAAAAGGTTGCAACTGTGCAAAAACGCATTTCTCTAAAATCTTAGACACCAAAGGTAGTTTAGAGATTGGGCGATAATTTGCTAAAACTGCAGGGTCAAGGCCGGGTTTTTTAATCAAAGGCTCTACAACAGCTTTCTTACAAAAGGAGGGCACTATGCCAGAAGCCAGGCTGCTGTTGATGATCTCCCTAACAGAAGAGCCAATGGTGCCCCAAACCTCTTTAAAAAAGCGAGGTGGGACTGGGTCTGTGAGACAGGAGGAAGGTTTTAGTTTAGAAACTATACCTGAGGAGGGACTGGGTCTGTGGGACAGGAGGAAGGTTTTAGTTTAGAAACTATACCTGTGAGCACAGACAGTGTCACAGACTCAAACTGACAGAAAACAGCTGAGCACTGAGTGGACACACAACACCACAATGAAGAGGGAGATATGTTGGCCCTAATAGCAGCAACCTTTTCATTAAAAAAGGAGAGGAATTTTTCACAAGTTTTCTTTGACATCTCCAATGAAGTGGACGGACTCGGATTAAAAACAGAACCAATAGTTTTAAAAAGAACTCAAGGCTTACTGATATTATTTGAAATCAAGTCTGAGAAATATTTCGTTTTTTCAGTTTTAACATCACTCTGATAATTTCTCCAGCACTCTCTAAGAATGTGGTGCGAAACCTCCAAACGATCCTTCTTCCACCTACGCTCCGCCCTCCGACACTCACGCCGAGCTGCGCACGTAGTGCCATTGAGCCACGGTTCCTGCTTTGGCTTGGGACGAATGGCTTTAAGTGGAGCAACACTGTCCAGGACTTCAGAGCAGGTGGAAATAAAAGAGTTCATCAATTGCTCCGTGTCCATAAATGCAGCGGAGTTTTGAAGATCCAGTGCCGATGCAGTGAAAAGAGGAGAAAAAGCAACGGCCGTGTCAGGCTTGACAACACGACCATGACGCACGGGAGACAGCTTCACCTCCAAGTCCAAAATAAAATCAAACGTGACAGAGCTGTGGTCAGAGAACACGGCATCTCCGACAACGACATGGTCAACAGTAAAACCACAAGACAACACAAGGTCCAGCGTGTACCCGTGCACTTGTGTTGGGTCAGTGACGTGTTGTGTCAAATTAAAAGCTTCCACCAAGACCAAAAACTCGCTGGCCATTGGCTTAGAGGGACAACATACGTGCACATTAAAATCTCCGACAATCAAAACCCTGTCATAATGCGTGAGCACAATGGCAATAAATTCATAAAAGTCTCTAATAAAATCCTTGTTGGGCTTCGGTGGTCTGTAGACGACAGCGCACAGTACTGGGTCAGTCTGGCGGAGCTCGAAACAGCTCAGTTCAAATGAAGAAAAAGACCACTCAGATATCACTTTGTGATAAAAGCAGTTCTTTAAAATAGTAGCTATACCTCCGCCACGACCGGTGGTTCTCGGTGCGTTGATAAAAGTACAGTCTGGAGGTAGTAGCTCTGAGAAAGCAGTGGACTCACCGGTGTTGATCCAAGTCTCTGTTAAAAACATTACATCCAAAGGGCGCGATGTGAAGAAGTCCTGCAGGATGAAAGTCTTATTCACCACAGAACTCGCGTTCGCGAGTGCGCACCTCGTAGAAGGTGTGGTAGCCGCATGAGCTGCCCGCTCAGCGGCCTGAGGTTAGCCGGGGACACACCGCCAGAGCCCCGGAAAGCGCGCAGAGATCCTCCCGGTGTCCGAGAATGGGCACCAACCAAGTGCTGACTGGAGCGAGTGTGCGTCGCGAGACATAACGGCGAAAGCAGTCTCTGTAATCCCGTGGAAGATCCGAGGACCAGCTGGGAGAAAGAGCCAGCCAGGCTTTCAGCTTCACGAGCCGACCGGATCGCACTCCTCGGCGTTTGCGTTTCCTGGGTAGCGGCGCATTCACCCGGATGAGGTGCTCAGGCAGGTCGGCCAGGTAGAATGAATTCGACTTGTTGTTTGCGTCACGAATTGTACACGATTGCACCGTTTGTTTTATTTTTAGTAGTTCTTGACGATTATACACCAGCAGTGAGTCGATGGTCCTTGTGACAGATGTTAAAATCAGCATAAAACAAATAAAACTGAGCAGAGCCAAGCGGCGTACCAGACACATCAGCGCCATCTTGGATCCAATAGGATCGGTTGTAAGTAATTGTTGTGCACATTCTCAGTAGAGACAATCAGAACAACGTTTCCTCAGTGGTGTCATGACTCCAGTCCATAATCTCCTGGGACTGAGTATTTTTATTAATTAATTAATTAATTAATTTAAAGAAATTGTGTGTGTGTGTGTGTGTGTGTGTGTGTGTGTGTGTGTGTGTGTGTGTGTGTGTGTTTTGGTCACCGGGAAGGGGATAACAAATATGAAATAACAATGATGGTGGTAGTATAATAATAATAATAATAATAATAATAATAATAATAATAATAATAATGGAAAGAAAAGGGAACTTTAAATAAATAAAGGGTTAAAAAACAAACAAACAATAAAATGAAATAACAAACGTGTGTGCGTGTGCGTGTAAGGAGATGCACAAAGCAGCTGGAGGCTGAAGCATCTCCTTGCCCACAGATCCTGCTTCACTGATTTTTACTTTCTGCCTTTATAGGCACCACGGAATATTGGATGTTACACTTTCTGTTGATATTCAGTCACTCGCTTGTGTTTTTCCACACAAATCAGCCATTAAGATGCCACCATGAGGGCTGATTGGGGAGGTTAAGGCGCTGCGCTCATCTCCTTCTATTGTTCCCTTCAGCAAACACCTGAGCCAAGGTATGTGTGTGTGTGTGTGTGTGTGTTTTTGTGTGTGTGTTTGTGTGTATTTGGACAAGGATGAAAGGATTGCTCCATCGAGCCATTGATTGTGTGAGTATGCCATGAATACCGCTTGATCATAATTATGGCGGTTGTGGAGGAGAGATGACCAGCGCAGAAGGCAGATGGGAGTGTATCCATGTTCCTCCCATCACTTCCACTGAGGCGATGAGAGCTCCTCGTCAATCACACACTCTAAATACTGTGAAATGAAGTTCGGAGACGGAGGATTTCGAGGAGAAAGCAGAGGAGGAGGAGGAGGTGCACAAATAATAACGTTCCTGTTATGGCTGGGAGCCAGAGTGTAGTGTTCTGAAACCCAGAAGCAGACCAAGAGGCAGAGCGGGTGCAATTAGCAACAGTTTATTTGTATTGCATAACCTGGGAGTTGGAGGTTGGAGACTCTGGGGTGAAGAGCGCACGGGTGATAGGACTGCAATGAGGAGGAGATAAGTTAGTATAAGGTCATAAAAGGAAGCAGTACAAACTATTTTTGTTCCATTTGGACAATATGGGGGTCTGCGTGACATCATCATCTCTTAATAAACTCATTCTATCTTTAAAACCTCAGAATCCTCCCTTCCGGCTCTCGGGGAAGGCGGACGCTTTTCTCTTCTCTCCTCTCCCCCTCGTCTTCCCCGCTTGCTGCTCTCGTCCTGTACTGTCTTGTGTCTGATCTTTCAAGAGCCTCTCTTCAGTCCCACATCGGAATTTAACCGGAATTTAACCGGAACCATGGAATTGCAACCTTAGCAAGCAGAATAGAAAACATTACACCCCACATAATACACCCTGATCAAACAGGGTTCATTAAAGGACGACACTCCACTAACAACACACGCAGATGAATTAATCTTATAGACCACTGCCACCACAATAAACAAAAGGCCATTATCACCTCCTTAGATGCAGAAAAAGCTTTTGATAGGGTAAATTGGAAATTTCTACTCGCTAAACTACGGAAATTTGGATTTGAACAAAATTACCTCTCCTGGATAAAAACATTGTACACTTCATCCAGTGCCTGTGTTAAAACAAATGATCAAATTTCCTCAAGGTTCAATCTCGAGAGAGGTACCAGGCAGGGGTGTCCACTCTCACCATCTCTCTTTGCAATTTTTATTGAACCATTAGCAGCAGCCATTAGACAGAACAATAACATAAAAGGAATACAAACAGCAAATGTAACCCATAAAATATGCCTTTATGCAGATGATGTATTACTTTTCTTACAAAACGCACAGACCTCTCTTCCAGAAACAATAGAGTTAACAGGCAGATTCTCTGCAATTTCAGAATATTCTATAAATTGGAAAAAATCAGTTGTCTTTCCTATTAACTCTATTTTTCAGCACACATCAAATACCCCACTAAAACCAGGGAACATCAAATACCTCGGCATTAATATCTCAGCCAAACTGTCAGACTTGGTGCACTTAAACTACACCCCCCTTATTAAAACAATAGAAGAGGACCTCACTCGGTGTAGGACACTTCCTATATCACTTATAGGGAGAGTAGCAACAATTAAAATGATGGTCCTGCCTAAAATTAACTACCGGTACATCTTTTCAATGATCCCAACAAAACCACCAAAAACATGGTTTAATAAACTGGATTCCCATATCTCAAAATTCTTATGGAAAAATAAACCTTCGCGTGTAAGTTTAAAAACACTGCAGAACACCAAGGACCAAGGTGGCTTAGAACTTCCAAACTTCTATAATTATTATCTGGCCAATAAATTACTTTATGTTATAAAATGGATTAATCAGAAACCCTTAGTTGAAGGCTGGCTGGACATTGAAAAAACCTTCTGTGAAGATCTCCATATCAGAGACCTTCCTTTCTTCAGTCCTATCATCAAAAAACATAACTGCTTTAAAAGCATCAATATAAACACATCGCTCACAGCTTGGTGGGAATTTCTTAAAATGAATGGATCATCACTCATTCCCTGCAAACTCACACCTTCTGGAACAATCCTGACATCCTGCAAAGGAAGAAACCAATAAACTTCACAAAATGGCAAAACAAGGGAATAAGAAGGGAACACCTTCTCTTCGATAACACTTTTATTCCATTTAAAGATCTAATAGAAACGTATGGTATCAGTCAAAATAACTATCTGTATTATCTCCAGCTTTAGTCAATAATACAAACAAAGTTCAAACTAGAAGAGATGAACCTAAACTGACTTCAGACAGTGACAAACCTCCTGAAGATCTCAGCACCAAAACCACTTTCTAAAATCGTTTCAGTCCTGTCATGTTCCAATACCACAATATCCCTTCCCACCTCCAAATGGGAAGAAGATCTAAACATTAACATCACAAATCTGTAGACATACATTCAAAATGAGCAAAAACACCAATATACAGCTTATACAATACAAGGTCCTACACAGAGTTCATTACAGGACAAAGATGTTCAAGATGGTCTCACTCCCACTAACATATGTTCTAACTGCACAGCTAATCTACCTGATACCTACCTACATGCACTCTGGCAGTGTACACCAGTCCAAACATTCTGGCAAAAGATCTGTGAAGATTTATCATTATGCCTGGACCCCCCCATTCCAGTCTCACCTGCACTTTACCTGTTAGGTGATCTCACAGAAATTAAAAGAGAGAAAAATGAGTCCTTCACACTCCTGGTCTCCCTAAGCGTTGCAAAGAAGGCAATCCTCATGAACTGGAAATCAAAACATAACATTTGGGGCCTTGGGAGCTGGGTGCCCTCCCGGTCCTGGTGGGGGTACCCGCTGCGGCGCCAGGGATGGGTCCTCCCTCCGCCTCCCTCCCCTCGCTGGGGCGGGGGTGGCCCCTGCTGCCAAGCTCCGGGTCTGGCTCACCCCTGGATCGGGGGGAGACGGAGGGCAGTGGGGCTCCGGGTTTGGATGGACAGCTGACTGGAGATGACCCCCGGGAGGGTTTATATGGGAGAGGGGCCGGGGATGTATGTGTGTGTGTGTGTGCGTGGGGAGGGGGGACGGTGAATGTGAGCGTAGGTGTATGTGCGTGTGGGAGTGTGTAATATAAGTATGGGTGTCGTCCTATGTGAGTATGTGAGTGTGTGTGGGGGGGGGGGGTTTACGCTCCCTAGCCGCTGGCCTCCAGCCGGGCTTGTGCTGGGCCATGCGGGTTTTAGACTCTGCTCTTCGGCCGTCGGGTGGGGTGGGGGGGGCTTCCTGCCCGGGTCCTCTTGTGGTGCCTTGTCGGGGTGGGTGTTGGTCCCTGTGTTCCAGGCCGGCCACTTCGGGGTGTGGCGGGGTGGCGCGGGGGGTCCAACTGGGCCAAGTCCTAGCGACGGGGGGACCTTCTCCCTCTCAGCCCCTCCTACCTTACCTCACCTTACCTCATTCAACAATAAGGGCCAGTGGACGGGGCCGAGGGTGGGGGGTCCAGGCCACTTAACTGTGGTCTGCCCCTCCCCCGACTTTGCGCCGCCCACAATTTTAACTACACTTAGTCACGCAGGGTCTTGAGGGGATCAGCTGGCTTTCGGGGTTCTGCCGCTGGGCAGCGGTAGAACGCCCGGGCCCCCGCCACCCCTCAATTTTAAACCGCACCCTAGACACACACATTGCACCACCTCTTCCAAACACAAATACACACATCCACATGCACCCAACACCCTACAGGGTGGAGGAGGGGGTGGAGGCTCCCCCCAGCACCTCCCGCTGTGGTCCCGCCGTGTTCCGGGGTGAGTGCGGCTGGAGTACGGGGGGCACGCTAGCTCGGGCGTGGCACCTCCGGGGGGGCTGGGTAGTGGTTCTCCCTCCCTATTCACAGTTGTATTGGTGGAGGACGAGATCCCGTAGTGGCCTGGTGGGGGCCTGGGGAGTGGGGGGCACCCCCCTCCCAACCAAATAAATGTATGTACGTATGTCTGTATATATGTAGATATGTATGTCTGTGTGTGTATGTGTATGTGTATGCTTCGTGTGTGTGTGTGTATGTATGTCTGGGTGTGTGTATGCGTATGCTTGGGTATGGGTGTGTGGGTGGGCTGGGATTAGGTGATGGGGATGGGGGGGGACAATGGGGATCCTGGGGGTTGGAGGGTCCGGCTGGGCCTGGCTGGGCCTTCGCTCTTCCTGGTCTGGGGGGGGGCTGGTCTGGGGCTCGGCGGCTGGGGCCTTGTCTGTCCCGCCGGGGTTGGCGTGGTGGTGGGGGGATGGCCCGCGTGGCCTGGGGGCGCTGCACTGGCCGGTCCCGGCTTGGCGGCTCAGGTCAGGGCCCGGGGCTCTGCGCCCTTTATCCTTCTCTTGTGGGCTCCTCTGGCCTGGGGGGGGTCCTCTCTGCGCGCTCCGTCTGGTGCCTTCCGGGTTGGGGTGTGGCTCTCCGGGATGGTTTGTTGGGGCCTCCCTGGATCCGGTGGGTCGCTGGGTACCGGAGTGGCGGCGTCCGGCCCTGGAGGCCTTGGGTCCCGGGGTGGTGCTGCGGGCCCCCCCCACAACAGTTCCATTCACATCCACACACACACACACACACACACTTCCACTCCTCATTGACGAGATTGTTCTGTTAATTATCAAAATCAAGTTGTTGTTTGCTTTTGTTGTTGTTGTGTTTGTTTGTTTTTGTTTTTTAATAAATTTATAAAAAAATTTGTTTTATGTCCTTTTGTTTTTGCTTTTGTTATAATTGTTGTGATTATTTTGGTTTTTTGCTCTGTTGTTGCTCAGGCTGGTTTAATCTCATGGCAGTTAGAAAATATTTAGATCACTGTGGTTAATGTATTATCAAAAAGAAAAGAAAAAATGGATGTAGCACTAACAAGGGTATTGTATGTATTTTAATTTCCCCACCAAGTCTTTCTCTGTCTTTCCTCTCCTCTCCTCTCTATCCTTTCACCCCAACCGGTCTGCAGAATTCCTCCACCTCTGACTCTGGTTTCTGCAAAGGTTTCTCCTTGTTGGGGGAGTTTTTCCTTTCCACAGTCACAAACACACCTGCTTGCTCATGTGGATATGTTGGGCTTTTCTATTGTCTCTATAAAAGCTATTGGAATGACTGTAATGTATTTAAAAATGTCTTTCTTTTAATAAAAAAATAAATAAAAAAAAGGAACCATGGAATTGATCAACTGGTTTCTCAATGCGATCGACCAAATTTTTACGACACGAAGATCGGGCCAAGGAGAGCCCGCATGTCCCGATGGTACGTTTGCAGCCGGATACATGCTGGATTCCTGGGGTTCCTGGCGGTCCCTGTGTTTGGCCATTCTTTCCATGGAGGATGTGGAGGACCTCTACATATTGGGATTAATGATAGCAGGTATGGTGCTGATTGGGGCTGGCGGCTTTCTGATCTATCGCAAAGTCAAGACGCGGGCAGCTGCATTGGGAAGGCTGCCTATCGTCACTGAAGGACTGTGCTGAGCTTTGAACGCTCAGACTCATGTGATAAATGAACTCAAGAGTACACAAGTCACGACTCTTGAACGTTTACGCGAAATTGGATCGATCTTGGAGGATAATCGAACTCGGTTGCGAAGCTAAAATATTGCCACAATTATTGGAGACCAGAGACACTCAAGGTCAACAGATAAAGCTGAAGTGCCTGAACGAAAACAAACCTAATCCACATTTGGACTCCCCAGACACCCAGTCGCCAAGGCTGTGTTTTGTCTTCAACTCTCCTGGATGGGAGTGTGGAACGAAGGCTCTGCCCCCCCCCCCCCCCTGGCCTTCCTCCCCTCCTCCCACCCTCCCTTGCCCGGACTCTCTGGCCCACTGGAATTTTACCAGCACCTTACACCGTCTTTGCTGTGCCCCCCCCCAGGAGAGGATGTGGGCGGAGTTCTATGGCTGGCCCGTGGTCATGTGTTGGTGCATTTACGGACTGAGTGAGACCAAAGGAGTCCAGGAGGCCTTTAAACTCATTAGCCTGCTGATTTGCTGCACAACAAACATGAATGTTAAAGTCTCCACAGATCAATAATTTGTCGAATTTTGGTATAAAATCGGACAGGAACTCAGAGAACTCTTGAATAAAGTCCTTATTATATTTGGGAGGGCGATAGACTGTGGCACACAACATGGGACAGGCGAAGTCGATCACAAACAGTTGCAGTTCGAAGCTGGAAAAGTTATTAGCTGTTATCATTCGGCATCTGAAGCTCTCCTTAAATATTGCAGCAAGACCGACGCCATGACCAGCAGCTCGCGGGGTGCTAAAGAAGGAACAGCCGGGTGGGCGGAGCTCGGAGAAGGCGCTGTTATCACCTGGTTTCAACCAGCAGGAGGAAATCCAGGTCATGTGTAGTAAAAAAGTCATTCAAAATAAATGACTTATTTGTGAGAGATCTGGAATTAATCAGCGCCATATGAGTTGAGCATCGGTCAGTCTGGAGAGAGAAGCGGGTGAACGAGCGGAGATTCCCCGGCACACCGCCCCGCTGGGAGGTCCGTACAGGCCGACAACACGGAAGCAGCTCCCCGGCGTCCCCTAGAACCGGCCGGAGCCACCGGCGTCTGTACTCCGCGGAACTCCGCAGATCGTAGCCCCGATAATCCGTGGAGGATCCAGCTCGTAGGCAAAAGGGCTCGGGACGGGAAGAAGCCAGGTAGAATTTCAGCCTGTTGAGAATTCCTCCTCGTTTTCCGCGTCTTCTGCGGCGACCGCTGCGGGGTATCCAGCAGGAGAGACGCCGTAGATGTGGTGGTATGGACGCCAGGAAAGGCGGAGGCGTTTTTGAATAGTCATCAGAGCCGCGGATTGTCAGTTTTCCCAGACTCGCGAATATAAAGAAGTGTCAGGCGATCGTACACCTGCAGCGGTGACACACTCCATAAGGCAGACAGCAGACATAACAGCAACACACTTAGCAGAGGGAGACGGCCAGCCGAACACAGAGGCGCCATCTTGGATCCCGAGACACTCTCATCCCGAGACAATAAAGGAAATTCTGATTCTGATTCTTCTGATCACTTTTAGAGAAATTATCTAGCAACGCAACACCAATAGAATGTTTCCAGCTCTAATGCAGCTCCAACCATTGGGACTATTTACAGGGAGTTTAACGTGGAGTATGTCACAGTCTTCTGCCATCCCGGGTTCTATTTTCCCTTTCCTGCGTTTCCCCTCCCCTTGTGTGTCTTGTATGGGGGTGGAGTCAACATGCCCTGCACTGGAGCTGGACTGCACACCTGAGAGCCGTCGTCATCACCACCTCCATAAAGCCTCTGGATCATTCTTCACTCGTCACCAGATAGTCTGTCTACCAAAGTGGTACTATGCTGGGCCAGTTCAGCTTTTGGAAAAGAAACCTTTGTGAACTTGTGGACCTGATGTTTTAAGTCTTGTTTTTTCCACCCTTGTATAGACTCAGTGTGTGCTGCTCCAGTTTTGGATCTTCCTTTCCTGACCCCTGTTTGAAACCACTCCTGTGATCCACGTATTTCCTATTAAAATCTACTCTCCTCACTGAGTCCGTCTCTTGTCAGCTTTTGAGTCCAACACGCCCCTATTGTACTGGGCCTCACCTGGCAACACCACCCCCAAATTGACTGGTCTACTAACTCTGTTGCAAGAATAGTTGGCGGCGGAGTGGACAGAGAGGGATGAAACTTCATTCCCAAAAATAGAGCTCTTTTATTTTTCAGATTTTTAAACTTTTTCTTAAAAACGGTACAAATATTTACAGTGTCCCAAATGAGGTCCCAAAATATAGAGCAAAACCCAGCAAAACAAAAACTATGAAAAATGCAAAAATAAACTGGCTTCAAGTTTGCCAGGCTACGTCAACTAGACCCTGCACAAAACCTCTACACGGCCACAATACACAATACCTTTCACCAAGATGGTCTAACCACAACTCCCGCTCTGGAGCATTCTACTGGCTTTTATACCTGCAGCCCCTCCCACAGATGAGCCCAGTTACAATAAATCAATTAACTAAATAACAACATTCTAAATGAAAAATAACAACTGAAAAGAACAAACACAAAATGCATAAACACCCGAAATCATTTTTAGTAAACTAAATCCCTTCTACACATAATAAAATAAATTTTCCCCAAAACCAGTAAAACAACCCCGCTAAAATGGTATGTGCCGCCCAGAGCGCGTGAACCCCTCCAATAACTGCACAGTGGAACAGTCCCTCGGTTTCGTCCCAGAAAGAAGGAAGTGCTGGAGTGAAGCTGGCGAGTCTACAGAAATATCCATGTGTTTATAAGTTTGCTGAAACGTTAAACTGCAAAAACGGCCATGTGTGTCAGTGTGTTTTGTTACCAGTACAATGTTGTTTTAACAGATGAATGAATGTTTAGAAATATGGCACGTGTTGAAATGCGAGTGGTGAAAACAAACAAACAAATGCTACATAATGTCGGTAGGCCTCCCTGCACACTCTGTAACAAATGCTTAGTGAGATGTTGTGTGGAATGCTTAAACCAGGTAAGCCAAGACAGGAAACTGAATGGGAATGAAATGCTACTCACTGCAGTAGGTCAGCTGGTGTTTAAATATGCTGGCAGATAGCTGCCTATGCGCTTGCGTGATTGACTGGGTGTAAGCGTCACGGCTCACTCCGTAACATTTCCCCCCCCTTCTGAAAATGCCCCAGACAAAAAGTCTGCAGTACAGTTCGTTTTCCCTGCTCTGTACAACACCTCAAAGTCAAAAGGCTGTATGGCCAAGAACCATCTGGTGATCCTGGCATTGGTGTCCCGCATACACCCCAACCAGGACAAAGCTCTGTGGTCAGTCTCAAGCACAAATTTACGCCCCAACAAATAGTACTTGAAAGAGTCCAGTGCCATTTTATCGCAAGGCACTCTTTTTCTACTGTTGAGTAGTTCTGCTCCCTGGGTAGCAGCTTACGGCTAATGTAAGCCACTGGCCGCAGTTGTCCTTCGTCCCCCTGCAGGAGGACCGCACCCAGGCCTCGCTCAGATGCATCTGTCTGCACGGTGAATTGTCCTTCAAAGTCCGGACTGAGGAGCACAGGCTCTTGACATAAAGAGTCCTTTAAGTCCTGGAATGTGCTCTCGCACTCCTCAGTCCACTCTACCTTGTTGGGTTGGTTCTTGCGGGTCAGCTCTGTAAGCACAGACGCCTTCTCTGAAAAGTTTGGTATGAAGCGCCTGTACCAACCCATAAGGCCCAAGAACGACCGCACCTGCTTTTTGGTGGTTGGTCTCCTCCCTGGCCAAGGCACACTTGTCTGGGTGGATAGTGAGGCCCGCCTCCTTAACCAAGGAGAGGACCTGCTGCAGATATTGAAGGTGCTCCTCCCATGTGGTGCTGGAGATCACAATGTCATCAAGATAGGCGGCGGAAAAGCCCTCCGCCCCCCTGAGGATTCTGTCCATAAGACGCTGGAAACTCGCTGGCGCGCCATGTAGGCCGAAGGGTAGCACAGTGAACTGGAAGTGCCCGAATGGTGTTCTGAAGGCAGTGAGCTCTTTTCTGCCCTCTGCCAGTGGCACCTGCCAATAACCTTTGCACAGGTCCAGTGTGCTTAGGTATTTGGCCTTCCCCAGGCGTTCAACGAGGTCGTCGATCCTTGGCATGGGGTACGGGTCAAACTTTGCCTGCATGTTGATGTTACGGGTCCCAAACTTGGGCTGACATAACAGTAGATTCGCAATCTGAAAATGGGCAACAAAGGGAACACAAATGAATACCCAGGAGCTGCCGTTGATGGTCGGATTGCATTTTCCTTTTACTTCACTTGATCTCAAGTATAACAGTGCACAACAGAGTGATTTTGCCACAAACTCCTCATTACATGACTTACAAGAAAACATCTCTTTTCTCTGAACATTCACATATCGCTTACTCATGTCACCTATTACTTTATAGTGTTACACCAGGATTACTCAACTGCTTTCCATAACTACTTTTAGTCAGTTTAAACTGGGCTTACACTCAACACTGTTTATTGCTGTAATCAAACACATTCTCAACTTAAACATAACATGGACAAAAAGAAGAAACTCGACATGAACGATACATTAACATACTCATTTAGGGACACCGACAAACTGTCTGTGCTTGCAGCACTTAGCTCGACGCACATGCGGCTAACACTTAACTCGACACACATGCGGCTAACACTTAGCTCAACGCACTTGCGGCTAACACTTAGCTTCACCATCGGCCGAGAAATAAACACACAGGCACGATCATATTTCACCCGACACGTCGTACTGGCTGACCAACTGCATGTAAATATCTTACAATTGCTATTTTGGTTTTATTTCACCGTGTACTGACCTGAAAATGGGCAACAAAGGGAACACAAATGAATACCCAGGAGCTGCCGTTGATGGTCGGATTGCATTTGGAGAGACACCGGAGGCGCACTGCAAAACCAACCCGGCGCAACACGTCACACCCAAGCTTCCACCTCACTTCAGTTCCCTAATAACACCTCCAAACTCAGGAATACACCACATGATACATACAAATGTGAATAAATGCAAACAAAGCTCAAAATGTTATTTTCACCTCTAATTTAAACAAAAACAATGTGGTCACATATTTTTAAGTGCGCCACATTGACCTTGCGAAAGTCCAAGCAGAATCTCAGGCTGCCATCTTTCTTGGGAACCAGGATGACTGGGCTGCTTCATTCGCTGAAGGGCGCCTCGATGACTCCCAGCTGAAGCATCATGTCCAGCTCCTCCTTCATGACTGGCAGTAGTTGCTCTGGCACCCTGTATCAGGGCTGCCGCACGGGGTTGCCGTCCTTAAGCATCACACGGTGCTTAACCAGCTCCATCCGGCCAGGTTGTTGAGTGAAGAGGCCCTCTGGTAGGAGGTTGTACAGGTCACGCTGTCGCTCCTCTGGCAGATGGCTGAGGTCCAGCTGGCTCTCTTCCTCTCGGCCTGGCAGATACTGTTCACTGTACTCTTCCTCATCCTCGACTGCTCAGATGAACTGCACTGACGTCTCCTGCTGTTGCTCTGACTGAAGTTCTGGCTCCTCCCACTCATTCCATCGCTTCAGCATGTTGACATGGAAGACGTGATGCTTCTTTCGATGGTCTGGCGTGTTGATCTCATAGGTCACCTCTCCCATCTTGCGCGTCATGGTGTAGGGCCCCTGTCATTTCGCCAACAGCTTGCTGTCTGAGCTGGGCAACAACAGCAAGACCCGATCACCAGGCTGGAAGCTGCGCGTGTGGGCAGACCGGTTATACCAGGCCTTCTGTCGATCTTGGGACTTGCAGAGGTTTTCTTGAGCCATGGCAGTCACAGCAGTCAGCTTCTCCCTCATCTTCATGATGTAGGAGATGATGTCAGTCTGCTCTGGTGTTTCTCCTTCCCAGGTCTCCTTCAGTACGTCCAGTGGGCCCCGAACCTGACGTCCGTACAGCAGTTCGAAAGGGGAGAACCCTGTTGACTCTTGGGGGACCTCTCTGTACGCGAACAACAGGTAGGGTAGCCACTGGTCCCACTCTTTTCCGCTGTCATCCACAAACCTTCTGAGCATATTCAACAGGGTCTGATTGAACCGCTCGACGAGTCCATCAGTCTGTGGGTGATAGGGAGTGGTTCTGATGCGCCTTATCCTAAACAGGTCATAGAATTGCTATGAAGTGTTCTACTCATGAAGTTGGGGCCTTGGTCTGTTAACACCTCACGGGGGATCCCTACTCTGGAGAACAGTTGTAGTAGGCAAGAGGCAACATGCTTAGCAGTGACCAGTTTTAGGGGGAAGGCCCCAGGGTACCTGGTAGCACAGTCACAAATGACTAAAATGAAGCGGTTCCCTGACCTACTCTTTACCAGGGGACCAACAACATCTACCCCAATACGCTCAAATGGGGTGTCAACTACAGGGAGTGGCACTAATGGGACACGTGCAAAACCTTTCCCTCCAGCTGGCTGACATTGGGGACATGACCTGCAGTAGTCTTTAACTTGCACAAACATTCCTGGCCAGTAAAAGCGTCTGCTAATGCATTGCAGTGTCTTCATATGTGCTAGGTGACCTGCCCATGGGATAGTGTGGCCAAGCTCTGGCACCACAAGCTGCAAACCATCTTCACTTTGTCTGTACAGGATGTATTTCTGCAGAGTAAAAACTTCATTGCCAAGGGCTGGGACAAAGCAAGACCCCTCCTCTGCCTTCTTAAACAGTCTGACTAGCGTTGGGTCTGCACGCTGCACTACAGCAACATCACCAGAAAAGTGTACATCAGCATCAGACGGGCTAGGGGGTTCAACATCTGACTCATTCTGTAGGCCTGTCTGCTCTACGATGTCTCGCACTGTCTCTCTACGCTTAGCACATCTCTCCTCTCTGGTGCATGCTGGCTCAGCTGGGACATCCTCACCAAAAAAAGGAAAATCTGCCATGTCATCAGGTTTAGCCTTAGCCATAGCTCTTGTCACCACATAGCTCAAAGCAGTTTTACCTACCAGGTCTGACAACACAGGGAGGTCTTGGCCTAACAACATTGGGTATGGCAGTTTGGGGACCAGCCCCGCCTTGAGCAAATACGTCTGACCACATACTCTGACATACACATCTGCTGTACTATGCTCAGTTGTATCACCATGAACACAACAGATAGTCAACTTGTCATTCTCATTTCTGAACTCAAAGGGGATTAAATCTGCCTGAACCAATGTCTGTGTGCATCCTGTGTCAACTAGGGCGGTGGTGGGTTTACCATTAAGCTCGAAAATAATGACAGGATCTCTGCTCTGCTGCGTCTTAATGTGTGGGCTAGGGTTGGGTACATAGCATAGGTGGGAATGCTTGGGCTTTCTGAGGGGGCAAGCGGGGCTCTTGTGACCTTCCCTACCACAGTTATAGCATGAAACACCTTGGGGCTTAACACTGCTTAACACTCCTGTTCATGAAGCCACAGTGTTCTCCAAACTCAACCTTCAAAACGCTTATCACGTGATCTCCACAAAGGAGGGAGATGAGTGGAAGACTGCATTCAAGACCCCTGGCCATTTCGAGTATTTGGTTATGCCATTTGGGCTCACCATTGCCCCGGCTGTTTTCCAAGCCTTGATCAACAATGTGCTACATGGCATGCGCAACCATTTTATTTTTGTTTACTTGGATGACATTCTGATTTTTTCGAGAAACCTTGAGGAACATGTCCAACACGTTCACCTTGTGCTGCAGCATCTCCTGGATAACAAGTTATTTATTAAGGCTGAGAAATGTGTTTTCCAGGTGGAGTCTGTGAGTTTTCTGAGTTCCATCGTCAAGCGGGGGCAGGTGAAGACGGATCAAGCTAAGGTTTAAGCTGTGGCAGAGTGGCCCAAACCCATGATTCAGAAGCAGCTACAGCGTTTCCGTTTACTGGCGGTTCATCCACAATTACAGCAGGGTCGCCACACCACTCACCCAACTCACCTCTACCTCCACTTCCTTCCAGTAGACTCCAGCTGCTGACCAAGCGTTTAGGATTCTCAAGCAGCTGTTCATCCAGGCCCCAGTGTTAAGACATCCTGATCCTACTCAGCAGTTCATAGTACAGGTGGATGCCTCAGACTCCAGGGAAGGTGCTGTGCTATTTCAACACACTAAGGATTCTAAACTGCATCCCTGTGCGTTTTTTTCCCAGACGGCTCACCTTGGCTGAACGTAATTATGATGTGGGGAACCGGAAGCTGTTCTCAGTGGTGCTGGCTCTAGAGGAGTGGAGGCACTGGCTGGAGGGAGCTTCCCAGCCATTCATCGTCTGGACGGACCACAAGAACCTCTCCTACTTCCACAATGACAAGCACCTTAATTCCCGGCAGGCATGCTGGGCCCTTATTCCTGGGAAGGTTTAAATTCACCCTCAGATATCGGCCTGGGTCATGCAACACAAAGCCGCATGCCCTATCTCGACAAGCCACCATTGAGAGAACTATGGCGGAACCTGAAGACATTCTATCTCCTGCGTGGTGGCAGTGGCCACCTGGGATATTGAGGATGGAGTTCGCAAACCCAGTGTGCTCATCCAGACCCAGGTAATAGATCTACTAAATGCCTTTATTTTCCTGAACCAGTTAGGTGTCAGGAATCCAGTGCACCCTAACCTTCCTCCAGCAGCGTTTCTTGTGGCCATGTCCCACGACGCCAGGGTCTTCGTCTCCACCTGCTCTGTCTGTGCCCATAATAAGGCACCTCCTGCACCTCATCATCAACCTCCTGGAGGGCTGCTGTGACCACTTCCTGTCCCTAGCCGTCCGTGGTCCCAAATTGCCGTGGACTTCATGACTGGTGTTGGAGCCAAAGTCCAGTGGTCACTCAACCTGATGGAAGGGGGGGGGGGGGGGGGGGGGGCACGTTTTAAGAACAAAGAGACCACATGCTCAGGACTGAAAAGTTCCCCATTGGTCATGTGACCCTCCCCCCGGGTCTTCCCCCCCAGCAAGCTGCAACACTGGAGGTCAACGGCAGGGGAATCCAAACCTTCCTCACCAGCCGGAAGCTTCGGGGAGGGTTTTGAGGATTGGTCCACATTGCCCTGAGCACAGTGGTAACCGGAACCAATGGAAGCGGTATAAAATCACCCGCGGAGGTAACTTCTGTCTCTTCCAAACCGAAAGTGCTCCGAGATGGACGCACCTCTTCGTACGGAGAAAAAGCACCACATGTGTTAACACGCTGACCGGGCCCGGAGTTTCTTCACCTCGCTGGACGAGCCGAGAACCACCCATGAAATTACTTTAGTTTTTTTTTTTGTTTTTTTCCTTCACCCGGATCCTGAGTGTGCGCTGCGACCGCGCACTCCCCGCATGCCGACCTGAACCCCACTTCTTCTTCCCCCTCCTCACAAGAAGCGCTTGATCACCACTGGGATCATCCTGTGGACTTTTCCCCTGTCCACAGACCAGTTCAGGTTCCTTTCTCTGGGACGCCAGATAAACAAGCCCGCAGCCGAAAATCAACGGATTTCACCGGGCCACGGAAGCACGTTCACACTCGTCCAACTAAGTAAGGCTTAGAGTCTGGGCAGGTAGTTTAGAATAACATGACTTTAATATTGTTATGTGTTTTTATTATTGTTTGAACTCGGGGACACAAATCCCGTGTTTTCAAGCAGTCTGTGTCAGCGCATTGGGTTTACATCCATGCGGACTTCCACACCGTGCAGCTCTCTCTCTCAGCTTGCCCCTCTGCTCCTGGAGTCTGAGTGGGGATCCTGCCTAACTCGCATATTTGGACTCCGTGGACAAGCTGCTGAGTTGGACACACAGTAGGGCTCTGTCCTTCTTTCTCCCCTTCTTTTCTCTCTTCTCCTCTCCTTACTAACGTTGCGCAACTCAGCAACAGCTGTTCCTGTGCGCTCCTCCACCGCACCTCCCCTTCTGGGACCGTGTGTAGTTCACTGTCCCTGGGATTTCTCGACCCCGAGACCCCAGGCGCGCTCCAAGCAGACTCACGAGCCATGCACGAGCACAGTGACATCACGTTGTCCAGAAAGAGCGTGCCGAGCGCCTCTGGTGGCCGCGTGGGTGACTGCAATCTTTTGAGAGGCCGCCATTTGGTGGACACGTCGAGTCATTGCATTCTCCCTCCGTGCACCGCCACGCCCCTAGTGGTCGTTACGGTCACTGCCTCGAACTAGACGCCTGCCTCCCTCTGGTGTCCGTTCGAGATCATTACACCCACTCACACTGACCTCCACACCTTCCTTGTTATTTAAGATTGTTATATTTCACACAGGAATATTAACTGACTTAAATAACCTTTTGACAAACGAGACTGAAATTTGGTATTAGCTATTTCCAGCTTAGCTGGTGGTGCCGCAATTCAATTATTATTTGATAAATAACCCATTTATTCAAATTAATAATTTTCCATTAATAAATTATTTTTGATAATTTATTAACTTTTGAGTAATTACTCAATTACTCTAGGAGTTGCTAAGGAGTAAATTATCGTTTATTTCCATTAGTACTTCCAATTTTTCCTAAATTACTTTAAGTAATCTATTATTTACAGTAATATATTACTTACAGTAATTATTAATGCTAATTACCAACCATAAATCCCAACACTGATCTACCCCTTCCCAAGGTAACACTATGTGACTCACCATTGTTGACCACTTTCTCAAGGCGGTATATTTTGTCCCACTCCCTAAACTGCCGTAAGCATCTGAGACTGGGGATTTCATGGTCCAACATGTGTTCTGGCTTCATGGAATCCCGCAAGATATCGTCTCAGATCGGGGGCCCCAGTTCACATCCCAGGTATGAAAGGCTTTCTGTAAGGCTCTGGGGACCTCATCCAGCCTCTCCTCTGGATAGCAACCACAGACCAATGGGCAGACGAAGCGGGCCAACCAGGATCTCGAGACAGCCCTGCTATATGTGACTGACCGACATCCCTTATCATGGTGTTCCCTGTTACCCTGGTTGTAATATGCCCACAACTCACTCACAGTTGCCTCTACTGGTCTGTCTCCTTTCATGGTGTCACTTGGCTATCAACCCTCCCTTTTGCCCACCCAGGAGGAGGAAGTAGCAGTGCCCTCTGTCCAAGCCAATCTCTGTCAGTGTTGGCTTGTCTGGAGAAAGGCCCGATCTGCACTCCTCCGCTCGGTAGTGCACAATAAACGGCTGGCAGATCGCTACACACCCACGTATCAACCTGGACAGAAGATGTGGCTCTCCTCCCGTGACCTGCCTCTCCAAGTCGAATCATGTAAGCTGGCACCTTGCTATATTGGACCCTACAAAATCACGAAGATAATAATTCCATCCATAGTCAAGCTCAAATTGCTCCAGTACTAAGGATCCACCCGACCTTTCACGTTTCTCTGCTTAAGCCCGTCTCTTCCAGCCCTCTGAACCCTCCTGCTAACCCCCCCAGCTCAACTTTTGGAAAGGAACCTTTGTGAACTTGTGGACCTCCTTGTACAAAGTATTGGTTTTTTTCCACCCTTGTGTAGACTCATTGTGTACTGCTCCAGTTTTGGTCCAACACGTACCACAAGCCATAACAGAGTCGGACACAGCTTCACAGAGGTAGGAATCGCCTACTACAGCCTGGAGGAGCTGCTGTTCATTGTTTTGATGTCAGAGCTGTTCTCCTTAAGAGCTGATGTCTTAAAACAGTGACGTCTTGTGGCAGAGCACCTCACTGTAAAATGGCTTTGCAAACATCCACGTTAATGCTTTGCAGTGTTTTGAGCGTATAATACATCCAAACAGCAATATGTTGTCATGAAAAGTTGGATAGAACAGTGCTACTTCTCTCGCCTGCTGCCTGGCTGCAAACTGTGGAATGGATTTCCTGACGCATTACTCCGCGTCTCATTGAGACCCGCCTCCGTTCAGGAAATCCATTCCACATTTTGCAGAGCAGCGGCAGGGAAACACTTGTGGAGTAATTTCAGCAACAATAAAGCAGACACGGCTTCATGGATCAGAAATCTCTGCAGGTTAGATTGCAAAAAATTTCAAAATATCGCAAAAATACCACTAGCAAAGTGGGTAGAACATTCACTTGTCGGAGCAAAGTTTTTACGAGCCTTGGACGTACGGACAAGCCATACAGTCGAGCCCTGAGTGATAAATGAAAAATTAGGACATGAGACCAGTTTTAAGATATTACCGGACCAAGGGCATTTTTACTGGTAATGACTGACTGTCTGACGTATTTCGCAATCACTGACATGCAGCAGAGAACAATTGGCTCTAAACATTAACAATGGTAGAACACAGACATTCTAATAGACAGACCACCAAGTTGGATTGTTATTACAGTGACTGTCAAAATAAAAGTACCAAGTTGGATTGTTATTATGGTGACTGTCCAAATAAAAGTTCCAAGTTGGATTGTTATTGCGGTGACTGTCAAATATAAAAATTTTGTATAAAAACTAGTGCTCTGATGTTAAATCAGATTAATCACAGGGTTGCTGTAAATTCAATTCAATTCATAATATTGTTTATTTTGATCTATATTAATTGCATTTCATGTGCATGAGCAAAGAGACTCAAGAAAGAAGGGAATATATTTGCAGTGAACGTGTTAATAAAAACAATATTTTTCAAACTAAACGTTTATCCTCATTCATGTTCCTGTTCCTCCTTCTTCAGCAGCGAATGAGACAATCTACCTTGTTGACACTGTCCGAGAGGTGAGCTGATGTCTTCTTAGTTACATTGCTGATGCAGCTGAAATCAGCCTCCCACTGAGCAGTGGTTGAAGGAGTGGTGAGATATTTACACGTCACTAGCAGTGGCGACTTGTGTTGAGCTCCAGAATGAGCTGGCTATCAAGCCAAGGGCCCATTTTTCAAGGGGTGTATATACGATACGACACTGGATCAATGGCTCATTTGTACATGCGCAGCAGCATGTGACGGTAACTGGATTTTAGGGATTTTAAGTCATTCTGTGCAAGAGATGGGTATATTTAATATGTTTATCTTCTTATTCGGATTAATCATGATAATAGATTAAGCTGAGTTGATGCTTCAACTTTGTGTAGACAAAACTAACTGAGAAAAATCGGAAGTTCTGAATTGTTGTGTCTACGTGTTCTGGGTTGCTTTTGCTACACATAAAAACGTAGTGTTTGCTAAGATCCACGAACATCAGTACCGTTCTAAGACCCACCCAACCACTGCGCAACTGGACAATCATGCTACCAGCCTGGAGAGCACCGATGACAAAACATTCTTACTCTTGTTCCGCTGCATCATATTTCTTAGAAATTATTTCTATAATCTCTGCATCCTGTCATGTTGCCCACGACTCCATTAAATCAAACACAGTGCATGTGTGTTCTTCATGTATTGCGGACACACTTGTTTTTTGAGCTGCTCTCGGCCGCCGTCATCGCCAGGCCATATGTTTTCATTAGCATGTGGGAGCAGGAGGGTGGATGAACCATCAATCATCAGGAGCAGCAGCAACTAACAGGTCGGAGGAGAGAGGCGCATCGATCTCTGAGCCATGCTCCAGCTCCAGAAAGGGTGAATGTGTAGGGGGCTGTGCCCGGCAGGTGAGTTCAGACTACTTGAGGCAAGTGAAGAAAATAACATGGAGAGCTGGCAGTTGGATCCCATCATCAATGGGAGGAGGAGGAGGTTGTCATGGTGGTGCAAGGTCACACTGGGTCACACTGGTTTTCAGAGAGGATGATTTGGAGAAATATTTTAAGAGACCGTAGTACAGTGGACCAATCATAGCACTTCATGACGTAGTAGAGGACCAATCACAGCCCTTGTAGTCTCTGTACATCTTTCGTTGTGCGTCGAGGTCATAGAGACAGTTAGAGGTGCACCTCGCATCAAAGCGTAGCCTTTACATATCCATGTATGGAGTACAAATAAGGTTTTGGTTGGATGAAGTGGTACAGGTACGGTTGATGTGTCACCTTGTCTTTTTGTATCCAACACAACGTCAAGACCTTTACTATAAGTGTAAAAACTTCCCGCCTCTAAAGGTGGAGTTTTAGTTGACAGGATTGAGAGAAGCAGATTGTCTTCATTGTGATCAGCCATCACACTGTTTCACTCAGCTCCGTCACCATTCATTATCATGCCATTTGTTTTTAATTAGGCACCTTGTCTTGGTGAGTAATTATTGAGCACCTGCACCTCTGAACAGCTGAAGAAGAAACACACTAAACATTCATACATGGAAACATTGAGTAATTGTAGTGGGGAGATGCTGGGATCACGGTGAGGACTGGAGAGGGCAGGGGATGGGAGGGTTCAATTGGCATTCTGGATATTTGTGAGGTAAATGGGGCTGGGGGGTCGTTGGGGGGGGGGTTGTTAATCTCTGCAGCTTACCTTCTTGTATCTGGGAACTGGAAGCTGTTTTTCCAGCAAACATAAAGCCGCGATACAGATGTGATGAAAGCATGCAAAGGAAGCGGGAAAAGGTGGAACAGAAGAAGAAGAAAGAAGATTGAGTGAAATCAAAATCAACATGCAAACAAACATACAGAGAAAGTGTGACAGAGATGAAGATAAAAACAAGTAGGAGTCACTGTTGTGGAGCAGGAGCTGCTGGTTTGCTCGGCTTCATTTCCCAGCAGAGAGACTGATGAAAGCCAAACTGAAACTGAATGCTGTGTTGACACATTCATCTTCACCACAAACCCCTGTATTTGATTTGTTTACCATGGGTTTTGAATTATTTTGGTTTCAGACAACACTTGACAATTTTGTGAACTCGTCGTGCTGCTGCTGCAGAGGATTATTACAACAATGTTTCACACAATGGCAGAAAAATTCAGTTTCAAGACAAATAACATGTCAACACCCCAAGCCTGATGGATGGAGTCGTTCCATGGCAAATAATACAACAGGAAATGACAAAGAGAGTTGCCTGGAACTTCAAAAAATTAGATTAGAAAACAAAACATGAATCAAAGTAGCATCGTTATAGCATTCACTTCATATCAGCAAGTAACTGTCAGTGTGTCCCAAGTTTACAATTTAATGAACTGTTTAAATATTCATGTTAACATTTCAATATTTTCTGTTATGAAGTACATGGCACTCTATTAATGCTACCTTAGTATTTGTTGTTGCTGTCTGTTGTGTTCAGACTAACGTCAAGTTTGATATTTGTCATTTCTTACAAAACCTGAGTTCATATTTATCTGACTGCATGCATTCATGAGTGGGAAAAGTAAAGAAAATGCAGGCTGTAACATTCATCATGGAGTTGAATCGAGAATTGAATTAAGTTGTGAGAATTAAGTTGTGAGACCGGTGAATATGAAAAGCCTGGATGATACCAACTGGCATCAATTCAGAATAAACCAGTATCAAATTGTCATCAAAGTAACAGCAAACCTGTTACATCTGTTAAACAAAAGCCCAGAAAAAAATGCTTCAGTGGACTAATCACTCATTATTTATTGATTATCTTCGAGATGCTCGTTGTCTGGAACTTGACAGCAGCAGAACTAAATGTGAAGATATGAATCCAAATTGAGTTTGCTGCGGCTCTGACACAGATTGATGAGACACTTCGTCGTCTCATCAATATTCAAGCCAAGAAATGAAGAGTCAAGAAATGAAAGAAAATAAAGTGTTTCTCTCAGTTTTTTTTTCTTCTGTTGTTTCACTTGTACTAAGGCAAGGTTGTAAATGGAGACAAGCCATTTCTAACAGGCTCTTTTCTCATGAATGACGAACAATTGCAGTAAACAAGGATATCGAACACCTAAAGCTTCTGGAGAAATGAAGGCAGCGTGTTTGTGTTTGTGTGCTCCCGCAGGAGTGTGTGTGGGTTATAACGAAGAACTCGTCCACAAAACTGAATCTTCAGTGGGGGGATTAACAGAGAACTCATCCGCGGGACTGCAACCTCGGACGCAGGGGAAGGGTGTACAGAAACAACAGCCCAGGCTTTAAATTCTTTTTTTTCCCACAACTTCAAAAAAAGTTGTAAACACAGTGGTTACAGGATTCTGGCTGGCAGCGCCACTGGGGAGCGACATATAACACTTTGGGAAGTCTTGTTGTAGATTCCCATTAAAAATATAATTAATCCACTGGGTCTTCACAGGCTCAGACAAAGGCAGTAAAAATCCACTCTCCTTGATCCTTGATACAATTAATATCGGTGCATCTGGAGTGTTTTGCTGGTATCTTTGCTGGTATCTTTCTATGTGAAGGTAAACACCTGCAGCTGTCACCAGGTGAAAAAAAAAGTGCAGCATGTGCTGCTTGTGGGCGAGCCAAAGGGAAGGTCTATTGAGAAGGGAGTGTTGGCTAAAAAGTCTTGTTGACTATACTGAGGGTTTGCTTTCGAATTCGCTCGTTTGAGCGCACACTTTAGAAACAATTAAACAAGCCAGAGAATGAGATGGCAGACTTTCTTCCTTTCTGGAGTGTTATTCCAGGTATGGGGGACAATTATTACTGTAGGAAAACCATTAGTGTGTGTGGTTTTATTAAAAAAAACTAACAACAGTGCCAACAAGTGGACTACGTCAGTTTCAGAACGTTGCAGTGAAAGCGCAAAACCTTTCTAATGAAAAGACAATGCGCTTTCATCACTTGGAAGGTTGTTGCATTAACAGAGCTGTAGAAGCGTTTCAAGGAGAGTTTCATAAAAACACTCTGTACTGAACAAACACGTGTTAATGAGGGAACTAATGAGCAAAACAAGCCACCTAAATATAGCTGCAGCAACTGCGTCTGTCCTAATGAGGATAAAAAATAGCAAATTACTGTTCCTTCTTCACCGAATCACACGAAGCACTCAAAGAAATAAAAGAAGAGCACATAGAGTGATGGGAAATGACACATAATTCAATGTGTAATAATGGAGCGGCAAAGGGGGAATGGAAAAAGGTGATGATTGAAAACTTAATTGAAGGAACAGGTGGTGTGTGCATGTGTGTGGGTGTGTGTAAGTGTGCATGCATATGTGTGTCTGTAATAACTATGTTTGTATCATGACCAGTGATGCTGGTAATGCATTACGCATTATTATTTCTAAACCAGTAATCAGACTAAAGTTACTTCTCCAAGTCATTCTGTGTTACTGTTGCAGCGTCCTGCAGGACTGGTTTCTTGTCTGCAAAGCCGCTTTATTAATAAACAGAACTGGGCCGCTGCTTCGTTGTCCTCCAAACGGACACACACACACGCACGCACCCGCACACACACACACACACACACACACACACACACACACACACACACACACACACACACACACACACACACACACACACACACACACACACACACACACACACACACACACACAGGGAGTTTCCGCACCGTGCCCCAAACGCTCACCTGACCCGCCCCATTCTTCTTCTTCACTCACCTGTTGGTCCACTCCTCTTCAATGGCTGTAAAACCTTGCTGGATATCGGCAGGAACTAGAACACTCTGTCCTATATGCCGATCCATAGCATCCCAAACATGCTCAATGTGTGACATGTCCGCTGAGGATGTTTTCCGCTTCCAGGAATTGTGTCCAGATCCTTCAACATGGGGCAGTGCATTATCATGCTGGAATGTGAGGTGATGGTCATGGATAAACGGCACAACAATGGGCCTCAGGGTCTCCACACCGTATCTCTTGTGCATTCAAAATGCCATCAATAAAATGCTCCTGTGTTGGTTGTCCAGAACATACAGCTGCCCATACAATTACCACACCACCACCATGGGCCACTCCATCCACGTTGATATCAGCAAACCGCTCAACCACACGACGCCACACACGCTGTCTGCCATCTGCCCTGAACAGTGAAAACCAGGATTCATCATCAAGAGAACATCTCTCCAATCTGCCAGACACCACCCAATGTGAGCATTTGCCGACTCATGTCGGTTATGGTGACGAACTGCAGTCCAGTCAAGACCCTGATGAGGGCGACAAGTATGCATGTGAGCTTCCCTGAGACAGTTTCTGACAGTTTGTGCAGAAATTCTTTGGTTATGCAAATTGATTGTTGCTGAAGCTGTCTGGATGGCTGGTCTCAGGACCCGTTTACATGACAACGAATATAAGTGTATCCGAAAAAAATGTCTTCACTTTTGGGGGGTCCGTTTAAACGGCACTGGTGTCAAGATGCTCTGTATCCATGAAGTTTTCATCCAATCAGCCTGACCACCGTGGTGTCAACCACCCTTAGATGCACACGCGGGGTCAAAAATGACCCAAGGGGTTGTTATTAAGTTGTAATATTTTCATATTCCAGGTATGCCTCATAAAATATGTTTGTGACATGAGGCCATTTGCATTTTTCTTAATTTTTTCATTGATTTTAAGAAATTGCAGTTTTTGTATCACTACCCCACTCTTCCACAAGTGGGGTCAAAAATGACCCCAAGCGGTTCCTATGGCTTCAATGAACCTTTAATTCTTAGCAACCCTGACAGTCCCACGTACACATCTGATGTCAGCAGTCTCACCACCCTGGAGGTCATTTTTACACAGCAACATACATGCAATATTATTTCCATTTATGAACTTATTTTACATTGACAGATTATAATGTGTGATCAAATTAGTGATCAAATGTGTGATCAGATTAGCCTACTTTGTTGTTAACGAACAGTATTATATTTAGGTAGGTAACACAGTATTGTGTTTGCTAACAGTAGCCAACAGTATTGTTAGCTAATTCACACACACTTTGTACCAGACCTTGCTAACTCAAAAGTAGGCTAATGTAATATTAGCTAGTTTTTCATATGATTTATAGTTTTCTGTGCATTTCATACATTGTCCTTTCAAATGTTGTTGTTTTTTTATTTATCTAAAGAAACATGGCTGCCAGGAGGCCAGTGAGGATCCCTGTGGCCTGGCCTTTCACAAAGTGGCACATATGACAGCAGGTCAGCCCATAGAGCAGTTCTGTAATGTCCCTGCTATCCAGGCTGTCAATCACAAAGCAGAGATGAAACCTGAAGCGACAGGAAGCTGCCCATATATGGAGTTATTCACTGACCAATCACAGTGTCGAATTTCACCACAGCTGCACGTCACTTTGGCTCCTTAACTGTCAGAGTTAGAGTGAGAAGGATCGAAGTTTAATTCCAAGATTTTGGAAACAACTGCTCTGAATCCATACTTATCGGGGGAGTATGTGGATAAAAATACCATTATTTTGTAGGAATTGTTGTCCTCTTTCAGACTGTGTGGCTTTGGAAGCAGTCAGACGTAAACTTTGGACACCAGGGGGCGCTGTTCGGCGCCAACGCCCGATTTTTCCCATTAGGATTCAATTGAAATATCCGATTGAGCCATTTTGAAACTTTTTATTCTTTTTTTTCTGTAAAAATAAAATGAATCTTTATTGAAAGTAAATCACAAGCATCAATGAAAAACAGCCAATGTCAGTCGAAGTTAAAAAGGGGGGGCCCTTTTCAATGATGTTCATCTGTGTTATAAGATCTAATAAACAACAGAGAATACAGTGACTTTCTTTACTTGTAACCTTTGTGCACTCTTGAATATGCTGATTCTGGTGCCGTTGATTATAAAAACAATGTATAAAATAACCTTCCTTTTCAATCTAAGTTTTGTGTTTTCACCCACACTCAACATTTTGAATCAAAGCCTAATTGAATAAGCAGTGAAACATACTGATTAGGATTAATTCCAAACCCAATCAACTATTTCTAAACTAATTTTGAACTACAGTGTAATCAAGACTAATTACCACTACTGATTAGAAAACCAAAACTTTCTCACTCCACTTCGTTCGTGAGCTACCTGTACTCATCTCCACCCGTGGGCGCCTTGATGATCTGAACAGCCTGTACTATAGTTCCAGTCACTCTCCTGCACATGCATTTTAGCACTGTGAGCCGTGCGTCCTGCGAGCTCGATAGCTGTGTCTGGAATGGAAGAGTGAAGCCAGGTCTTCATGATCAGCAGAATGCAACAGTCCGGCACAGGTCTGTTTGATGCCAGCTGAAGCCTCAACTCATCCATCTTGTTAGAGAGGGAAAATGCTGGGCAGCAGCGGTTTGTGTGGCTTTCTGCACCGTTGTATGAGGAAACTGGCCCAGAAACTTCGCTTTTGCTTCCTTCTCCGTCACTTGTCTCCTCCTCCTGCCCATGGGAATGATTATCAAGTCGGTGCAGAGAAAAAACATGAACAAAAACAATAAAACACTGCCAACGAGAGGTGCTTCAGGCCATAGCGCCTATCTGGGCTGCCATCTTGGAGTACTATGCAATGCCAGAACAGCTGTGATTCTGAACCTTCTGCACTACCACACCAATCCCACAAGGGGGAGACTGATTAAAAAAAACTTATTTTGTTTAATTTTAAAATAATACAGTCTATGGATAACCTTGCATTGAATGAATCTATATCAAGAGTTTATAGAGCAGCTCTTTATACTAGACAAGCCCTCCTCCCACAGTTCATATGACACCGGAGCATCTAGTTCTTTAGCCCAGGCTTCCTTGTGATGACCTGTATTCACTCGTGTCATAAAAACAAATACAAAGCATGAGACAAGATGCTTAGAGTTCGGATGTGTAACAAGTAAATCGTGAAAAATCTGGCTCTTGGAGATTGATTCCCGTATAAAGTGCCTCACTTGAAGGTAACAGTACAAATGTGACTGAGGGACATTAAATTTAGTTTGGAACTGAAGAAATTAAGCACATTTGTTGTCCATATAAAGGTCCCGAATGCAGTACAGTCTCCTCTCCCCCCAGTTCAGTAAAACACAGTCCATTAACCCTGGCTTGAAAAAAATATTATATGGAATAGGAGTTTGCATTGAAACATTCGGTAGACCAAAAACCTTCTTCATTTGATTCAAAATCTTTACAGAATTTCTAAGAATTAAGTTATGGGCAAGTAAATTGGGGGTGGTGACAGAGAAAAGAGAAGCACTGGAAGAGATGTTCCTGAAACACATGGCTTTGATTTTTAACCACAGTGGAGTGGTTGCAGACATGTGTTGGGATCTCACAAGACCACAGAAAGTTTGTTCATTTCTAGGGAAGATGATTTTCATTTGTCATGATACACAGTCATGATATATGAATTTGGACCCAGGAATGTGATTGACCATCACACCCAGTGGGGAGGACCTTTTGCCATGGCAGACCCATGCAAATCCTCCACCGCTTTCTACTCAAAAGACACTTCCCCCATGCACTCAGCCAGTCACTGATAGGGTGAAGCTCTCAGAAGTTGACGCCTCGAATCCCCCAACCTTCACCAAAAGCCTTTGGAAGAGACTCCTCAAGCGAGTCTTCCCCCGAGTCTTCCCCGGTGAACACCAGGGAGGAGCTGTGTCCAAGCAGCTCCACTCACAATAAGGTTTTGCTCCTGTTCTTCAATGGAGGAAGTGGGTTGCTGGAGGCAGCTCACACAGCGTTAGCATACAGCTAACACCAGAGGTCTGCAACCAGGGGCCTTCACTCCTCTGCTGACCCGACCACGAGGGTCAGACCTTCCCCTGAGCCAGAGACCCAGAGTCTGCTCTCCCATCAACTAGGGAAAACCAACCAGTTTTCCAGGACAGGACGGGGGGAAACAACACCTCACAGAACTTCTTTGTGTTTTCCTCAACAAGCAGGAAAACCATCACAGACCTGAGTGACCAGCTCCTCAGTCTGGACAAAAGGAAGAACCAGGAGAAGAACCAGCGCATGGTTGAGACCCAGGACAGACTTCCTGCTCTTTGATAACCTCCATTTGGAAGGTAGTTTCTTGTGATCCGCCATCTTGTTTTGCAGTTCCATCACATGTCTACGTCTCTCACACACACACACACACACACAAACACCCCCCCCCCCCCCCCTCTCTCTCTCTCTCTCTCTCTCTCTCTCGGTGCATGCTGGGAGTGTGTGGGTGTGAGTGTGTGAGTGGGTCTGGAGTGTTCGGAGAAGTTTTAGTGTGTAAACTGTTTTTGCACTTTAATCTTCGGTGTTTCTCCTCCTCTGGTTCCTCCATGTGAAGGTAAGAGGAGGTTAATTCATCAGTTTGAAGGAAAAGAGTTATTTTGTGAGTAATCAAATGCTTTGTTGGAGGAGTGATGGCGTCCCTCCTGGAGGAGGGCTCACTTCTTCCCGCCATCAAACAAGGCCTTCGGGTGATGATTGACCCCCGGTCCTCTGTGGAGGACGTTCTCCTCGCCATTGGAGATGTAGTGGGACATTTTAATATACTTTATGGCTCCAGGATGAACAAGGCCATGATGGCTTTTCTCCGTGAGGAGAAAATGGTTCATTCACTGGTGGAGCAGGGAATCATTTTTAGAGGATCAGTATGTACCGGTGTCACCGCTATTCGTACCGTCCACTTGGGTCATTGTCAATGTCATCGGGAGATCCCCAACCAGTTGCTGGAGAACCGACTGACCCGCTTCGGGAAGTTCTCTGGCTCAGAGAAATCAAACTCAACTGTAAGAATGGCACACTGCAGCACGTCCAGTCCCGCCGCAGATAGGTGTTCATGTACCTGAGTGACCCGGAACAGATGCTGGAGGTGTCCTTTAAAGTGAAATACGGAGACAGGTACTCCACGCTGTACACCAGCTTGGGTTGTATGAGTGCAGGGATATCGGACATAAACGTCCAATGTGTCCGCACAGAGAGCAGCCCTGCATGCTGCGGCGGCTCCGCCAGCCGCCGCTCCAGGGGCCATGCAATGGCCCGGGCCAGAGGCCGTGGGTGCTGGGTTTCCCGGTGGGCCATGGTCGGAGTGGCTGACCCCCGGTGCCAGTGCTCCCGGTGGGTCACGGACAGCAGCTCTCCACAACAAGAGAAAAGAAACAAGAGAAAGTTATAGGATGACAGAGAAATAAATACAGACAAGAAAAATAAAGAGACGCACACTGTTGAAGACAATGGACTGATAGAGACTGTAACACACACTGAGCAAACTGACACCCCCAGCACACTCACACATACATACACACCCCCCGCTGACACCCCCAGCACACATACACACACACCCCACACTGGTACCAGTGACCTGGCAGAAAAACACCTGGACCACGACATGGAAGACGACGACTCCTTCTCCCAGTTCTCTGACTCTCCCTCTCAGGACGACTCAGCTTCATACACGTTACATAAAAAAAACGACTTTCTGGACGAGACTTACAGATGACAATCAGTGGACATGAAGGACATTTTTTCAGATGTGGACAAATTCATTAATTCTGCCCTGAAAAATTAAAAAACAAGCCAGAGCTGAGGAACTCAGCAAACAGAAACAGTTCTGATTGAAGAAACTCCTGACTAAACTGCGGAAGGAAAGGAGAGGGAAGGTTCCTTCCTGAAACACTAAAACAATATGGATCTAACCATTGAAGGTGGTTTTCACTCATTGATGGTGGTTCACTGTTGTTGGGATTTATGGTTGGTAATTAGCATTAATAATTACTGTAAGTAATGGACTACTGAAAGTAATAGATTACTGAAAGTAATTTAGGAAAAATTGGAATTACTAATAAAGTAACTGGTTGGTTACTCATCGGCAACTCCTAGAGTAATTGAGTTAACTCAAAAGTTAATAAATTATCAAAAATAATTTATTAATGAAAAATTATTAATTTGAATAAATTGATTATTTATCAAATAATAATTGAATCGGGGCACCACCAGCTAAGCTGGAAATAGCTAATACCTCATTTCAGTCTAGTTTGTCAAAAAGGTTATTTAAGTAAGTTAATATTTCTGTGTAAATATAACAATATTAAATAACAAGGAAGGTGTGAGATTCGAGCACAGACTGTTACAAACCAGTGAATTGTCAACAATAAATACACAATGATTACCAAGAATCGATCAATTCAGTTAAAATGCGTTTATTAACAAAAAGGTAATAATTCAAAAATAATTCAGATATTATTCATTAAAACAACACAATCAAGTAATAAACATCAAACACGGAGATCAAATATATTAAACAGCAAACACTATGTACAAAGAAAGAGGGTGTGTGTGTGAGTGAGTGTGTGGAAGCCTGAGTGTGGGTGTAATGACCTCGAACGTCCACCAGGTGGCGGCGGACCTTGGAGGGTCAGTGTGTGTGGGTGCAATGACCTCGAACGGACACCAGGTGGCGGCAGGCGGCTGGTTCGAGGCAGTAACCGGAACGACCACTAGGGGCGCGGCGGCGCACGGAGGGAGAATGCAATGACTCGACTTGTCCACCAAGTGGCGACCTTTCAAGAGATTGCAATCACCCACGCTGCCACCAGAGGCGCTCGGCGCACTCTTTCTGGACGGCGTGACGTCACTGTGCTCGTGCACGGCTCGTGAGCCTGCTTGGAGCGCGCCTGGGGTCTCGTGACCGAGTTTTCCCAGGGACAATGAACTACACACGGTCTCAGAGGCGCATGGGGAACAGCTGTTGCTGAGCTGCGTTTGTTAGTGGGGGAGAGGAGAAGAGAAAGAGGAGGGGAAGAAGAAGCAGTGGACAGGGTTTGTCCAACTGCACAGTCCCGCCGTGTGTGTAACTGTGCAGTTTGTACACAGGTCCAGATATGAGAATGTGCAGGATCTAGACACCCGGAGCAGCTGAGAGAGAGAGAGAGAGAGAGAGAGAGAGAGATGCACAGTGCGGAGGTTCGCGTGGATGTAAATCCAACGCGCCGACACAGATTGGTTGAAAACACAGGATCAGCGTCCCTGAGTTCAAACACAATAATAAAGCACACAGCAATATTACAGTCACGTTATTCTCATTGCCTGCCCAGACTCTAAGCCTTACTCAGTTTGACGAGGGTGAACGTGCTGCGGCGGCCGGTGAAAGTCCGTTGATTTCCCGGCTGCGGGCTGGTTTCTCTGGCGTCCCAGGGAAAACAAGCTAAACTGGTCTGTGGACAGGGAAAAGTCCACAGGATGATCCGAGGATGATCAAGCGCTTCTTTTGAGGAGGGGGGAGAAGAAGTGGCTTCAGGTCTGCATGTGTGAGGAGTGTGCACTGCCAGCTGCACACTCGGATCTGGTGAAGAAGAGGAAAAAATGGAAAAACGAAAAACGAAAGTAATTCCACGGTGGTTCTCGGCTCGTCCAGCGAGGTGAGGCCCGGTCAGCGTTAACACATGCAGTACTTTCTCTCCGTACGAAGAGGTGTGTCCGGCTCGGAGCACATTCGGCTTGGAAGAGGGAGTTTACCTTCGCGGGGGTTTTTATACCTCTTGTTTTGGTTCCGGGTCCTCGCTGGGGTCAGGGCCATGTGGACCAATCCTGAAGGAGGGCCCGCCCCGGACATTCCAGCTGGTGAGGGAGCTCTCGGGCTCCCCTGCTGTTGGCCTCCAGTGTTGCACCTTGGACGGGGGGGAGATCCGGGGGGTGATCACATGACCAATGGCGAATTTTTCCAGTTCTGACCATGTGGTCTCTTTGTTCTCAAAACGTGGTCCCCCCTTCCATGAGGTTGAGTGCCCCAACACTGTTCTGCTCTTCTTCTCTCTTTTCATGGAGACTCTCAGAGTGGCTACTCTAAATATGAATGGAGGGAGAGACAGAGAAAGGAGAGCACTAATATCGGAGCTGTGCAAAGAAAAGAACATTGATGTCTTCCTCCTCCAGGAGACGCACAGCTCCCTTGATAACGAAAAAGAAACCTTCTTCAGTCATGGCACTAATTTCAGTGCAGGAGTGGCAGTGCTGTTCTCACCCCACCTGTGTCCTGAGAGTCTGGAGAACTGTGTTCATTGCCCAGAGAGACTCTTCTCAGGTACTTGGAAACAAAAGAGAGGAGCCACTGTTCCATAACCCCATGCTCCAGGCCAGGCTACTCCACTCCTTGACCATACAGAGGGCCTTAACATCAGCTGGTCTGACCAAGCTGGGTGATCTGAGGACGGCGGGACAGTGGAAGACTGCAGCCAGGTTGAGCCAAGAGACCAGGCTTGAATCACAAAGATTGGTAGAGAAACTGCTGGAGGAGGTGATGAGAGCTTTGCCTGGCTCCTTCCGGGAGTCTCTGGGGAAGGAAGCATCAACTCACCAAACAGCCACGGATTTCGTCTTCCCACAGCTGTCCATCAGTGCCGCAGTCAGTCAGCAGGAGGTGGACAATGGACTTCTGCTCTCCTTCGCTACACCAAAACTCCCTGAGTTTTCTGAACTAAAGAAGAAGGACCTCTACACCATCACGGTGAAGGTCAGGAACTGTGTGTCGCTGACTGGTGTCCAGGAGTCCAGGTGGTCTGTGACGTTGGCACCAGGGTCCTCACCCAGAGGCAGCTGGAGGTTCCTGTACAAAGCCTCCATTGAGAAATGCACTGCGGAGCTCCCGTGGAGTGTGGTACATGGGGTCGTGGCCACAAACAGACATGTGGCACGACTCAATCCCCAAACTGACAGTCGATGTGTTTTCCGCCAAGCCGAGGAAAACCTGGATCACCTCTGGCTGCATTGTCAGAGACTGAGCTCCCTCTTTGCTCTGCTGCAACAGTGGGTGACCCAGTTAGGTTATGTTTTCCATAGGACCCTTTTCATATTTGGACTCTTCAGCCCAATGTAGAAACATCTGCCTGATGAATCTGGTTATCGCGGCGCAACAGAAGCCAGGGTGCAGGGTCTGAAGATGCTCTGCAGATTTTCAGAGGCCTGGTGCCTGCATGACTCAGGGTGGAGTTCACCTTCTACAGAACAGTGTCCAATCTGAGAGAGTTTGTTTCTGTTTGGACTGTCGATGATGTTCTGTGTGCCATAGAGCTGGAAGAACTACTGCTGCACTTCTAGTCTGTGTGTGTGTGTGTGTATGGTTTTTCATTACATGCATATATTGTAAGTACTTATTGTTGACTTTCAATTCCTATCATCCTTGTATGAGTTTTCTTTTTAAAATGAAATCAAATTGAAGAGATGAAAAATTAGAAAATAAAGGACTGGTTAAAAGTCTAAGGTCTCTCTCTCTCTGTCTCTCTGTCTCTCTCTCTCCCCCTCTCTCTCTCTCTCTCTTCAAACACACACCTACACACACCATGCTGTGCGCAGGTAGTTAGAATCTGTTTATTTGTTTTCATTGTAAATAAATTATAGAGGATCATTTTTGTAATCATACTTGCTGTGTTATTAATGTGCACAAAAGTGAATGAAATGTCGACCTCTTCTGTGTCAAGAACTCCAAAATCCTTCAAGCTTTGCTGTTAATTCTGGTAATTGTAATTAATTTAACTATTAATTCAAATTCCTGATCAATTGTTTAGTATATCTTATGAGACTGATAGAACTGAATTGGCTATCATTTCCTGTTAAGACAGGTGGTGTTCTGAAGTATCTGATACAGGTCAGATTCAATTTTCAATAACATAATTAATATCTTTGATAACTATTAATCATTATCGATAGCCAAACACAACATAAATGGTACCGAACAATCCTTATTAGGTAAGAAATCCCTAAACATGTCTCCATCATAGAGACCCCATTGCAAAAAAGTAAAAGCTCTCGCATTTGCAGCCCAGTAAAAGTGCTCAAACACGAGAAGGCCAAAGCCACCACTGCTTGCATCTTTCTGTGGGTGAGACTTGGAAATGCGAGGGGGTTTACCGGCCCAAACAAGCGAGACAATAACTGAATGTAGTTGTTTAAAGAAAGACAATGGAAACAAAACAGGATGGGTTTGGAAGAGGTACCAGAACCTTGGGAGTGCAAACATTTTGATCACATTGATGCCACCAACCATAGAGAAGGGAAGCAGCGTCCAAGTCCGTATGAAGACCTATCTTTCTATCATGTCCAAGAAATTTTGTTTCAGTAAAAGTTTAGGATTTCAGGACATCTTAAGGATAGATTTCCCCCAGTGCCCATTGTGCTATCTACTCCAGTGTCAACTCTATCTACCCCAGTGCTCACTGTACTATCTCTCCCAGTGCCCACTCTATCTACCCCAGTGGCCACTGTGCAATCTTCCCCAGCATCCATGGTGATATCTGTTGTAGAATATCTAGGATCTCTTTGATTCTTGGGCCTACGTATTCACTGATAATTACCCCATCTGCCAGGTCACTGCCACCCCAGGCCGGTTACGTTGTTGTTAGATTTGAGCCCATTAATCAACGTTGTTTTTGCTGGTGGCGCCAGCAACTGGCCTCGGAGGATGAGATTACAGGGAAGCAACTTTATATACAACGGGGAAGAGTTTGTCGGGGGGTTGGTCAGAATGTGCATGTCTGTGTGTGTGTGAGGATGTTTTGTGGAATGTGTCTTTCTCTGTCAGGTGTGGGAGCGCTCCGGCTTTATGTCTGAATAAATTCCATTCTTAGCATCTCACCTTGTGTCTCACTTCATCTTTCCAAACCTCAGGCCATCACTGAAGAGCAGAAATGATCCACTACAATATCTACCCCAGTGTCAACTCTATCTACCCCAGTATGCACTGTGATATTTACCCCAGTGCCCACTGTGATATCCAGTGACGTGCAGTCAGGGTAGGCAGTGCCGACCCTAGGCTAAATTGAAATGAACGAAACATTCATTCTGGTTATTTGTTTTAATTATAATTACTATTTGTTTTTACATCTTCAGTTTACAGTGCCTGTAGATTTGAAAGTCAGCATTTTATGCTTTTCATAGCCCAAATGACTCCTGGTTTGGCAGAGAGGCAGTCCTGCACTGAGTTACTGTGATGACCACACCCCTTGAAGGCAGACTGCTGCTTTGCCTTTGCAACTCATGTCCAGTGAATGGAGGTGTTTGCGCATGCACAGTCAGTTTTGCCATATCAAATCGTTTATGCAAAAAGGCAGATCTTTACGCTGCCTTTAAATATAATTGTGATATGCTAAACACTATACTTACGTTCACGGTGCATTAGTGAATTGATACAGAGCTGCTACGCTCTCTTGTGAGCTGGCGGGATAACAGGCAGGATGGCCTTCATTATCGTGGAAGGATTCTTAAACTTTCTTTTTTTTTGAGAGAAAACACCAGATTTTAAAAGATGGGAGGCAAACACCCAAGCTACCAGACCTTCATCAAAGGAAAGGTCAGAAAATTGTGCGTACTTTCTACAGTGCATCGTACTCAAGGAAGAATTGGCTTCATTGTGCCAGGTTTTCTGCTTTCCATGTCTGCTGTTTGGTGGCACCACTGACAAGGTCTGGACTAATGCTATGGTACTGTGATTTGAACAACTTGCCCTGTGCCATAGCCAAACCTGAAAAATCAGTGGTCCACATACAGAGCCAGATTGATATGAAAACATTTGGCCACAGCAGAATTGACCTAGCTGTGCCAGCAACAATGGAAATTACATTGAGCTGCTGCACCAGCCAGTGTCAGGGACACCATTGTCTTAAAGAACCAGCGCAAGTTGTTTGACTCGTTCCATGATCGTTTTCTGTCACGGTGTGATGCTATGAACTTGATTGACAGCAACACACGTGGCAAGTAACCGACTGCAGAGGAGAGACCAAAGTTGTTTTTCACCATCCTAGATAACATCCGCTTGCAAATGGAGGCAGATCCTAGAATTTCCATTTCAACCTGGAAGAACTTCATTTTCTGGCTTTAGTTGACTGTAAAAAGTTTGATGATCTGTCAGCCCACTTTGATGATGCAAAACTACACAGCCTTGCTAAATATGGCAAGCACTTTGACTTTTACACCTCTGTGATCGACGTCTTCGTCAAGAAGGACAGGCGCATGGACTTCATCTTCAAATAAAATGAGTCTAAATGCTCTCTCTCTCTCTCTCTCTCTCTCTCTCTCTCTCTCTGGCTGAAGCAAAGCAGGAGTGGTTTCAGCACCGCAGACAGCTGCGGACACACTGGCATGGCATGAGATTTATCTTGTTGTGAGAGTTTGGAACCTGCTATTGAATAATTATTTATGTATATTTGATGGTATTTTACTATCTTGAATAGTATAGATAAACACATGTCACCAATGGCAGTTTACACAGACTGTTATATTAATATGAACAAACAGGAAAAATGGCAGAATGACATAAAACACAAAACTCTTCTCACTCCTGATTCCAATTATGTAATGATGACAGAGCTGATCGCTGCAGTGCACTGGAGTTTGGGTCCGTCATGTTTTAGATGCCTTTATTGGGGGTTATATTAGGTTTGAAGTTAGTTAGTTGATCTAGTTTAGTTTCATATTTGTAAATTGGCAACCAGGAGTGAAAAGGATTTTGTGTGTCATCTGGTCCTGCCTTGGTGGCCCTGTTTTGGTGTGCCAAATTAAAAGCCTCTGCTATCTACAGTTGCAAGCAAGGTAGAAGCATAATATCCTGTGCAAATCCCTGCATGGCTGATTGACATTGGAGGTCTGATTGTATTCGGCACTGCCTACCCTGATGGTCATGGCATGTCACTGGTGATATCTACCCCAACGTCAACTCTATCTACCCCTGTACCCACTGTGCTAAATACCCCAGTCAACTCTATCTAACCCAGTGCTCACTCTATCTACCCTACTCTGCCACCTACCCTAATGCCCCCTTTCCTTCCAGAGCAGATACTCAGGCAGAGGAAGTCACTTTAACTTGTTGGCAGAACCAGTGAATGAGAAAAACTCCCTTAAATAAATAGATGTGCTGCTGTTGACCTTCATTTTTAATCACAATTTCACAAAATCACAAAGAGTTGACCCAAGAAAGTTCTTTAGGCCAAAAATGAGAAGTAGTGAATTGATAATAAAAATTTAGGGGGGAAAAGTGACTGAACCCCTCATTTTCTTTCAGTGTGGAATATTATAAAAATGTAAATTAAAAATACATTTTTATATAAAGAATTGTGTTTTTTTCCCCACAAATACATCCATCTCTCCACGTACTCCACCAGTTGAATAAATGAGACTAATCCGTTGGTTGAATGAAAGAACTCCATGTGTGAGCAGTATGGTTTGGAAGTGACCGTGGGCTGAGAGAAGATAGAAATATCTCCTTCACAGTAAACAGTGGGAAGTGTTTAGTCGCCTTTTTGGAAGAGTGTGTAGGATGAAACAAGAATTATATGCACTTTAGCAGTTATCTAATTAAATCCGGCAAAATATTATAGCTCTTTCAGCTGGTTTGTTGCTGCTCCTTTAATGACATTACAAAGAGGTGGTGACGGGTTGAGCTGACAAATACTTACCTTCTCTAACTCGGGAGCAGTTTTCCGACAGTAATAATTGTCCCCATACCTGGAATGACACTCCCAAAATGAAGAAAGTCTGTCGTCTCTTTCTGTCTCTTGACTGTTTAATTTTTTCTAAAGTGTGCTCCAACAAGCGAATCGGAAAGCAAAGCCTTGGCATCATCACCAGGATTTTTAGCAACCCCAACCTAGATAGACCATCCCTTTGACCCGCCCACAAGCAGCATGCTCGTGTGCATTGTTTTTTTCGCTTGGCAAAAGCTGCAGGTGTTCTGAATGAGGCTCGGATGATCAAATATTCAACTGGCTGAAAATCAGTTGAATATTCCCCCAAGCAGGATTTGGGGCAAAAAACTTTGAATACAATGTTTTTGAAAAAAATAAGAACCATGTGAAAGTGTTGAAAAATGTGTTTGATATGTCCCCTTTCACATTGGGAGAACAGGGACATTCTAGTGGAGTGGTCGCCAACATTTTCTTGCACCACAGACCGGATTAATGTCAGACAATATTTTCACGGACCGGCCTGATGTGGTGGATTAATACAACTAAATAAAATGATACGACCAACACAAAAACTGTGGTATTGTGTAAATATAATAATAAATGTGAGTTCACTGTGTATGTCTTTTTACTTACCTGTATGTTATTCTTCTGTCTCCTCACTGGGCCTTTTCCGCTTTGCAAAGAAACTTTCTAAAGATGACTGTTTTTACCCATTTTGCTGTATCACATGACAGAGACAAGCATCTTGACATGAGTCAAGAGTGAGTCATAGACAGATGTAACAGAGATAATAAAGTCATTTTTCAAAATAAAACATTGTTCAGACTCGGATAATAAATAAAATGGAAACAATGTAAGTTATTTATTCTTTCTGTGCAGCCCGGTACCAAATGACCCATGGACCAGTACCAGTGCTTATGGACGCTGTTCTAGTGAACAGACGACCAAGTTGGATTGTTATTACAGTGACTCTCAAAACAAAACTACCAATTTCAGGAGAATATGGACTGGGAGAAAACATTGTTATGATTGTCTCTACTGAGCATATGCAGAACTACTAGTTACTATAGCCATGGCGCCCAGGACCAGGACCAGGACCAGGACCAAGACCTGGACCAGGAGTAGGGTTTCCACTGTCTCTAAATGGAGTCAGGGCCAAAGGATTTTCTAAAAATTCCACCATGAAGCCGCTTTCAGAAAGGTGTGTTTTCAGTGGCTCAGGCTGTCATGGAAATGGACCCAAACTCAACAAAAGTTTTATGTTTTCACTTGAAATTGTTGCCATAGAAATGGACCATTAGTTTTCTGACTTGTTTTGCAGCTCAAAAAGCAGCTTATATACTAAAATGCACAGTGGTGTGCAGTCAGGAGCAGCAGGGCTCGCACTGCTTGCCCGGTCAAAAATTATTATTCTTTCTTTCTTTCTTTCTTTTTTTTTTTTTTTATTAAAAAGTGATTCTGAAATATGTGTCTGGAATCAAGTGACTTTAGCAACTTTAACCAGAAGACATTATATTTTGTGGAGCTCCAATCTCCAATGTCCTCTCACGGCATCACAGCTCCTTTCCTCTGCTGGGGCAAGCGGAGAAAAGCATTGCTAACCTCTGAAGCTGGACGCTGCTATAGGGTTGTTGAGTGACAGTATCATCAGCCAATCAAATTTTGATTTGTTATTGATGGAACGCCCTATAGGGCAAGCAGACTTTCAAGTGCTGGTCTTGGTGTCCCCATTGAAATGAGCTTGACTCATTGGCCCATGGGCAAGTGGTGACGATGCACTGTTATTATCTGCTACCTTGGAGTGATGGCGGCTAATTTAACAGCAAGATCGGATGATATGATAGCAGACCTGCTCCGGGGGCCTTTGATCAAGGTGCGCATTTGCAGAAGAAATGATAATTGTGAGTAGAGGAAGACCAACACCAGAAACGAATGAGCTAACTCAGACCAACAAAAGGTTTTGTGCGGCATTTTACAGCAGGATGGATTTAATCTACAAATGATGGGTGAGTGCTAGTTTTTTGTTTGTTTTCTTTTTTTACTTTTTCTGGATTAGATTGGTGCTGCTGTTGGCATTTGGTGCTGTTTTAGTGGTGTCTTGATATGTTGTGGTTGTTGATCAGCTGTCAGGTTGGTGTGGATTAAGTACTGATACACAACAGTGGCCTTTCATTGGATTCAGATTCTGTATTTACTGTAGGACATAATGTGTGGCTGCTGCATTGGCATAGGCAACAGTACTTTTTTGTAAGGGGGGGTTGTATTTTGTTACTACTGGCCCTGACTGCAACCAGCACCACACACTACTGAAAATACATTGATAAATCCCACCTGTTGCCACTAGATGCCACTGTATGACCACAGAACGCTGCTGTACTGCCACATAACAACAATTATTACTGCTGTGTTTGACTGACAGAGCAATGATCTTTGCATGAAAAAAAATGCAATCTCTACTTTAATACTCCCTGGTGCATTTTCTTAACAGATTGTGACTGTTATGATTTGTTGACCAGAAAACATGGTATTGATATTGTAATACAGTGTTTGTTCACATTTCTTATAGAATTAACAGTATTATGGTCTCAAAATCAAAGCCTCGGTGTACAAATATGCAACTTTTTGAAAATGAAAATAGAGATAGTGAGTGTAGTATTTTGCTAATAAAATGGAAGCATAAGTTGTGAAATGTGACCACTCAACAGATTAATAATAATAAAAATAATAATTAAAGCTGCAAGCAGCATTGGACGGGACCTCGAGACTGCCCGTCGGGGGGGTGGCTATGAACGGTTAATAAAAAAATATATTATTTAAGTAAAAAAAAAAAAAAAAAAATTAGGACTTTTATTTTGAAAAAACGGCGTTGAAACCAGCTCATTAGCTAGTGATTTGTGACCGCAGCGCCTCCATTAGGCCACCTACCATATTTCAGCTCAATCGAACAATGTTTAGTAGCATGCTAATGGGCATGCTACGCCGCAAGCTAGCGGATCCACCTGAAAATCTCAGTGTGGTACTCCCCAGGTTGCCCCGATCCCAAATATGGTCTTACTTCAATTCTAGTGTCAATGACACTGCACTTATAGAACGACAAAGGTTTTTCAAAAACATCCACCAACATGAATTTGAGGGCCTTTGGCCAGGCCTCGTACAGAGGTCAGTGTGGGACGATAGAGTGACCAGGTGGAGTGCCGGGCCTAGGAGGCCCGGCTTTGTTGGCGGTGTACGAAGGTGTGAATGATGCAGCAATAAAGGTTTTTCACAAACTTCCACCGACATGAATTTGAGGGCCTTTGGCCAGGCCTCCTACAGAGGTCAGTGTGGGACATGAGCTCCAAAAGTTAGAGCACGTGCGTCGTAGGGCTCGAGTAGACGAACAAGTTTCGTATTTGCGACATTTCTCTACGACATTCCTACGGACCGTGGCGGGCGATTGAAAGTGTCTAGGTGGCGCTAGAGAGCCATTTTTGGACTTTCGGGGGCGCGGCCACTCTGAGAGGGTCAGGAGAGGGCCTGGATGAGTCACTTTTGGCGACGACGAAATACAAAAGAGACCTGCCGTTGGCTGGGCCTAGGGCCCACCCGTTGGCGAGGTCCCTAATAATATTAAAAAAATAATGTATAGGTGATATTAATGCAGGCATTTATATAGCGCTTTTCAGGACACTCAAAGACACTTTACATTACATTATTCATTCACTCCATACTGAATGGTGGTAAACTACGTATGTAGCCACAGCTGCTGGGTGGAAACTCACCTTGGCCTTGTTAATGGTGCAGTGCAGTGCGTTGTTCTCCTGGTCGTAATGCAAACTGAACTCCAAGGTTCCCAGAGTAGCTGTGAAGGAGTGCAGAGGCAGAAGTAGGAAGAAGCACCATTATTCCACCATCTGACAGAAAAACCCCACTTAGAGACCTGACAGTTGTTTGTTCACGCTAATAAGAGTCAATCAGGAAATAGATGGAACAGAAATAGACGTGTTTATTTTATTTCAAGCTTTTTCTTCAGTCTCAATTTCTTTGGTAATTCAATTAAGAACATCGGGGGGGGGGGGGGGGGGGGGGTAAACATCCAGGACTGGGTTGTCTCACAGGCTCTGTTGAAAACTTCCCATGTAATTTAAGCCTTTACAATGTTACATTTCAACATCAACAATACAGGTTTTTTGTCTTAGATCAGAGAAGGAAAAGAAATGATAAAGTGTATGGCATCAAGCCGAGACGGTGGCGGCTGCGTTCAAACAAGTGACAACATGTGCAAGGCAAAGGAGACAAGAAGCATCCACAGTGGCACTCACACCTCGGCCAGGGGCTGCTGGAGCTGAATCACTCACATCCTGTCTCTCAATGGCAGCTCAAACTGTCTGCAGACCACGGGAGGGAAAGGAAGGGAAAACCCTTAAAAGCACCCCTCAGACAATGAACAATCCCACACCAGAGTATGCCCCAGGACATTTCAGGACATTCCGAAATCTGAGTAGTTACTCTTGAACGTTCACTCCTTTCACGTCTCGCAGATTGTTTGAATCAAAGATTCCAGACACAAAAGCCATTTTACAAATCCCAGGTATTTCAGAAGTCTTACGCATTCAAGAAACTCCATATCATCTGATTTTTTTAAAGCATTCCACACACTGTGTTGTTTTTGGACATGGCAGATGAAAGATTGTGATCCTGGGAGAGTTGTGGCTAAATCTTTGGTCGTGATTCGAATCATAACAGTGCACCGTGAGCCGGGTCAAGTACAGCAGAGGTCCGTTTCACGAAGCAGGTTTAAGAAGCCATGGGCTTAACACCGAGCTCTGAGTTGAGTTACACTGAGACAGAAAACGCTGAGTTTTCGGTTTCACGACGCCGGATTATGATCAGTTTGATGAACTCAGAGTAGTTTCACCTGGAGTTAAGCGCGTGCACCACGACTCTAAAAAGACCGCATCAATGGAGCCCTGATTCAACGAGTCACCATGACAACTGAGACGCGGAGGGAGGAGTTTTTTGCGCCAGTGGAGCAGGAAGTATTGATCCCATCATATGGCGAATATGAACATATTTTAAAAAAAAATTTTAAAAATGCAACGTTGCAGCGGCTGCTAAAGAGAGGGAGGCGGCGTGGAAGAAGATTGCTGCTCAAGTGAATGCGTAAGTTCAAACGTCTTTGTCATCGCAACATTATTGCAAGGGAATACTGCTTGATGGTAGCTTATTAATTTATTTCTTTTAGGTGCAATTCCGCGGGGGAGAAGCCTCTTGGCAGCAGCTGAAAGTGAAATATAGAAACATTGTCCAATCGGGTAAGACCGCTGCTAATTTAATTGTTAATCAATACATTTCTTAACGTAAGTTCGATCATGTGTGACATTGTACAGTAAATATCAAGTGGCCATTTGACTGTGAGGTGTTTTATTCCCAACATAATGCTGTTTTCAAACACATAAATGTCTTCTCACCCATATCATGTGCTGTCAAATAATTAAGGCTAAACCAGTGTTTCTCAATTATTTTCTGTCATGCCCCCCCTAGAGGACAACATTCTTTTCAGGGCCCCCCCGAATTGTACTACCATTGAGAACCTGATAATATGTATTTATTTATCTGTATAAACCACTGTATGAGTTGCTGGTACCAGCATTCTGCATACAATCACCTGATTATCAAAATAAATTAATAAAATGAGCTGGAGGCCCTTTTTTTATCGTTCAAGCATGAATAAAGGCACTAATACTGAAAGTTGCGCCTGCCTCATGCCCCCCCTGACACCCCACCACGCCCCCCCAGGGGGGCTCGCCCCACCATTTGAGAAGCACTGGGCTAAACTAACGCACACTTTACTCAGCCAACAGAAAGAAGGCAGATGTAAAACGGGTGGTGGCCCAGCACCTCCACCTTTAACAGAGGCAGAATGTTGGGAGGCCAGTGGCTGAGGGAATCCCTGGAGGAGCTCCTCTTCAGAGCTCACCCCTCAAGATACCACTTCCTTCATAACATATAATATGCCGAGGCCTATATATCTCTTAAAGCTTATTTTTGTTCATCTTTATTTCCCCATCATGTCTTTTTTTTGTCACCCAACAGATTGTGATGGTGCTCTCTGCCTGCTGGACCCCCTCATGCCACAACAGACCTTGTAAGTAGGCAACACTCCAAAGATCTTGCAAAATGGTAGTTTAAATATACTGAAACATATTCATGTAGGATGAAGAGTACAGGAAACCCTGTCTGCTGCCTTTACAGAGGAGGATCCACAAAGGCCTGTAGAGGTATGATAGTTCTCATCCCGTTTACATTTCTGAAACATTGTGGTGGAATAAAGAGTGATATTTTGTCTACACTGAAGTATTGACACATTATTTTTAACAGGGCCTGGCTGGGCAGCAGCAGGAGGGTCCCTCAACATCCACTGCAAGGACTGACAGTGAGACAGATGTTCAGTAAACACCAGAGGTTCATTCTGGGGAATTCATGTCCAACTGTAATAATTGAATGTCCTCCTTATGACCTCCCAGTTATCTGTAAAACAGATCTATAGACTCCACCTGCTCCAGAAGATGGAAAACACTGCTAAGGAAATGCAGATGTGTAAATTGAACTACTGGAGCACAAGTTAAGGGTGGGTGTACAGTCCCAGGTGAATTATGCTAACTGCTAACTACATTAACTAAACTAGCTCTTGTATTTGTAGGAAATAAAAAAGACCAAATGAATTGTGCATCATGTCTTTATTTGGTGGTGGTGGTGGTGGTCAGACCCCGAAGTGATGATGTCATATGGTGTCTCTGACAGCTCTGCCATTTGCGAGGAAACGCAGCACAACACACAATATCTGCTATGACGTCAGGGCAAGGCTCAGCTGGTGATGTTGCTAATGTACAGAGCGATTAAACTGTGGATGTACATAATGGTCTCTGCAGTAAAACGGTACCGCTCAAAAAGGAAGGTGTCTGCAAATGCCAGTACATCTATGGTCTGATGATGCGAATATTATCTGCGAATATTAAATTCTCGGCGAAGTAATACTGCGCCTTCATCAATCGGATCATTATCAAAAGCACATTCCGTATTGAGGGAATAAAGTTGACGTCTAATTTGCCTCTGGAATAAGGCACTGCAGAACTGTTTCACCAAAACTCCCCCGCTGAATGAGGAAATGAAATCCCGTGTCCGTCTGAAAGGGGGCGGAGCCAGAGCAAAACTCCAGGTTCACTGACAAAAACCTGCTCCCGACCAGGTTAGTTCTAGAGCGTCTGTTGCCCCGGTAACTGACCGGGAGTTGACGTTACACCGCTTCGTGAAACAGGTTTGAGTTCCCACATGGAAAGAAACTATATAAACATATATGTTTTAATATAGGTTTTGATATAGGTTTGGCATATATGTGACATATATAAAATTGGCCGTTTTCCTATATGTTATGTACATATATGTACATATATGTGTGCATACATGCGCGCATATATGTACATATATGTATATAACATATATGCAGCATATATATGGTCATACATGTGCATATATGCAGCATTTATGTGCATATATGCAGCATATATATTGTCATATATGTGCATATATGTGCATATATACAGCATGTATATTGTCATATATGTGCATATAGGTTTCATATATGTGCATATATCCTCATATAGGTTCTTTCCATGTGGGATTACCCCGCTTCCTCTGGTTTGAGTTACCTCCCGTCGTGAAATGGAAAATCCCGCATTTCCCTCAACTCGGTGTTCATTAACCTGGGGTAATCCTTAAACCTGCTTCGTGAAACGGACCTCTGATGTCAGTGTCGTAAGACTGCAAACAATATCAGACAGTGTTTTCTCCAGGTTTCCTCCAAGCTGCCATTTCTATCCCAGACTCCACTGTGCAAACACCAACACCTGCCATCGCTTGAATCCAATAATCACCAATTGGCCAAAAAAAGAGCAAGTAATGCAAGAAGAGTTTGTCTGATTACTGACGGTGAAAAGCAGTTTTAATTGTAGAGCGCAAACGTCTACGTTTACTACCTTCTACACTTGGATCTCATGAACCTGGGCGACATGTCACAATAGCCACTGTTCAACCACACAGTATGTGGCGGAGCGGGGCAGAGCAGAGGTTACAGTACAACAAAGCGCATCCAGGATGCACTGTGTTTTCAGTGAATTAAAGCTCAGCTGTCATGTAAACAGCCCCAAAACACAATGAAAGTTTAAAGTTGTCACTGAAAACATTATTGTGCAAATGGGCCCTTAGGTAATTTAAGATTCTTAAAAAAAGCAACCTTGAAGCATGACCAGCTTTATTTTGTAATATTTAAAGCCTAGACAATGCCTGAAAAAGACACTTTTGAACCTTTGTATTGTTGGAATGTTTGTGAGTGTAAATACACACATAATGCAACAGCGACAGGAGAAGATTTCTGGACTTTTCACTGTGTTTTGCTCAAAGTGGTTTAAATTGACTTTATGTTAAGCTTTATATTGAGCTTGGAGTAATTTTTCAGACGAATAGATTGTTTTTTTGTGGAAATACCAACATTGTCAGTATATACAGTCCATTCTGCGCCGCAACAACGAAAAGCTTGTTTTTCCATTTTGAATTTTCACTTGAAACGTTTAAAATAAAACAAATGTTAAACACTAAAACAAAACCCACATGGAAAGAACCTCTATAAACATATATGTTTTAATATAGGTTTTGGTATAGGTTTTGGATATATGTGGCATATATAAAATGATAAAGAAAAAAATAACATTAGAGATGCAAAAAAGTGTCAACTCGCCTGAAACCATTTGAAATCTGTCTGGTTTTTAAAAAGGCTTTAGCTGCTAAACGCAACAGCAACATAACCTTTGGTTGAGATGACCGGAACCTCTGGTCCGTCCCAAACGTGGCTGAACAGGAAGTCATAGCTGTAAATAGACTTTACTAATATATGGTCTTTTACAAGTTTTCAAGATCTGCTACCATATACAGTCCAGTTTCATCCTGAGTGGACCAGACAAATTGCTATAATAACCTTTAAATTTACATGTCACACTTTTTCTTTGTTGTGGTCACAGTGTATGTATTGAAATTGTCTATATTTTTGCAAGATCAGACAGTGGTATGGAGTGGTATGGAGCAATAAAGTAAAGTGTAATCAGAGCCAAATCTGGTGCATTTCCTCCACAGAAGGTACCTAGGTTAAAATGTAGGAGGGGCTTAGAGCTGCACAGATATGTGTTATTGCAACAGTAACCTCAGCCGGGCAGCATTTTATGAATCCTCTGTTTATATCCTCTGCTTTGCACTTTTTCGAAGATATGGAATGCAAGAAGAAAGAGCAAATATGAGCAAAAATGCAGAAATAACACTAAATGACATTTTTTTTTTTTTTAATTCTCAACTCCGCTCTGCCTGGGGTTGAGCTTGCACCGCTACTGAATTAATCTAAGTGGTGTTTAACTGTAATGCAGGATTACAGTGAAAGTAAGGCACATCACATTTTCCGATATGAAGTCGCTGACTTCCACTAATGTGAACAGTGGACTCATCATTCAGGTGGTAGAGGACAAATAGGTTTTGTCAGGATGAGAAGGAGACGTCTGCTCGCCACAGACTTGAAGTTTGACTTAGCATGACGGCAGTGAGTTCGGACGAGTGGCGTTTTTCATTAGCTGCTCGGTGGAAGCAACGCCGCTCTGCACTGCAGATGCACGAGCCATCTGGATGGCTGGGGGGGTGGTCCCAGCGAGACGAGACAATGCTACCAATTCAACGGGAGCGTAATAAAGTCAGGCCACCCCTCCAGTAGCGGAGTCACACTCCAGCCTGCTGTGCAGCCTCATTTCTGTCAACTCCCAGGAGAAGGTGATGTGACAAATTTACTCCCAAACACCTCCTTAGCAGTATTGCAAAGCCATAATTACCACCATTTGTAGCAGAAGAAGCATTAATTACATAATTAGACGCAAGGAGGGGACTGAATATGCAACACACGCTCTTATCAGAAGGTATTGTGTAATTCACAAACAATTTGGTTTAGTATTCCCTTTTTTTCTCCACAGGAAAGGAGCGAGGGAAATCCAGTTTCCCACAAACATGTTGAATTACTGAGATGTTTAGAGGCACGTTGTTGAATACAGGAGCTAAATCAGGTGACTGATTGTTGACTGAAAGTCTGTGAAAATGTTTATAGCATCATCATTTCTCCCACAAAACATCTTCCTGCTGCGTACGGTGGGGGTTTACACCACAATGACATTGAGTGAATACACAAAATGTGATAATACAGTTAAATTAAAATTATGTATAAAAATATTTATTTGCAGAGTGTGGAGGCTGCATGTTGTGGGTTTTTTGGTGTTAAACAAAGTGGGTTAGTGCTGCTCAGTCTAACAGGTGAAAATCTGCCAGATTAGACAGAACATCTTTGTGTGAAGGCTCAGGTGTTACAGTCGTAATCCTGAGCTCCACTGACTGACTCTCAGTCTGATCTGGTCATTTTTTTAAAAATAGGATGAAAACCATTACAAGATGCATCCGATAACAGCTCAGGAGGAAGTGATAGTGAGGGATTGGTCAGTCTGTCCACAACACTAAACAAAGTACGAGCATTAATACTGTTTTTGGTGATTTGGTGAGTACGTCATTTTCAGATTGTTGTATAAACATAAATCTTTTCACTTTTACTTTTCACTTGAAACGTGGTCATGCCCACATGGAAAGATCCTATATGAGGATATATGCACATATATGAAACCTATATGCTGCATATATGCACATATATGCTGCATATATGCACATATATGACAATATAGGGGCTGCATATATGCACATATATGACCATATATATGCACATATATGCTACATCTATGCATATAAATGCTGCATATATGCACATATATGATGTTAAAATTGTTTTGATTTTGGGCTGTAGTCTTGGCTGGGGCCTGCTAGAATTGATAAGAACCGGTGTAAACCAGCTTACTCCTCTATTTTGATGTCCCGTGACTGGAAAAGCCCGGGCGGGGACAGGAGGAAGACCTTGGAGGAGATAGAGAAAAGGAGGCAGTAATTCTGAGCCAGGGCGCTTTTCCCATTTTCTTCCGCTGTATTCGCTTGGGCCCGGTTTTTTGGTTCTGAGAAGCAAGATCCACCTGTGTGGTGAACGGCTCTTTGAACCCAGAAATATTTCTGTAAGTGTTTTTAGGTAGATTGCTTTGTAATAAAACTCATGTGTTGATTTCATTCTCAAGTTTCATGTTTGGTGGCTTCAACTCACTGTGGTTTTCCATTTTCCTTACACGGGGAGCGAGCTGTCCCTCCTCGGGGGAGCGGGCCCCCAAACAGGACAATGACAATATATGGGCTGCATATATGCACATATATGACCATATATATGCACATATATGACAATATTTGGGCTGCATATATGCACATAAATGAATATACATGACCATATATATGCTGCATATATGCACATATATGCTACATCTATGCATATATATGCCACATATAGGCAAAATTGAGGTGCGTATATGTGAAAATACAGGCCATATAGGTCTCCTGTACTGCTTCTTTATTTCCACATATATATATAGCCCATCCCACATGGAAAGAACCTATATGAGGATATATGCACATATATGAAACCTATATGCACATAAGTGCTGCATATATGCACATAAATGACAATATATGCAGCAAATATATTGTCATATATGCTGCATATATGACAATATATTTGCTGCATATATATTCGCATATATATGCAGCATATATGCACAGAAATGCTGCATATATGCACATATATGACAATATATATGCTGCATATATATTTGCATATATATGCAGCATATATGCACAGAAATGCTGCATATATGCACATATATGACAATATATATGCTGCATATATTTGTGAATATATATGCAGCATATATGCTGCATATATGGAAAGTCCCACATGGACAGAACCTATATAAACATATATGTTTTAATATAGGTTTTGATATAGGTTTTGAATATATGTGACATATATAAAATTGGCCGTTTTCCTATATTTTATGCACATATATGGACCTATATACGCACATAGGTACATATATGCGCATATAGGTACATATATGGCCTATATGTGCATATAGGTACATATATGCACATATATGTGCATAATATATAGGAAAACGGCCAATTTTATATATGTCACATATATTCAAAACCTATATCAAAACCTATATTAAAACATATATGTTTATATAGGTTCTTTACATGTGGGCATCAACACGGTTCACATTTCACTCGAAAACTCCGGTAAAACTTAGTTTTACGACTCCTTACGCACACAATATTATCCTTAACATGTTACAACCCAGATAATATGCTTTACATTTGTGAATCTTAAGTATTTACCAACCTGTGATAAAGAAAAGAGAGAGCACATGCGTTGATCGCCGTTTACTTCCTGACATGCGCCGTCTAATGGACAGTATAGGAATTACACTTGACTCAAAAGAGCTTGTATTTGAACCAAATGATTCTAAACAAATAAAATAAAAATATGTTTTACGGGTGGGGTGTTTATTTCCATTCTTTCTATGATATAACTATATTAAAGCCTCTACACATTTGGTGGGTATAACGGTGAATGTGTATGAGCTGTAATGTGAATCTGGAAGTGACTTGAAATTGTAAAAAAAGCTTGAATGACAAAATAAAGAAAACGACAAACCATTTTGTTATACATTTCCTTCTTTTCCACTATCTTCATACAAGAAAGAATTGTCCTTATAAATGTTTCTGGAAAACATGTAGACACCATAGCTTTCCATCTCCTCTCACTTAATTGCCATCGTTAAATTACATAACATGCCACTTACATGTGATACCAATTTCACGTGTTCGCACATACATAAGTTCTTCTTGCATAATTGTGTTTTAGTTAGTTCTTAGTTATTGCCTTGATATGACAGTTGCCAAAGTGAGATATGGGCTATATATATATGTGTAAATAAAGAAGCAGTACAGGAGACCTATATGGCCTGTATATTCACATATATGCACCTCAATTTTGCCTATATGTGGCATATATATGCATAGATGCAGCATATATATTGTCATATATGTGCATATATGCAGCATTTATGTGCATATATGCAGCATATATGTGCATATATGCAGCATATATATTGTCATATATCTGTATATATGCTGCATATATGTTTCATATATGTGCATATATCCTCACATAGGTTCTTTCCATGTGGGACACACACACACACACACACACACACACACACACACTTCCACTCCTCATTGACGAGATTGTTCTGTTAATTATCAAAATCAAGTTGTTGTTTGCTTTTGTTGTTGTTGTGTTTGTTTGTTTGTTTATTTGTTTGTTTTTAATGTCCTTTTGTTTTTGCTTTTGTTATAATTGTTGTCATTATTTAGGTCTTTTGCTCTGTTGTTGCTCAGGCTGGTCTTAATCTCATGGCAGTTGGAAAATATTTAGATCACTGTGGTTACTGTATTATTAAAAAGAAAAAAATTAATGTATGTAGCACTAACAAGGGTATTGTATGTATTTTTTTTTCCCACCAAGTCTTTCTCTGTCTCTCCTCTCCTCTCCTCTCCTCTCCTCTCCTCTCCTCTCCTCTCCTCTCCTCTCCTCTCCTCCATCCTTTCACCCCAACCGGTCAGCAGAATTCCTCCACCTCTGACTCTGGTTTCTACAAAGTTTCTCCTTGTTGGAGGAGTTTTTCCTTTCCACAGTCACAAACACACCTGCTTGCTCATGTGGATATGTTGGGCTTTTCTATTGTCTCTATAAAAGCTATTGGAATGACTGTAATGTATTTAAAAATGTCTTTCTTTCAATTAATAAATACATAAATAAATAAATAGATAAATAAATAAATAAATAAAACAAATACAAAATAAAAAAGACGGAGAGCCTGATCCACGTTCATAAGGCGCCTCATTGTCTTGATCGGAAAAAAAAAGAGTCCACACGAAACTAAAAAACACTCCACTCTAATCTCACTCACTCCTGAGTATTTACACGGCTAAATCACGGTAATAATCGCTATTTTTCTGATGTAAATCGTAGCTCACTCTCGCTCGCTCCGTCTCGCTCTCTCGCCACCACTCGCTATGCAAACTTTTTCACAGGTGAGCGATTTGAAATGTAACCGCCACCTGTGAAAACTTTTGATTGGACATGGGCTCTTCTTCTCAACCAATGTGTGAAAGGTATACTGTTATATTCGACTGTTATTTTTTGAATCTCCGCTCTTTTCACTTCGTTTTGGAAGCGCTCTTGGTGCACCTTACTCACCCTAAAATGACGCGGAAAAACACGGACACAGTTTTCCTCATATCCTTTTATTTGGGCTATCAACATAATTTGAAAACAATTTTGTAGTTTTACATCTTCACATTTGACATGGATTGAAAGACTGGACCAGATGACGCTGCATTGTGATGTCACTGCCTTTTATTACGCTCATGTGATTTTGACTCACCGCTGCGTCAGCCGGCCCCAGAGGGTTAATCAAAGACTTGATTGATTGATTGATTGATTGATTGATTGATTGATTGATTGATTGGCTGATTGATTGATTGGAAAAAAGGGGCAGGGCTTCCTGCCAATACATCTTTCAACTCAGGGAAATTACTGAGAGTGGAGAAGGTGGTGGGTCTCAAACACATGCACGCACGCACGCACGTGCGCGCACACACACACACACACACACACACACACACACACACACACACACACACACACACACACACACACAATGGACTCTAAATATTAACAACAGGAGAACATAGACATTCTAGAGCAGTGTTTTTCAACCTTTTTTGAGCCAAGGCAACACTTTTTTCTTTGGAAAAATCTCAAAGCATACCACCACCTGGAAATGTTAAAATTTGAAACTCTGTAGCCTCTATTAACAATATAAAGTCATTCTCATCAATGCTTTATCAACAGGAATCAAGTAAATACAGAAAAAAGTATTTCCCAATTTCTTTTTTTTATTTTTACTCACTCAGTGTGAAACCTGGACCTGATGGATGAACACAGAGCTGAAATCCTAGTTAGCATTCTTCCTTTTCAAAAACTTCTCCATCACTGTCACTGACACAGTACTTTGATACAAGATGGGAGCAGGAGGTGGTGATTAACCAGACGGACGTCTGTTAAGTTTCATTTCACCGGCAAAATTCTGTGCTATTGGCGAAGAGTATTGTAGCATCACGGAGTTGGTCGCTGCAGGGCATGATGGGATTTCAGGTTATGTGTTGCTGGAGGTTATTGAGGGTTATTGTTGGGGTTGTTGTGTGTGTTGATTTGTTCTTGTGTTGTGTTTTTGTTCCTCGGTTCAAATAGTTAATTATTTTGTCTAGTTTGGTTTGTTGGATGTTGGTGAGCAACCATGAGTGAGAAATGTGTTGTGTGGAATGCCATCCTGTTATGAAGTTCTGGTTGCGTATGTTCATGTCAAAATAAAAGCCTCTGATGATCAGCTGGCAGAAAAGAATCTCGACTCAGAGCAATTTTTCCATGGCGCTCACCACAGTATTTATACATTATTTCTCTGCACATTGCTCTCACAGCTGACAGGGGCTCTGAGAGCAAGCGTTTTTGTTAGAAAAAATGTGAAATTGGATTATTTCCCATGGCACACCTGACTATATCTCGCGGAACACCAGTGTGCTGTGGCACAGTGGTTGAAAAACACTGTTCTAAAGGACATACCACCAAGTTGTATTGTTATTTCTGTGACTGTCAAAATAAACCTACCAAGTCCAGGAGAATATGGACTGGGAGTCACGAAACTGGAGAAAAACTTGTTCTGATTGCCTCTACTGAGCATGTGCACAACTACTGGTTACTACCAACGTGGTGAATAGGTGCAGGAGCAGAAGCTTTTTGTTATTTAATCTTGTATTAACTTTCCATCACAGCCAGTTTAATGTGAAGTACAATAGTACAATAATGCAGCATTACTATTGCAACAACACATCATCAGTAGGGTAAAACTAACCTGTTTCTCGATGGTTTAATACCAGCACACATTCCCTATTAACATCCAGTTAAACTCCGGCGTTATAGTAATGATTCGACCACGGTGAGCCTGCTTGCCCAAGCGTTCCCCGCGCATGCGCGCGACGGTCGTCTTGTTTACCTGGTCACTGAGCAACCGCCGCCCGCCATTCGTGTTAGTCACGGTCATCGCCCCGACCCAGACGCGTGCCTCCCTCTGGCGTCCTTTCAAGATCATTACACCCACTCACATTGACCCTCCAAGGTCCGCCGTCATCTAGTGGACACTCGTGGTCATTACATCCCCACTCACACACACACACACACACACACACACACACACACACACACACACACACACACACACTCACTCACTCACTCACTCACTCACTCACACACCCTCTTTCTTTGTACAGCGTGTTTGCTGTTTAGTAGATTAGATCTCCGTGTTAGAGGACGTTTGTTACTTGATTGTGTTGGTTTAATAAATATTTTCTGAATTATTTCTGAATAAATTATTTTAAATAAATGCCTTTTAGCTGAATTGTTCGATTCCTGGTATTGTGTTGTGGCGGCTGTTAGGATTCAGGCCTCTCACCCAGTAGGATGATGGGAAAAGGGGTGTGGTTTTAGCGTTCCCGCGCCTGGGCTGTTGCCGTACAGTTTAGTCGAGTTATGCTAAATAGAGACGTGTTCCTACCTTCAGCTCTGACTCATCCTTCGTCCTGCCACAGTGTATTTATTGTTGAAAATTCACTGGTTTGTAAAAGTCTGTGCTCGAATCTCGCACCTTCCCTGTTATTTAAGATTGTTATATTTTACACAGGAATATTAACTAACTTAAATAACCCTTTTTACAAACGGGACTGATATTTTGGTATGAGCTATTTCCAGTTTAGCTGGTGATGCCCCAATTTCATTATTATTTGATAAATAATCAATTTATTCAAATTAATATTTTTTCATAAATAAATTATTTTTGATCATTTATTTACTTTTGAGTAATTACTCAATTACTCTAGGAATAATTGTTAATGAGTGTTTACTTCCATTAATAATTTCATAAATTACTTCCAGTGATCTATTACTTTCAGTCATCTATTACTCACAGTAATTTTTTATGCTAATAACCAACCATAAATCCCAACATAATGGTGCCAGTTGGAGCTGAGAAGCTGCTGTGAGCTGACTCAGCATTATCTTTAGGACTGGCAGAGTTCTTATTATAAACTGATGGTTGAAGTCCAGCTGACTCCTGTAAAGGTCTTTTTCCGACAGCTTTTATGAATTCAAGTCTCAGCAGGACGTTCACAAGTTAATTTAATGTGGCAAAATGTGAAAATCATCCCTTTAAAAAACTGACCAATCTGCATGAATCTCTCTTTACACTAACGAAATCAAGGCCTAGTTTCCTAGTTTGAGTGTCTTTCTTCAGCATTCAGACTCTGGAATCGGTGCAAACCCACATGGAAAGAACCTATATGAGGATATATGCACATATATGACAATATATATGCTGTATATATGCACATATATGCACATATATGACAATATATATGCTGCATATATGCACATATATGCTGCATATATCCACATATATGACAATATATATGCTGCATATATGCACATATATGCTGCATATATCCACATATATGACAATATATATGCTGCATATATGCACATAAATGCACATATATGCTGCATATATGCACATATATGACCATATCTATACTGCATATATGCACATAAATGCTGCATATATGCACATATATGACAATATATGGGCTGCATATATGCACATATATGACAATATATGCTGCATATATGCACATATATGCTGCATATATGCACATATATGACAAGATATATGCTGCATATATGCACATAAATGCTGCATATATGGACATATATGGGCTGCATATATGGAAAGTCCCACATGGACAGAACCAGAATATATATATATATATACATAGTGGCTCGATAGCTCAGGTGGCAAGGCAACGGACTGGCGCACGGGAGACCCTGGTTCGATTCCCGCTAGGGTCACTGAGCAAATAACAGCATCCAGTGTGGGCCCACATGGAAAGAACCTATATAAAGGTTAGGATATATGTGGCATATATAAAATTGGCCATTTTCCTATATTTTATGTACATATATGTACATATATGTGTGCATACATGGGCACATATAGGTGTGCACATATGCGCATATAGGTTTGGAATATATGTGACATATAAAATTGGCCGTTTTCCTATATGTTATATACATATATGTACATATATGCGCACATGTATGCACACATATATGTACATATATGTATATAACATATAGGAAAACGGCCAATTTTATATATGTCACATATATGCCAAACCTATATCAAAACCTATATTAAAACATATATGTTTATATAGGTTCTGTCCATGTGGGAAGTGTTGATTCCTCTCCTGCAGAACATAGTCCCATCATGTTATTGAGTGTTAATTTGTCTACTTATGCAAAGCCTGTATGAACAACTAGATTGCACACTTAGCTACAGCCTCATTATGTGGAGAAGGGACGACAGTTTCTCTACATTTGTTTTGTTTCTTTCTGAGCCAATTCATCCTCTGATTGGAAGAAGAAAACAAAAAGATTTTGACCCGAGCTGACAAAAGATTTAAAAGTGCTGCTCACTTTACAAAGTAACCACATTTTAACAGACTATTCCCTTCTTCTCCACCTCAGTTTCCACTTTTGTGTGGAAACGGACACTTAAAAAATACTGCCATGAAAATGAGAAACTTTTCTGAAGTGATGTGTTTTCACTTCCAAGCTTCATGGAAGAACTCCAACGATTTGCATTCAAGTGAGTTTTTTGGATAAGAAACGACTCTGCTTCCTCCTTTTCTATTCATCCATGCAATAAATGTAAGAACAATTAAATTAAAGATGCATTTTGTCTCTAAACATGTGTCAGACAGTCTTATCCAAGAGTGAAAAGACAAATAAAGCTGGAGAGAAAAGTCTGGAAACAAGTTTGGTCTGTTGAATTAATCTCTGAATGTTATTTCGCTTTTGGGAGTGATGCAGCGGGTTGCCATGATGAATGACTCCCAGGAAATCATCTCCACTTCCATTTGGGCTGTGATATATTTCAATGTGAGCTGCAGATCATCTATTGAATGGTTACAATGCTTGATGGGAAAAGTAGGGCCAACTTCACGTGAAAGAATGTGTGGAGGTTGCAGACGAGGAGCTCCTGATGTATCAGCATCTGATGCTTGGTAACAGAGACAGAAACAGCTGTCAGACAAAAGGAAAACCTTTCTCCAAAATGTCGAACTGGGTGTTGACACAGAAAACTTATCAAGGTTTGGAAGGTTTTCATATTGTTGAAGGTGAAAGATTACTTCCTGAAGCTTTTTTCACTCTTGGTTTGCTCACTGCAGAGCTGACCACCTATACCTTTTAGATTTCATGAAAGGTAAATTGTATAAAAATGTATTAAGAATGCTTCTGCACTTTTTTTCAAAATATTTTTTAGTGTCGGTCAATTCTCCAATATTACTGTTTGGTACATGGATTTCAACCAACTGAAAGTCCGAGTTCAATACTTGTAGCTGATCTTCCACACATCAGCGCAGCTTCTTTATTGATGCTGCTGTTGACAAATTGTGACTCTGCCTCGGTAATCTGGTTCACTGAGTCCCGCTGCTGGAACCTTCCAACACATCCGTCCTCTGTGTCAGATCAAACTGATTCCTACCAGTGAAACAACCGTCATTCGCTGGAAACATTAAAGGAAGGAGTTTCAGATCCTACATTTATTGACCACAGTTCCACAGATTAATAGAGCCAGCAGAGTCAAAGGTCAAATTATTTTTAATTAGTCCAGCCAGACAGGTGTGTGTGTGTGTGTGTGTGTGTGTGTGTGTGTGTGTGTGTGTGTGTGTGTGTGTGTGTGTGTGTGTGTGTGTGTGTGTGTGTGTGTGTGTGTGTGTGTGTGTGTGTGTCTTCCACAGCATGTCGCAGTATTGTGGATGTCTGAGTTTCTTTCTGTTGCATTGATGAAGCTCGGAGCAAAGCATCACTCCTCATGATGGATTTCAGCCTCAGGCTGAATAAAGGTTAAAGCTGATTATGAATTTGGATCGGGGGCTGGTGTCATTATCTGTGATTCGGACAGAAACTCTGTTCTGGAAATCCCTTCATAATAAATCAGATGCTTAATAATCTCACTGTCATTGAAAGTGAGCGTTCAGTCTGGAGACGTGTCTTTTAATTAAAAATGGAGCAGATGCCAAGAGATGGTGAGCTTTTATTTACTGATCTGTTGTTATGAAGCTTTGAAAAAGCTTCCGGTTGTTCTCACAGTCGATCTTTGTGTCTCAGCTTTGACCTTCCACATTCTACTTTTTTTTTAGATACACAAGATGGCGCCAGCAGTGTGCATGGCGAAGCGTCTCCCTAGGCCTGTTTTTTCTCATCCTGCAGTTTATTCTGAATGAAAATGTCTCAGCTCTGATAGTGTACGATCGACAGTCGCTTCTGAACTTTCGCAATCATTATGAATCGCTCTCGAAACTAACAATTGGTGAGGATCAGTCTTCAATTCCTCCCTTCCTCGCGGATGTGCCGGCTTACCTACGGCGCGCACCAGTCCCTCCCCGAAGAAGAAGGAGACGCCGGGGTAGACGTGGTGGTGTTGTCGTGAGAGTGCGGGCTAATCTGCGGTCCCTCCGTGGACAGCATTCGGGATTAAATCGCGTTCCTTCGAGCCCCACATCTACTACAGCAGCACGGTGGATTCTCCCCATCGGCCCTGATACTGCCTCGCTGGCCCAGCTGAGTGCGCCTGTTGAAGTCTACTTCCCTCACGCACCTCGCAATGCTGGTCTTTGGGAATCTTCGTTCATTACCCTGGGTACAATCGCCACAGATGTCCCAGGATACTACACTACATTTGGCGCTGATAAATGCACGATCGGTGGGAAATAAGACTTTTGTGCTAAATGACTTTTTCACGGCCAAATATCTGGATTTTATGCTGATGACAGAGACATGGATTCGTCTCAGTGAGTCTTTAGCATTTTCAGAGCTTGTTCCTCCAGCTTGCTCTTTCTACAGCACTCCGCGGAAATCAGGCAAGGGTGGAGGACTAGCGACTGTTTTTAAAACTAACTTTAAGTGCCGTATGGTTCCGACAAAAACTTATGAGAGCTTTGAATTACAACTTCTTGAAATCATACTGGATCCGCCTGTGCTCTGTGCGCTTGTATATCGTCCTCCCAAATTCAACAAGGACTTTATTCGTGATTTCTTGGAGTTTGTGGCTGAAATAGCTGTGAAATACACCAACTTTCTAGTGGTTGGTGATTTTAATATACACGTGTGCTGTCCCTCGAAACCTTTGGTCCATGACTTTTTAAACATTCTGGATACGTTTGGCCTTTCACAGCTGGTAAATCTCCCTACCCATGAAAAGGGTCATATATTGGACCTTGTACTGTATTGTGGCTTGAACTGAAAGAGATCTGAAAGAGATCTGTGATGCAGGCATATCAGATCATTTCCCTGTGCTTTTTACTCTCTCGTTGTCCTGCTCCACAAACAAACCGCTTCTCCCAGCGCGTAAATTACGTGCTTTAAGCGCATCCACACCGTCTATGTTTTCCACTGCTTTTGATGTGGCCAATATAAGCGACAAAATCCTCTCAGCCGAAAATATGGATATTACTGGACTGGTTATCATGTTTGACACTTTGTGCACAGACATTCTTGATTCTGTTGCTCCACTTAGGCCCACAAGTAGGCGTGGGAAACCTGCGGAGCCTTGGCTGAATGACGCCACTCGTGCACTTAGACGTGACTGTCGTAAAGCTGAGAGACAATACAAAAAAGACAATCTTCATGTCTCCCTTGGCATTCTGAGAGATTGCCTTTCTAAATATCAGAGTGCTGTGAAGACTGCAAAAGCTCAGCATCTGTCTAACATTGTGTCTAACAACAGTCACAAACCCCAGGTTCTTTTTAAAGTTTTGAATGGGATTATTAATCCTTTGGAACCCACTGCTGTTGTCCCATGTGCATCTTTGTGTGAAGATTTCTGTAAGTTTTTCACTGACAAAATTTTAAACTTGCGGTCAACTTTGTCTCCTCCAGCCACAGCTCCTAGTGTTACACCTGTGTGCTCTGCAATCTTCTGTGATTTTGATTGTGTTCTTCTGTCTGATCTGTCTAAAATTGTTGACAGTTTAAAATCCTCAGCTTGTCCCCTAGATTGCATTCCAGCTGGACTTCTAAAAGCTACTTTTGATTCTATTGGGACTTGTATTGTACATTTGATAAATGTCTCTCTGATGTCAGGCTGTGTGCCCACTGCTTTTAAACAAGCTGTAGTACAACCACTTTTAAAAAATCGCAACTTAGATCCTTCTGTTTTATCTAATTATAGGCCTATCTCAAAGCTGCCATTTTTATCAAAAATCTTAGAAAAAGTGGTGTATGCTCAATTACAGTTGCACCTTCAATTGTTTAATATTGGTGAAAAATTCCAGTCTGGCTTCAAATCGTTGCACAGCACTGAAACAGCTCTTTTAAAAGTTTTTAACGACCTTCTTTTAATAACCGACTCCGGCAGCTCAGCTGTTCTTGTGCTGTTAGATTTAACTGCAGCCTTCGACACTGTCGACCACAAGATTTTGATTTCCCGTCTTGAGTCTTGTGTGGGATTACGAGGTACAGTGCTCAACTGGTTTAAATCATATTTGACAGATCGGTCTTTCATTGTAAATATTGATTGTTTTAGTTCAAAAAGGGCCCCCCTTGTCTTGCGGTGTGCCTCAAGGCTCAATTCTAGGACCCATTCTTTTTGCGCTGTACTTGCTGCCTTTGGGTTCCATATTTAAAAAATATGGCATTCAATTTCATTGCTTTTCAGATGACATACAAATGTATCTTCCCCTCAATGTGAACTCACCAAACATTTTGCATCAATGTCTTCAGGAAGTGAAGGACTGGATGTCCCTTAATTTTCTAAATTTGAACAAGGACAAAGCAGAGATTGTTGTTTTTGGCGACCTCAATCTCTGTAAACATGCTCTTGGCCCACTTGAGTTTCATTCTCAGTCCTGTGGCAAAGCTCTTGGTGTTTTTATTGGTAGCTCTTTTAAGCTGGAAAAGCAGCTGAGCGCAGTGGTTAGAGCTAGCTTTTTTCATCTTAGGCTTCTTGGGAAGGTGAAGCGATACTTGCCCCCTAACCAATTCGAAACGGTCGTCCTTGCCCTTGTAACCAGTCGCCTGGACGACTGTAATTCACTTTATTTTGGCCTGAGCCAGTCCTCGATTCAGCACCTTCAGATGGTACAAAATGCAGCTGCACCCACATGGAAAGAACCTATATGAGGATATATGCACATATATGAAACCTATATGCAGCATATATGCACATATATGACAATATATATGCTGTATATATGCGCATATATGCACATATATGACAATATATATGCTGCATATATGACCATATATATGCTGCATATATGCACATATATGCTGCATGTATGCACATAAATGCTGCATATATGCACATATATGACAATGTATGGGCTGCATATATGCACATATATGACAATATATGCTGCATATATGCACATATATGCTGCATATATGCACATATATGACCATATATATGCTGCATATATGCACATATATGCACATATATGCTGCATATATGCACATAAATGCTGCATATATGCACATATATGACAATATATGGGCTGCATGTATGCACATATATGACAATATATGCTGCATATATGCACATATATGCTGCATATATGCACATATGCAGCATATATATTGTCATATATGTGCATATATCCAGCATATATATTGTCATATATGTGCATATATACAGCCCATATATTATGTATATATGTATGTATGTATGTATATATATGACAATGTATATGCTGCATATATGGAAAGTCCCACATGGACAGAACCTATATAAACATATATGTTTTAATATAGGTTTTGAATATATGTGACATATATAAAATTGGCCATTTTCCTATGTTTTATGCACATATATGGACCTACATGCACAGATAGGTACATATTTTTATATGTATATATATAGCTCAGGTGGCAAGGCAACGGACTGGTGCACGGGAGACCCTGGTTCGATTCCCGCTAGGGTCACTGAGCAAATAACGGCATCCAGTGTGGGCCCACATGGAAAGAACCTATATAAAGGTTAGGATATATGTGGCATATATAAAATTGGCCATTTTCCTATATTATATGTACATATATGTGTGCATACATGGGCAAATATAGGTGCACATATAGGTGTGCATATATGGAAACATATAGGTGTGCATATATGCGCATATAGGTGTGCATATATGGGCACATATAGGTTTGCATATATTGGAACATATAGGTGTGCGTATATGCGCATATAGGTTTGGAATATATGTGACATATATAAAATTGGCCGTTTTCCTATATGTTATATACATATATATGCGCACATATATGTACATATATGTATATGACATATAGGAAAATGGCCAATTTTATATATGTCACATATATGCCAAACCTATATCAAAACCTATATTAAAACATATATGTTTATATAGGTTCTTTCCATGTGGGCACGACTGCTCTCAGGAGCATCACGATATGACCACATCACTCCTGTGCTGGCATCTCTTCATTGGCTACCTGTTGAATTTAGAATACATTTTAAAATCCTCTTGTTTGTTTTTAAATGTCTAAATGGATTAGCTCCTCCTTATTTGTCAGAGTTGATTTCCTTGCACACTCCTGTCCGAGCTCTGAGGTCCGCTGAACACTATCTTCTAGACCATCCCAGGCCTTACGCCTTACGTAAGAGCAGAGGGGACCGAGCCTTCGCTGTAGCCGGCCCTAAATTGTGGAATTCTCTCCCTTTACATATTAGAACTGCAACATCTTTGGAGAGTTTCAAGCGCTCGCTGAAGACTCACTTTTTTGCCCTGGCCTTCGGCACGAGCTGAGCTGAGCATTTTTCTCATGTTGATTTTATTTTTTTCTATTTGTATTAAATGTTGATTGTTTTATTTTATGGATCTGTACAGCACTTTGGGGCAGTGTCTGCTGTTTGTAAATGTGCTCTATAAATACATTTGACCTTGACCTGGACCTTGACCTTCCAGTGACCCTTACAGCCCGGATAATTGGTGACTCATCTCAGGTCGAGGCATTAACACCTCGACGTTACATTCCTTTTTATTTATGTTGCGAGCGTTTGGTCCCCGTGGACCTGCCAATGAACTGAGCAGACATCCTGACCTGGGTACGGGTAGGACAACTCGCTCAGTGCAGAGATGGAGGCCGCAGGACAACGGCAGGACAACTGCAGGACAACGGCAGGACAACGGCAGGACAACTGCAGGACAACGGCAGGACAACGGCAGGACGACAGCAGACTTACTCGCTCAGTGCAGAAACAGCCCATGGAATGAACACAAGTTTGAGTGCAGAACAACTGCAGAACAGCAGGATTACTATTGCAACAACACATCATCAGTAGGGTAAAAATAACCTGTCTCATGACTGTCTAATCCCAGCTCATGTTCCCTATTAGTGGGTGAACCATCCAACGCTTGGTGCTAGACTTGGTTCAGCGCGGGATGACCGCAGGACGACTGACCGCGGGACGGTCTGACCGCGGGACAACCGACCGCAGGACGACCAACCGCGGAACGACCGTGGAACGCTGTGCAATAAGTCAAAGCTTTTGTCTCTACAGAGAGACATTGACAGATCTGCTGGACTCTAACAACTGATGAAGTATGGCAGAGTGGAAATTCAAGACCAGACCAAGACACTTATGAGGCTCAAGAACCAAGTCCAGGGGCCTCATTTATAAAACTGTGCGTAGGATTGACGTCAAAATTGCATACGCACGAAACACAGAAAGTGCGTACGCACAAAAATATCCTGATTTATAAAACAGTGCGCACGCACGTCCTACGCCGATTTCCCTTTATAAATCACAATCCACTCTAAATGTGGCGCACCTGTGTGCGGGTCAGACCACGCCCATATTTGCTTATAAATATTCAGAGAAACGCCTCTCATGAATATTGATTCATGACTGAAAGCATGCCGAAAGCAGAAAGAAAAGCCAAGAAACGCAATTTCACCCAGTGTGAGGTGGAAGTTCTGGTCGGGAGGTGGAGAAGAGGAAGGCGATATTATTTGGTGGACACAGTGTTGGGGTCACCAATGCCAAAAAGGCTGTAGAGTGGCAGCATGTGGCGGATGGTGTCAATGTTGTTGCCTCAGAAGGTCGGAGTGTGGCTGAGGTGAAAAAAAAGTGGTCAGACATCAAAGTAGACACAAAAAAAGCGCCTGGCGTCACACAGGCAGAGCGTCTGTGCCCCGGGCGGGGGAACGGGCCCTCCGGAGCTCACCCCGCTGGAGGAAACACTGGCGGGGATCATCGGGGAATCCCTCCTGAGTGGAGTGGTGACGGAGGTGGAGGGGGACACCCAGGCCCGCCCCTCCCTACACGCAGAACACGCGCTGTGCGTCGGGGCCCCGCGATCCATGGGGGCCCCATTTTGCGCAAGTGAATTGAATTTCCCTCGGGATCAATAAAGTATCATCATTCTCTGCAAATGCACAAAGGATGCGCTGCATTTTGCCGAGAGGCGCGTAGAACCACCGCCACCAAGTCAGCCTGAGGCCGGAGAGAGAGAGAGAGAGAGAGAGAGAGAGAGAGAGAGAGAGAGAGAGAGAAGAGAGAAGAGAGAGAGAGAGAGAGAGAGAGAGACAGAGAGAGAGAGAGAGAGAGAGAGAGAGAGAGGAGAGAGAGAGAGAGAGAGACAGAGAGAGAGAGAGAGAGAGAGACAGAGAGAGAGAGAGAGAGAGAGAGAGAGAGAGAGAGAGAGAGCTTCCAAACGTCAATACGATTCAGGAGCTAGCAAAAGAAAGAAACAGTCCAAACAAGAGGCTCGTGCTTCACTTGAAGGTGGGATGTTGTTGAAATAAAAAAGATTGTTCCACTTTTGATCTATAAAGTTCTTGTTCCACTGTTGATAGAGGCTGTTCATTTGATTCGTTAGTAATTAAATTTATTATTATTATTATCATTATTATTATTAATAGTAGTAGTAGTAGTATTATTAGTATCATTAGTATTATTATGTTATTGGAAGGGGGGCCCCAAAATAATATCCTGCTTAGGGCCCCCACTTGGGGACACCGCCGCCTGCCCTTCAGGAGCCCGATGGTGCGCTCCACAATACTGCTCGCCCGGCTGTGGCGCAGATTCTAGGTCCTCTCCTCTGCGCCTTGTGGGTGAGGAAAAGGGGTGAGCAGCCACCGCTTGAGGGTTAGGGTTCTCCACTGTCGCCTGCAAGGTCGGTGAACGGGTTAAACACTCCTACAAAATTGCAAGTCTCAGGATTTCCACATGAATTCTCCGTACCTAGAAGCCACCCATCACGTACAGCCTCCAGTCTGCGCCCAACACTGCTATATGGGCTATATGATATAGGATATTACACTGCATTCATATCAGTGTAAACATAATTTACCCTACTGTTGTCTTACTATTGTCATAATCATGTTTCCCGTGTGCACTCCGGGGAGTATGTTTGTTTATTCATTGTAGAAACTTTATTTTTTACTATCCACTTCTTGCAAATAAACTGTCCATATATGAGGTCATATAACTATTTATTTTACACGATCAGTTTCACACAGTTTCTCCCGTTTCTTTCTTCTGCCATCAGTGGCGCAGTTTCTCCTTCCCCCAGTTCTGTGGTACGCATGGGTCAGAGTTGGGTTAGGGTTAGGGTGACCCAGGGTCAGAGTTGGGTTAGGGTTAGGGTGACCCAGGGTCAGAGTTGGGTTAGGGTTAGGGTGACCCAGGGTCAGAGTTGGGTTAGGGTTAGGGTGACCCAGGGTCAGAGTTGGCGTGGAGGACCGCACATTTTCCCGTCAAGTTCTCTTTTTATAAATCCCACGGTTTGCGTAGAGAGTGGCGTACGCATTCTTTTGTGCGTACGCAACGTTTATAAATGAGGCCCCAGACCAGGTGCAGAGAAAATGTGCGTGTGAGTGGTGGTCGCATTTCTGGATATTCTGCTGCCAGTAGAGAGATGAGCAGAGTCAACAAATTCAACATTTGTGGTTTAACTAATTCCTGCGCCTCGGTGGCGATGTTCACTCGTATGAGCAGCGCACCGGCCAAGTGGTTGGGTAAAATGTTAAAAACAGAAGAAAAACAAGTGGAGACGTGAAGGAGTGCTCCTCCTCCTGTCAGTGTTTCTGCTCACCATGACCAGAAGAGACACCATAATGGATTCTCCCTCTGAGAATCATCGTTAATTTATGAGTAATTTCAGCCAACAGGGCGCTGAGCATTCTCCTCCAGCAAAGTGTTTCTGCAGCTCTGATTCAATCAGGACCATCACTGGATCTTCGCTGCATTTGTAGTGTGTGTGTGTGTGTGTGTGTGTGTGTGTGTGTGTGTGTGTGTGTGTGTGTGTGTGTGTGTGTGTGTGTGTGTGTGTGTGTGTGTGTGTGTGTGTGTGTGTGTGTGTGTGTGTGTGTGTGTGTGTGCGTGTCATGATACAATACACATCCTCTTGTTTTGAATATCTACAAGGACTCAGCTTCCATTGACGCCGTGGAAAGGCTGTCAACTGTTACCATGGAAACAAGGCAATCCGTCACACTTGCTCTTCTTCTCTATTTCATGTAGTTTACATCTGCAATCCAGATTTAACCTGAACCTGAATCCTAACCTGGGAACAATCGCACCGGTTCACTCTTCATAATTCACTCCAGGAAGCCAAAACATTAAGACCACCCGCCCTCCTTCGACCGTTTATGTCAGAAAGTGTCTCTTTTCAGATAAACATGGTAAATAGTTTTTGCTTTTCCATCATGTGAGCAGTCCTCAGGGCCTTTACAAGTTATTCTGTCACTCTCACTCATTCACGCACTCATTCACACTATCTAATGGAGGTGGCTGCTATGCAATGAACCTAATTCATCCTCTGAGAGTAGTTTGGGGTTCACCGTCTTGCTCAGGGACACTTGGACAAGTGGACATGTGGAACCAGGGATTTGGGTTCTGCAGAACTGAACATGTTGGTGGGACAAAGCTGTTGATGACATTAGGGCCTTAACTGAGGACAATCTGCCACAGTCAAAACACACAAAATAGTGAAGTCAGAAGGAGCCCACGGCCTGTACTGTTACCCAGGATCTTACTCTGTTTCCTGATAATCATTACTATGAAGCAGGTTATCAACTCGCTGGTTCAACCCAGAACTATGTGAGCACGTTCACATGAAAGAGGTGGAATTTGCAGCGTTGGACCAGTCACACATGGAGAAATCCTGCAGTGCAGTTTACAGATGACTGAAGGAGCAGTTATTCTCTGAGATTATGAAAAATTAAAACACATCCAGCGACGAAAAACAACACTGCTGCTGTAGCCAAAGCCAGAACATTCCTGACTTGTTAATGCTGACTTGGTGAGATTATAAGATATTAATTCATCAGCGATATAAACGGACGGCACTCTGATCACTCAGTTTCACTTTATTACAGCAGAAACATTTCAGGCAGAACTTCCTCACTGCTTCCACACTGTGGTCTGATTGGTCAGGAGGCGGAGCTCTTTGTGCATATTGAGAACATAACCTGCTGCAGAGCAAGTTCGACATTCAGTTACTAGGATGATTTATCCCGGTGAGAAGTGAGCGAACATCGTAGTACGGAAAACCCGGGTTAAACCTTGAAGTTATCTTGATAAGAGGAAATCCAGCATCGTAGTACAGGCCTCCAGTCTCATTTCAACAGCAGCAGTACCTGAAGGTTGATTTACACCTCAGATTACATACAGACATGTATCTTCCATTATATTTGATCTTAATGAATTGAGTGTCGTTTCTCAACATCGGTCACAGTGAATCCTCAGCTGCTTCATCACATCTCCAGTGGATCAGGTCCTTCACTGACAGCTGAAGCAACATGTACTTGATATGGCTCTTTACTCCTGTTCTCATATGTTTTTATTGTGACTCTGACAGTCAACAGAGATGAGACGCTCCATGAAGACAAGTAACCTGTTGCTATGGAGAAGGTCTGAAAGGTCAACAACATCCAGATCCCTCATCTGCAGAGCACAGGGATGTTCAGTTGAGCAGTGTATTAGCAGAATAACCCACATGGAAAGAACCTATATAAACATATATGTTTTAATATAGGTTTTGATATAGGTTTGGCATATATGTGACATATATAAAATTGGCCGTTTTCCTATATGTTATGTACATATATGTACATATATGTGTGCATACATGCGCACATATATGTACATATGTATATATATATATATATTGTCATATATGTGCATATATGTGCATATATACAGCATATATATTGTCATATATGTGCATATATGCTGCATATAGGTTTCATATATGTGCATATATCCTCATATAGGTTCTTTCCATGTGGGAAACTTCCCCAAATTCCCCAAGCAGCCTTGTTTCTGTTGCATCTAGCTGAACTTTGACCCGGGACTTCGCCTCACTGACCAGCAGCAGCATGCTGACAGCGCTGACCTTTGAAGGAACACAGAGTACAAAGAACACAGAAGACTCCAAACTCAATACGCCTTCATAGCTTATGACCCATTTAGCATCTCCCATCACTTTTATGTAACCGGGCTCAGCTGGGATCAAACTTCCAGGAGGAGCACCAGGCTGTGCCGGGACTTGGGGTTAATCAAGGTTTTCAGGTAGAAACTGAGCAGCGTTCAGGTGAACAATTTAAAAAAGCTTCAGGGTCATGTGGAAGGAAGCAAGCAGAGAGAGGCAGACAAACAAAACCCCCCAAAACACTACAGGTTCTTGCTTTAGAAGACTTTTGCATTTTCACAGCAACAGAAGGAACACTGAAAAAAGCATGCCAGGCCACTTGTGGCTGTTGTTGGTTGTTTTTCAAATGAAACCACACACACACATGCAGCAGAGAACAATGGACTATAAACATTAACAACGGACTACGAGTTCCTCCATAACCTGCCCACCACCTCACCAACCTACTACAAAAACATAATTCCGGCCGCCCTTTCCACTCTGCTGACACAAACGTCCTCACACCCACCACCTGCACGAAGCACCTGACCTCAGGGGACTGAACCTTCACTGCCGCCACCACCCGTCTGGAACTCCCTCCCTCAACCCATCAGGAACACAGGCGCATAGTAATGCGCCTGTGAACTTTAAAACACTCCTCAAAGCCCACCTGGTCAAACTGGCCTTTCCCTAAACACGATATTTTCATTGTTATAGTTTTTTGTTTTTGCTATGTAAAGAGTCTTTGAGTGTAAAAGCACTATATAAGTTGTTTTTGATGTATTCCAGCTGGGCCAAGGTCCTAGTGACGGGGGGACCTTCTTCCTCTCAACCCCCCCCCTACCTCACTCAACAATAGGGACCAGTGGGCGGGGCCGAGGGTGGGGGGCCAAGGCTACTTAACTGTGGTCTGGCCCCTCTCCCGACTTTGCACCGCATACAATTTTAACTACACTACAGGGTCTTGAGGGGATAAGCTGGCTTGGCAGTGATAGAACACCCGGGCCCCTGCTACCCCTCAATTTTAAACCGCACCTTAAGGCCCGTTTCCACCGTACAAAAAGTACCAGCCTAGACCGGTCTAAACCGCTCCGGTTCGCGTGTCACGACAGGAATGCGGTCTACACCGCTCCAGACCGCTCCAAAGGCGACCGCTTTTCCGCTCCCCTTCCGTTGGGGTGCCGGGGACCATGGAACGGGTCTGAGGTTGAGCTGCTGTCTGCTGCTTGGTCAGTGATTTACGACACGCCCTCAATATTTTAATGTGCTGGCTGGATCCTCTGCTGTCAGTGTGGTCAGCTGTGCTCTGGTTGTTTTGATTTTCATTTTCTTTTCTTTGCTGCTCAACTTTAGTGTTTGTGGTGAAAGAGCGACTTGAGGCAGGGGGAGACCGGGGCTCGGGACTTTGTATCACGTTGGAGTTTTCTGTTTGCAGCATAGCGCTGGCCGTCTGGGACACCGGAGTCTGGAACTCTCGTCTCTGGCGCTGACCGCGCTCCGGCAGCTCCGCTTTCCACAGGCGGTCAGCGTTCTGTTCAGCCGTGGTCAGTGGCGCTTTATCGCGGGGACGGTGAAAAGGAGCTCGGAGCTCGGCATCTCCGTGTTGCAGCGCTGAGCTGCCGGACCGCGATCAGCGCCGGAGTGGAGAGCCTCCTGCGTTTGAGCACAAAGCTCAGACTCCCGTGTCTGTGCCTCAGCCAACCGGGGGGAACGCTCCGGCCACTTGCCCCACACCCGAGCGCTCGAGTGCGGGGCAAGTGGCCGGAGCGCTCGCTCTCTCACAATAAACACGGAAGTTGCGCTGCAGCTCTCCGCTGCAAAAAATGACTGCTGCAAAAAGTAACTTTTTTTTTTTTCCGCTGCAAAAAATAACAGTGCAAAGTGGAGAATTTAAACAACAACAGAGGATTCATAAGATCTACATCTGACGACTTTCTTTTCTGTTATAATGTCACATTTCTGCGGAGCTCATAAGCCCCGCCCACTTTTAACGCTCCTCTCTGCAGTGGGGACTTGACCCAAAATTGCGGTCGGGGTCTCTATTCCGTACCGCTCCGTACCGCTCCGCTCCGTCCCGGCACTTGTGTGCGGTGGAACCGGGGCTATAGACACACACATTGCATCCACCTCTTCAAAACACAAATACACACCTCTATATGCATCCAATACCCCAAAGGGTTAAGAGGAGGTGCTCCCCCAAGCACCTCCCGCTGTGGTCCCACCTTGTTCCGGGGTGGGTGTGGCTGGAGTATGGGGAGCACGCTCGCTCAGGCGTGGCACTCCGGGGGGGCCGGGTATTGGGTCTCCTTCCCTATTCACGGTTGGATTGGTGGAGGATGGAATCTTGTAGTGGCCTGGTGGGGGCCTGGCTGGCGGCCTGGGGAATGGGGAACATCCCCCTCCCCCCAAGTAAATGTATGTGTGTGTATATGTGTATGTGTCTGTGTGTTTGAGGCTCTGCATCCTTCTCTTGTGGGCCCCTCTTGCCTGGGGGGGTCTTCTCGGCACTCTCCGTCTGGTGCCTTTCGGGTTGGGCCCGGCTCTCCGGGGTGGTTTGTCAGGGCCTCCCGGGTGCGGGGGACTGCCGGGTGCCAGAGTGGCAGCGTCTGGCCCTGGTGGCCTCGGGCCCTGGGGTGGTACTGTGGGCCCCCCCACAACAGCTCCAACCACACCAAGTGGACAAACCACACACACACACACACACACACACACACACACACACACACACACACACACACACACACACACACACACACACACACACACACACACACACACACACACACACACACACGCACTTCCACTCCTCATCGATGAGATCTGCTGCTGATTTTTCGAGTTAATTGTGCCTGGCATCGCACAATTATTACTATCCCAGGAAAGGCCGTTTAAAAAAAATTATTATTAATTGTGCCTGCCTCATATAAAGTTGGCGCACTTGTCCTCTTTTCAGATATATCCATGGATTTTTTCAAACTTTCACTTTTAAACTGTGAACCTTCAAATGTCATAAACTTTCCCCCCATTTTTCGAGTTTAACATGGGTGTGTATTGGAGCCCATGAGTGCAGAGTTTCTGGCTGGAGTGAGAGAAGCTGCCAGATTACAAAAAAAACATATCTCTCTCATCGCCACGGCCACATTTCCTCGTCTTTCTCAACATATTATACGTCAAACTGTAGCTACAGGCCTTGTGCTTCTCACGCGGGGTCACTTTTGTCTCAGAGAGACACGGTTCTCCCTCCACGGGACTTAATTGACCGCAAGTGCAAGATTTTCTCCCATCCGATGCAATGTATTTTGACAAGACATTTTCCCCCTCACACCCAAAAGTTGAGACATTTGTCTCAAGTCCTCACGTGGAAACGGCACATCGTGAGGACACACTAACCCTAACCCACCATACGTCCTTAAACTTCTTCCGACGCTGAAGGTGAAGGAATTTTTCACCCAAGTGTCACGGTTCTCCAACTACAAGCAGTTGTTCGGGACCAGCGTTTCTCCTTTTTCACCTGTTTTCCTCAGAAAGCCTCTCATAGTCTGTGACCGCAGCAGGTGTGTGATTCAGCATCCGTCTCCATTTCAACACACACAAGCTGCACCCAATCAGGCTGCCATCACAGACTGCAGCATCTAATCTGCCTGGCAACACACACGACTCCTTTGATTGGCTAGACCAGCAACATGATGGTTGACCACACAATGCTCACACATATACACGCACATACAGTATCTTAGGTAACATGCTTTTCAATGCCTTTTAATGCTGATGCTAATGCCTCAGCATCAACACTTGTTAGCATGCTTATTAGAATGCTAAAAAGTTTGTTCAATTGAGCTGAAATTTGGAGGGTGGCCTCATGAAGGTGCTGCGATCTAGGCAAACTCGCTAATTAGCTGCCCAGCTAAGCTAGTTAGCTTAGCATGTCAATATGTGAGATAACACCAGATTCCAGGTCAGCGACACCTCGGAGGTAGCCTCTGCGATTTTCAGGCAAATCCGAGATCAACAGTCTAGGATTTTACACATTTCTCTTATTTTGTGCAATTGACTTCATGAAATGTTTTTTTTTACTTGTGATTTGTGAGTTCTAAATCTTCACTACATTGTTCACAATAATGTTTAATTCATGAGCTGCTTTAAATTGGGAATTTGTGAGAATCTGCAGTGACAATGGCGTCAGAAAAGTCCTTTATTTGTCTCGAAATCTCAGAATCCAACGAGCTGATCTTCATCAAAATGGATCCACAGAAGCATTTTGATCAAAAGAAGAATAAATTAAATGTTGGTCTTGATCTGGATCAAAAATAGTAATTTTCATTTCTGTATTTATTGTTGCAGACTTCAGTCAGTTAGTTCAAGTTTGTTCAAATGAGCTGAAATTTGGAGGGTGGCTTAATGGGGGCACTGCGATCAAGAATCACTAGCTAATTGGATGGTTTCCTTGTACTTTTGACCCCGCCATGGGCTCACGAGTACAGTAGGAGGCCTCGCTCAGCAGCAGGTGGCAGGCACAATAAAATTTCCTGCCGGAATTTTCTAGTTTTCTGGTATTGTTCTTTCAATTATCAAAATGATTATTTTGTTCTTTGTTTTGTGTCATTTTGTTTTTGCTTTTCTTATCATTGTTGTTGTTGTTTTTGCTTTTTTTTTGCCTACCTGCTAATTTATACTCTTGCTTGAAAATCATGTTACTGTCTTGATAGAACTGCTCAGGCTGGTTTAATCTAGAAAAGCATGTTACTGTCTAGATAGAGCATCCCAGGCTGATTTAATCTGGAAACTCATGTTACTGTCTTGATAGAACTGCTCAGGCTGGTTTAATCTAGAAAATCATGTTACTGTCTAGATAGAGCTGCTCAGGCTGATTTAATCTAGAAAACCATGTTACTGTCTTGATAGAACTGCTCAGGCTGGTTTAATCTAGAAAATCACGTTACTGTCTAGGTCAGGGGTGGGCAGTCCTGGTCCTCGAGGGCCGCAGTCCTGCACATTTTAGATGTTTCCCTGCTCAAACACACCTGTTATCATGATGAGGCTCTGCAGAAAGCTTGACAAGGAGCCACTAATTGCTCTCAGCTGTATTGATGTGAGGAGACATCTAAAACGTGCAGGCTGTGGCCCTCGGGGACCAGGATTGCCAACCCCTGGTCTAGATAGTACTGCTCAGGCTGGTTTAATCTCATAACAGTTGGAAAATATTTGGATCGGTATGATTACTGTAAAAAAATATATGTAGCACTAACAAGGGTATGTATGTAGCTCCCCACCCAATCTATCTTTTTATTTTCTCTATCCTCCTCTCCTCTATCCTCTCACCCCAACTGGTCAGCAGAATGCCGCCACCTCTGAGTCTGGTTTCTGCAAAGGCTTCTTCCTGTTAGAGGGAGTTGTTCCTTTCCACAGTCGCAAATAAACCTGCTTGCTCATTTGGATATTTTGGGCTTATCTATCTATTAAAAGCACCTAGGAATGATTGTGTTGTATTTGGTGCTATATAAATAAAGTAAAAAAAAAAAAAAACAGAACCCCAAAAGCCTGCCTATCCCCTCAAGACCCTGTGTGACTAAGTGTAGTTAAAATTGTGGGTGGTGCAAAGTCGGGGGAGGGTCCAGACCGCAGTTAAGTAGCCTGGACCCCCCCACACTAGGCCCCACCCATTGGTCCCTATTGTAGAGTGAGGTAATGTGAGGTAAGGTAGGGGGGGTTGAGCGGGAGGAGGTCCCCCAGTCGCTAGGACCTTGGCCCAGCTGGGCCCCCCGCACTGTCGGTAGTCCCAATCGAACTGTTGGAGGGTAGAAATTTCATCTGTCTTGTTTCGAAGCGATCGCACATTTGTCAGCACAATGGCCAGTAACGAGAGCCGGCTGCTTCTACTCCTCAGTCTGTCTCTGATGCCTCCACTGGACCCTCTCTTCCTCCAGATGTGTTTTCGCTTCTGATTGTGAAGTATCTGACGGGGGTACTGGTGTTGGTACCGGCAGCTTTTGGCCGAGCTCCAACAGGTAGCTCCATGAATATGCACCCCCACCCCACCCCAGCGGGACCACGCCTAACCTAGAGCAGATCCCCCCACACAACCCCTCCCAGCACCCCCAGGCCAGGCCGCCGCCCCCAGGATAGATGCCGACACACACTCAGGACCGCTGAGCCGCCAACCACCAAAGCCACGACACCTCCAAACCCCCCCCCCCTTTTAATTTCTGAGATCACCTAACAGGCAAAGTGCAGGTGACGCTGGAATGGGGTGGCCCAGGCATAACGATAAGTCTACACAGATCTTTTACCAGAATGTTTGGACTGGTGTACACTGCCAGAGTGCATGTGGGTAGGTATCAGAGAGATCACCTGTGCAGTTTGAACATGTTAGTGGAAGTGAGACCCTTCTTGAACATCCTTTGTCCTGTAATGAACTCTGTGAAGGACCTTGTATTGTATAAGCTGTATATTGGTATTTTTGCTCATTTTGAATATATGTCTACAGATTTGTGACCAAAGTGTTGGATCTGTGTTGATGTTGAGATCTTCTTCCCATTTGGAGGTGGGAAGGGATATTGTGGTATTGAACATGACTGGATTGAAAAGATTTTAGAAAGGGTGCTGAGATCTTCAGGAGGATCTCTGATATGGAGATCTTCACAGAAGGTTTTTTCAATGTCGAGCCAGCCTTCATCTAAGGGTTTCTGATGAATCCATTTTACAACATAAAGTAATTTATAGGCAAGATAATAATTATAAAAGTTTGGAAGTTCAAAGCCACCTTGGTCCTTGGTGTTCTGTAGTGTTTTTGAACGTATACGTGATGGTTTGTTTTTCATAAGAATTTTGAGATAAGGGAATCCAGCATGTTAAACCATGTTTTTGGTCGTTTTGTTGGAATCATTGAAAAGATGTAGTTAATTTTAGGCAGCACCATCATTTTAATTGTTGCTATAAGTGCCATAAGTGATATAGGAAGTGTGATCCATCGAGTGAGGTCCTCTTCTATTGTTTTAATGAGGGGGGTGTAGTTTAAGTGCACTGAATTTGACATCTTGGCAGAGATGTAAATGCCGATGTATTTAATGTTCAATGGTTTTAGTGGGGTATTTGTTGTGTGCTGAAAAATACAGTTAATAGGCAAGACAACTGATTTATCCCAATTTATAGAATATTCAGAAATTGCAAAGAATATGTCTATTAACTCTGTTGTTTCTGGAAGAGAGGTCTGTGCGTTTTGCAGGAAAAGTAATACATCATATGCATAAAGGTATATTTTATGGGTTACATTTGCTGTTTGTATTCCTTTAATGTTATTGTTCTGTCTAATGGCTGCTGCTAGTGGTTCGATTAAAATATCAAAGAGAGATGGTGAGAGTGGACACACTTGCCTCGTGCCTCTCTCAAGATTGAACCTTGAAGAAGTTTGATAATTTGTTTTAACACAGGCACTGGGTGAGGTGTACAATGTTTTTATCCAGGAGAGGTAATTTTGTCAAAATCCAAATTTCTGTAGTGTAGCGAGTAGAAATTTCCAATTTACTCTATCAAAAGCTTTTTCTGCATCATAGGAGGTGATAATGGCCTTTTGTTTATTGTGGTGGCAGTGGTCTATAAGATTAATTCATCTGCGTGTGTTGTTAGTGGAGTGTCGTCCTTTAATGAACCCTGTTTGATCAGGGTGTATTATGTGGGGTGTCATTTTTTCTATTCTACTTGCTAATATTTTAAGATCTACATTGATTAGTGATATTGAGCGATAGGTAAATGGTTGTGTAGGATCTTTATCCGGTTTTAGAAGAAGACTGATATTTGCACAGTTCAACTGTTCTAAAAAAATTGATGAGAGTAAAGGCCAAAATTCTTTGTAAAATTCAGTGGTGTATCCATCAGGTAATGGAGCTTTACCATCAGGCATGTGCTGGAGAGCTTCATGCAGTTCTTCTACTGAGATGGAAGCTTCGAGGCCTTGGATCTGTTCGTCTTTTAATTTTGGAGGTCAACTGTTCAGAAAGTCTCTATTTCAGATTGTGAAGGGTCAATTTGTGAAGAGTAAAGTTTTCTATAAAATTCTCTGGAAGTTTATTTCCTGACGGTCACAAGTGATTTCACCACTTTGAGTTTTAACTGAGGGGATTGTACATTTTTCTTTATTTCGTTTTAACTGATTTGCTAAGAGTTTGCTGGATTTATTGCCATGTTCAAAGTTCTCCCAGCATAATCTCTGGATTTGAAATTGTGTTTTATGTTCAATTTACATAATTAATTTCCTTTACTCCGCCAATAAGCGATCGTCTTCATGAGGTGTGTTCAGCCGCATTTTGTAATAACGGTGCATTTTGTAATAAACTTCCAAAACGTAATAACTTTTTCATTTCATTTTGTAATAAAGTCACATTTTGTAATAAACTGCGGCATTTTGTAATAAACTGCCCGAACGCATTTTGTAATAAATTTTGCCGCATTATGTAATAAGTTATTACATTTTGAGAAGATTATTACAAAATGCACTTGCAACTTTTTTATTCTCTAGGAAATGTAGTAACATGGTGCATTATGTAATAATACCTATTATTGTTGTTTGTTAAACAATGAATTTATACAAGAGTGACTTTTTGTTATTTTTTATACAATTTCCCTTAGAGCTATGTAGCCCAATAAATCTATGTATGACAGAACACGTTTTGAATTATATAGGCCAATAACTTGTGGCCAAATTCAAAGCTCTACATGGTCTGTCACTCATCCAGGGAGGGGAGGGCGGGCTGTAATCTGATTGGTTGCTGCATCAGTTCTACAAAGATCATGCACTGCTTGCATGCTTAATTGAGACAGCCAACAGAGTTCAACATGATGCCAGGTATGAAAAAACTGTGTCAAATATTATCTGTGTAATTGAATATATGGAAGTATAAAGACATTTTGCAGTTGATCTAAAGTGATGTAGATGTTTTGCCCTTGATAAGAAATTATATGACTGAATTTAAACCTGCATTGTCCAAGTTATGCTCACTGCATTAAAAACAGTTTGTAAAGTAAAACTGAAATCTATGCCTCTAAGTACATATTAAAAGTTAATAACTTTTAATGACCGACAGGTAATAGCACATTTGAAGGAAAACTGTGCATGTGCAAGAAACTACACCCACGCACGCACACACACACACACACACACACACACACACACACACACACACACACACACGCACACACACACACACACGCACACACACGTATATACACATACAAATACATGTACAAATATCCCAGCTCTTACAGTGCAAGTTTAAGACGATTAACATTCAATATCATCATAACATTACAAGCATCGTGTCTATTAATTATGTAAGACTAAATACTTACCTGGGCCTGAGTAAACATGTGGTGTATGTGTGCGGGTGTGTGTGTGTGTGTGTGTGTGTGTGTGTGTGTGTGTGTGTGTGTGTGTGTGTGTGTGTGTGTGTGTGTGTGTGTGTGTTCGAGGGGTTAATACTCATTTGTGAGGACCATCAGTAGAGCCAGGGGGTGACAGCAGGGTCCCAGTACAGCTGGCCGTTGTCGTAGAGCCTGTCCACTGTGATGACGGCTCGGGATCCTTCAGCGATGAGCTTTCCTCACGGGAAACAGCAAGCGGGAATTGGTCATTCACACTGAAGCACGTCCCTCGCAGTTCCCTGCCGCAGCTTTTCACCAGTTCTTTCTGCTTGAAGTTTTCAAACTTAGTGACGATGGGCCGCGGGCGCTAGTTGTCCTGTCGTCTCCCTCCCAGGCGGTGGACGTGGGCGAAGGTGATCTTATTCACGTTGTCCACAGGAAGCGTCAGGTGACCCTGCATGAATCCTCACAGCAATGTTTCCTTGTTTTCCTCCTCCCGTTCTGGAAGTCCTGCGAAGATGAGGTTGTCTCTCATGCTTCTGCTTTGAAGATCCAGGATGGATTCCTTCATCTTCTTGTTCTCCTGAGTCAGTCTGTTCAGTCCCTGGTTAAGCAGCTTTACCTCGTCTCGGAGCCCTTGGTTCTCAGCTGTCAGTTCCGCCATCTGCTGTTGGCTGAATTCCAGCAAGTCCCGAAGAGCTTGAAACTCACAGTGGAGCACCTCTAACAGGGCTAGTCGGGCATCGAAGCTGGACAGCTTGGTGTTGATGCTGTCCAGGATGTCCTCAAACTGTTTGGTTGGTGAAGGAGCTGCTGTTGGAGAACTTTCAGCGTGGCTCCTCTTCGAAGATGAGGCCTGCGGAGTCTTTGACATGACGAGATGGTCGTAGCACTGTTGTCCTCTTCCAGTATTATAATTTAGCTTAATTTACCCTTTGTTTCTTTTTTTAGTTTAGTTTAGTATTTTCCCTCGGTGGTCAGAAAAGTTTGCTTCACAGCCTGGGTGTCTCCATGTTGGGTTGCACTCGATTATGTCACACTCGACTTACTCACTGCACATGTCTGCAGGGTTTAGATTTAGGGTTCACTTGAAATTTTTTACTGTGTCAAAGTATATTGTTTTATGTCCCATCCGATTGGTGGTTTTTAAGCATTATTTGTTCCACCTGCAGGTTTTTGTGGGGCTGTCAAGTTGTCATGTGGACACTCCCAACTCAAGTGGGGATTTCCCAACTGGTAGCTTTCTCAGTTCCCAGTTTGATGAATGCAAAACAACCAAGCACATCGAGTGCAGGTCCAGATCTCCAATCATCACAGTTACACAGAAAAAGCTATGGTACGCTCACCAATGTTTCATGAATTAGTCTTTTTATTGGCAGATTTTGATCTATTTGGTCTGTAAACATTTCTGAAGACTGGAAAGGCTCTATAATCATGCATTTTTATTCCATTTAAGTCATTCTTCAGCCAACATGGACTCCGCCAAAACAGTGTTCCTCATTTACAGCACATGAGCCAGTGAGCAGCTGTATTTCCAAACCAACGAGACACTGTCCACATTTTATTACAGATTAACTTTAATTCTTTATTGTCGACTTTCAGGCATTAACACAAATTCTACCAACAAAGTTCTGGACAGAAGCTGAAATTGGTCAGAAACTCATCATTCAAACTTTATGAGAACATTAGAAATATTGTTACATTATATAGAGCTTAGTTATGTGTTCAAGCACATCAAGAATCCTGTGAATCAAGTGTCCTGTTCACTCCTGAAGTCAAATGGTGTTGGTAAATTTTAAGTGTGGACACAAGTTCGTCTTTGCACCTTGATCATTTGTGAACCACATGGTGGAATGTGCACACAGACAATGATGATTCCTGGAAGTGTTCCTGAGCTCATGCATTGGTTTCTGGTAAATAATTCATTTTTATAAGCTTACCATTGGAGGTCACACCATTTGAAGAAGAACAGAAGTTGTAAAGCAACATAGAGGCTCAGGTTATACAATGATGTTTCAAGTTAAAACACATCGTTTTGTGTTTTCGTTTCAGAAAAGTTTGTTTACATTGTTGTCAATATCCATCTACTCAGCATGTGCACAACATGCTCAGTAGATGGATATTCCATTGATGTTGTTTCACAAACAACATCAATGGAATGATTTCACTGAGTCAGTTTCTAATGTTTATCGTGCCTTCACGATAAATCACCAACCCGACCGCTGCAGAACCGATGTGCTCACAACATGCTCAGTCGATTTTTCTGAAAAGCATTTCAGATAAGTTGTGTTTTTCCTGTTTCCACAGAGACACAATCAGACCATTTTCAAAAAGCTGCCTTTTCTGTAGGTCTGAGCATGTTGTTGTGTCAACAGACTGATATGGAAGTTTTCCATTTAACTTGAAAGACATTGTGGTGTAAACAGGGCCCAAGACCCTGGAACTGACCAGCACGGTAGCCATGCTCATAGCAAGAGGGCAAAAAGAGGAAAATTAAGTAAAGTGTGCAAGTGTTTGAAAACACAACTTTTTCATCACTTATAAAAGTATCAACCAAGCCAGAAGGAATCGATTTGAAACATGCAGTGCAGTGAGGTAGCATGTATCGGTGCTTCGCGCAGCATTTCACAAACAACATCAATGGAATGAGGAATTTCACTGAGTCAGTTTCTAATGTTTATCGTGCCTTCACGATAAATCACCAACCCGACCGCTGCAGAACCGATGATTGGGCGGCTCATCAGCAGAATGGGGAGTCTGACGGAGGGAGTTTCTGCAGCTGATAAAACAAGTCACCTTCCTCAGGCGTGTGTGTGTGTGTGTGTGTGTGTGTGTGTGTGTGTGTGTGGGGGTGTGCATGTGCGTGTGCGTGTGCATGTGCGTGTGTGTGTGTGTGTGAGATGGAGCGCTGCCTAATGGATGCAGCTCCTAATCGTTGTGTCTGATCAGTGCTGGGATTCAGTGAAGCTCCGGCCCACACTCCTCAGCCAGGAAGTCCAACAGATTCAGAGATGGTGGAACAGAGAGAAAGGTGGAGCCTTAACAGCAGCAGCAACAGCAGCAGCACCAGCACCAGCACGGCGGCTAATCAGCACCATGAACACTGACACAGCTCACATCCTACACTCCGAGCTCCTGAGACCAGAACAGCTCGTCCAGGTTTCTGAAGGTGAAGAGTCAAAGTAGGTAACTGTAAGTGAAGCAATCTCATCAAAATGAAAAGCCAATCCACCGTTAGCTAAATGTACAGCTTTGTTTCCAAAATGTAAAATCTCTTGCAGCTTCATAACTGTGTAATCAGTCACTGAACCAGTTTGAACCCTCTGTGTGGTCGTCTGCTTTGAGCGTCTCTGTTAAAGGACCCATATTATACTAAATCGACTTTTCTGTGCTATAAACATCATAAAAGTGCTAGTTGGGGTTCATATACATCCCTAAAGTGTTTTTTTCATTGATTCCCTCAAGCTTGAGTGAGAGGGCAATCTTTTTCTGTTCTAACTGGTGGGGGAGTTCAAACATGTTGATTCAATTTGATGACGCGGCACCACCTTGCTGATGCGGCACAGAGCTGGAGAAGCCCCGCCTCCAGGAAGATTGACATGCGGAGAAACCAAAACAAGACACGCCCACGAATGTGCCAAGGGGCCTCTTCTCTGTGCTCTCTCAGTCTCTGCTGCTTCACATTGAACGCTGCTGTTTTCACCATCATGTCCACTTGGAGAAAATGTCTTTTCAGGTGCAAGTATGGTTCCACACTATTTGTCTTGCTGAAAGAAGAAGCACAGCGGCGAATGTGGCTGGACTTTTTTTTTCTTTTCCGCAAAGAATCTGTTTGTTTGCGAGCGACACTTCACCAAAGAAGCTTCCAGAACTACGGGTACTTTGAAACTGGACTTACTCAGAAGCTCATCTTGAAACCTGCTGCTATTCTCACAATAAAAGACGCTAACGAGGCGCCGAGATCTGTAAGTACATTAATACAACTACGAGCTTGAGCTGCTGGCTACGTCACCGAGGGCTTGGGGGGAGGCGGCTGTGGGCGGGCAGGGGAAGCAGAGGAGCTGAGAATGAGAGGTGACATCACCTCAATCCAAGAAATAGCTATAATTTCACAAGTTTTGAGTGTTGTATACTGTATCACCCAAATTATTATCCCATATAGGATGGACTGTGAAACATGAAATATAGTGAAATATGGGTCCTTTAACTCCATTCAGAATGTCAGGCCCCATTTATGCAACATTGTTTGAAAATGATGTCCATTTCCACGGAAATTGCAGAAACAGTGAAAACAAGCATTTTCAAAATTTCTACCTTAGTCATCGCTTCCAAAGCATTTTTTCAGTGGCTTCGAAAACACTGTTGCCATGTAAAACACACATGTGGAATGTGCAATATCTTACCACATACAGTCTAGTTTCATCCTGATTGGACCAGACTGGTAAAATATTGCTATAATATTGCTATATTGCTATAATAACCTTTAAATTTACACTTCACAGCTCCACACATATTTGATGTTTCAACAGCAATCTCAGCGGGGCGGCAGACCTTATGAATCTTCTGCGGTTGTTTATATCCTCCGCTTTGCACTAGTTGTTTTGTTTTATCTCTCCACATGGAGACGCACAAATCGTGCGACACAACGAATCGATAATTAAATTTGTTGCCAACACTTTTAATAATCGAGTTTACTTGATTCATTGTTGCTTCCTTAGTCCCACACTTTCGACAGTTTACGTAGTTTTCTTTTTTCTCCCTGTCGCTGGTTTCTGTCGGTCTCCTTTTCCATTTTGCATGTTGTGCTTTGCGCAGACATGACATCATGAAAAGCGGAAGTGGCTTAAACGAAGTGTCGGGTCAGACAATTTTGCCATGAGGAATTTTAGTAATCAAATTTGTCAGGGTAGGTGGTGAACAGGATTCAAACGCCAACTAGTCCGGGATGTAAATTGAAAATAAAGTTTATTTTAGTCTCTCCAACGGAGCGGCAATCCGGGGCGAGGGGTCGTAGGAGCGGAGTCGGGCGTCACGGAGACGGGAACCTCCGAGCAGGACGGAGCGGCGCACACCGGGACTGTACGGGAGAACAAACTCAGGTCAGAATACGCTGGAGCTTCCAAACGCGAAGCGAACAGTCTCATAGCAAACAACACGAAGGGCAGAGTCTAGGTACCACAGAGTAAACGTAACAATCTTGCGATGAGTGCCTGGAATCCCGGTTCTTAAATACTGGCTTCCTCATCCGCTTCAGGTGTGCGTCCTGCTCCGTCTGCTCCGTCTGCTCCGCCTACGATCACACACGCCCAAAAACAACAACACAACAGGAGACATCTGCGGGTTGTGACAGTACCCCCCCTTTAATGGATGCCTCCTGGTGTCCTACCCGGCTTCTCCGGATGCTCCCGGTAGAAGTCGGTCAGCAGACTCCTATCCAGGATGTGACCCCGTGGCACCCATGACCGTTCCTCAGGACCATAACCCTCCCAGTCCACCAGGAACTGGAACCCCCTGCCCCGGCGACGAACATCCAAGATCTTGTTGACTGTGTACGCTGGATGGTCATCAATGAGCAGGGGGGGGCAGCGGGGGCTCGGTGGAGGGGCTAAGAGGGCTTGACTGGACTGGTTTCAGCAGAGAAACATGGAACGTGGGGTGTATCTTTAAGGATGCTGGGAGCTTCAGCCTCACCACCGACGGGTTGATGACCTCCTCGATTTCAAAGGGTCCGACAAAACGAGGCGCCAGCTTGCGGGACTCCACCTGGAGTGGAAGGTCATGGGAGGAGAGCCATACCTTCTGTCCTGGTTGATACGAGGCGGCCGGAGTCCTTCGACGGTCCGCCAGCCTCTTGTTGCGCGCTGACGAGCGAACTAAGGTGGCCCTCGCCTCCCTCCAAACGCGGCGGCAGCGTCGAAGGTGGGCTTGCACCGAAGGCACGGCAACTTCCTCCTCCTAGGTGGGGAACAGGGGGGGTTGGTAGCCGAGGGCCACCATAAACGGCCACCATAAACGGGGACATACCAGTGGCCGAGCAGGTGAGGGCGTACTCCACCCATGGCAACTGAGAGCTCCAGGAGGATGGATGCCGAGCCGTCACACACCGCAGCACTGTCTTCAGGTCTTGGTTGGCCCTCTCTGTCTGACCGTTCATCTGAGGATGATACCCTGAGGAGAGGCTGCAAGACGTTCCAAGAGCTTTACAGAATTCCTTCCATACCTGGGACGTGAACTGCGGGCCTCGGTCAGACACCACATCCAGAGGGATCCCGTGTAACCGGTACACATCCCTGACCAGCCGATCCGCTGTCTCCATAGCCGTGGGTAATTTAGGGAGGGGGACAAAGTGCGCCGACTTTGAGAAGCGATCCACAACAGTCATTATTACCGAGTTAGCTTCAGAAGGGGGGAGACCGGTAACAAAGTCCACGGCAATGTGGGACCAGGGTCGACTCGGGATGGGCAAGGGACGGAGCAGCCCTGCAGGAGGTTGGCGGGATGTCTTGCTTCGGGCACAAACGGCGCAAGCAGCCACAAAGGTCCGGATGTCCCGGGACATGGAGGGCCACCAGAAACATTGCCTCAAGAAGGACAGGGTTCGCTGGAAGCCTGGATGACAAGTCAACTTAGACGAGTGCCCCCACTGCAGAACCTTAGACTTCATTGGCTCCGGAACAAAGAGACGGTTAGCTAGACCATTACCCGAATCAGGGTGACCGAGGTGCGCTTGTCTGACCTGATTCTCGATGTCCCAGGAGGCGGATGCGACCATACAGGTGGAGGGGAGTATGTTCTCCGGTTCCCCCTCAGCCTTCTCAACGGTGGTCTGCCGGGACAGGGCGTCAGGCTTAGTGTTCCTCGAACCTGGTCGGTAGGTAAGTGTAAAATTAAACCTCCCTAAAAACAGCGCCCAGTGTGCCTGCCGGGAGTTGAGCCGCTTGGCAGTCTGCAGGTACGACAGATTCTTGTGGTCTGTCCAGACCACGAATGGTTGGGAAGCACCCTCCAGCCAGTGCCGCCACTCCTCCAAAGCCAGTACTGCTGCCAACAACTCCCGGTTACCGACATCGTAATTCCGCTCCGCTGGGGTAAGGCGTCGTGAGAAGAAAGCACAGGGATGCATCTTGGAGTCCTCGGCACGCTGGGATAACACCGCACCTACACCAGTGTCCGAGGCGTCAACCTCCACGATAAATTGCTTAGTGGGATCCGGATGGCACAGCACCGAGGCACAGCACCGGGGCCTGAGTGAACAGCTGCCTGAGGATAGTGAATGCCTGTTCAGCTGCCGGTGTCCACTGAAACGAGGTTGAGGTGGATGTGAGTTGAGTGAGTGGGGTTGCGACCTTACTGTAGTTCCGAATGAACCGTCGGTAGAAGTTGGCAAACCCAAGGAACCGTTGCAACTGTTTACGGGTCTTCGGTCTGGCCAGTCCACCACGGCTTGGACCTTGGCTGGATCCGCCCTCACCTGTCCACGTTCGATGATGTACCCCAAGAAGCTCACAGAGGTTGCATGGAAGACACATTTCTCCGCCTTCACGAACAGCCGGTTCTCCAGAAGACGCTGGAGCACTGCGCGGACATGGAGAACATGCTCCTCCTGGCTACGAGAGAAGATCAGGATGTCATCCAGATACACAAATATAAATTGATTCAACATGTCCCGCAGCACGTCATTGACCAGGTGCTGGAATACTGCCGGGGCATTTGTGAGTCCAAAAGGCATCACCAAGTACTCAAAATGCCCGAGGGGAGTCTTAAACGCCGTCTTCCATTCGTCACCCTCGCGGATCCGAATGAGGTGATACGCATTCCAGAGGTCGAGCTTGGAGAACACAGTGGCATCATGGAGAGGCTGAAAGGCAGAGTCCATTACCGGCAGGGGGTATTTATTCTTAACCGTGATATTGTTCAGTCCTCTATAGTCAATGCACGGCCGTAACGTACCGTCCTTCTTGGAAACAAAAAAGAACCCGGCTCCAATGGGAGATGATGAGGGACGGATCAGGCCAGCAGCGAGGGACTCGTGGATGTACTTCTCCATGGCTTCTCTCTCAGGACGGGACACATTATACAGGCGACTGGAGGGAAGGGGCGCCCCCGGGAGAAGCTCGATGGCACAGTCATAAGGTCGGTGAGGGGGAAGGGAGGTAGCTCGCTGCTTACTGAATACCTCCCTTAGGTGGTGATACTCAGGAGGAACCGAACCCAGGTCGATCTGCTCCTGGGCCGCGGAGGGAGGTGTCAGGGGGCTCCCTGGAGCAGACTGGAGACAGTGGGTGTGACAGTAGGTTCCCCAGCTGGAAATGGTGCACAGGTTCCAGTCAATGTGGGGGTTGTGTCTCTGAAGCCAGGGCAGACCCAGGATCAGCGGGACGTGAGGCAACGACAGCACCAGGAACCTAATCTCCTCACTGTGGTTCCCGGAGACCAGTAGATGAAGGGGAATGGCGCGATGGGTGATGTGGGCCAACCTCCTGCCATCCAGGGCACTCACAGTCCAGGGGTTTGGAAGAGGTTCCAACGTTAGGCCGGCCTTCACCGCGAACTCCTGGTCCAAGAAATTGTCGTCTGCTCCAGAATCCACCAGGGCGTACAGTGAGAGGCTGCCGGCCTCACTGATGAGAGAGGCTGGGAGTTGGAGGCGAGAGGGAGCCGAAGGCTGGGTGCTGGGGTTATGGCTCATCAGGACCACCTCCAATCCTGATGAGCCTAGGCTTTTGGCTGATGGGGACATGTAGCTCATTGGTGTCCCGCCCCCCCACAATACAGGCAAAGACGGGCATCGATCCGGTGTTTCCTTTCCGCGGGAGACAGGCGGGCTCGCCCGAGCTGCATGGGTTCCCCAGAATCCTCTGGAGCCGGAAGGGCAGGATGGAAGAGGGATGAGTCACCAGGGGTGGCTGCCACGGTCCCAGGATGGTGTAGAGGCCGACGGGTTCTCTGATTCTTGCGACGATACCGGAGTCGATTATCGACCCGGATCGCTAGGGCGATGAGCTCCTCCAAATCGGCCATGTCGTCCCGGGCTGCCACTTCATCATGGACCGCATCTGACAACCCCTGGAGAAACACTCTTTGGAGCGCTGGCTCATTCCAGCCACTCTCCGCTGCGTAGATCCGGAAGTCCAGAGCATACTCCGCAACCGACCGTGATCGCTGGGACAGAGACATCAGACGTCGGGCTGCCTCCTTGCCCTGGAGAGGGTGGTCAAACACTTGCCTCATCTCCGCCATCAAATGGGTGCATGATCCACATATGGGTGACCCGTGCTCCCACAGTGCAGTCACCCACTTGGCCGCCTTACCAGACAGTAACCCAACTAAATAAGCAACCCGAGAGTCATCAGTGGAGTAGGTGGCTGGCTGCTGTTTAAACACAAGTTCACACTGGAGGAGAAAACGGCCACAACCTCCCAGTTCTCCAGAGTACCGTTCCGGAGTGGGAATGTGGGGCTCCCTAGCGGCGGTCGGCGGTCGGCGGTACTGTCACGGGTGGGGGAGGAGTTACGGCCGCGTCAGCCGCAGCGTCACTAGGTGGTTGTGGACCGGCGACGAGACCGTCCAGGCGGCTGGTGAGGCGTGACATCTGGGCGGTCAGTTCAGTGAGTGAGGTCCCAATCTCCCGGAGGAATACATTGTGTTGAGACAGGAGGTTTCCGTGTGAGGATATGGCGCGCTGGAGGACTTCCGGGTCGGCTGAATCCATGGTGGCAAGATCGTTCTGTCAGGGTAGGTGGTGAACAGGATTCAAACGCCAACTAGTCCGGGATGTAAATTGAAAATAAAGTTTATTTTAGTCTCTCCAACGGAGCGGCAATCCGGGGCGAGGGGTCGTAGGAGCGGAGTCGGGCGTCACGGAGACGGGAACCTCCGAGCAGGACGGAGCGGCGCACACCGGGACTGTACGGGAGAACAAACTCAGGTCAGAATACACTGGAGCTTCCAAACGCGAAGCGAACAGTCTCATAACAAACAACACGAAGGGCAGAGTCTAGGTACCGCAGAGTAAACGTAACGATCTTGCGATGAGTGCCTGGAATCCCGGTCCTTAAATACTGGCTTCCTCATCCGCTTCAGGTGTGCATCCTGCTCCGCCTGCTCCGCCTACGATCACACACGCCCAAAAACAACACAACAGGAGACATTTGCGGGTTGTGACACAGATTACTTGAATAACTTGAGGAATCGTTTCAGCCCAAATCCAGATAATTGCTCAGCCGGCTCTCCCCTCTGCACAAAACTGCCTGACACGCCCACGTGAAAACATGCAGCAGAGGAGAGGAAAATACACCTGCAGCACAATAACCCTCCCATGAGGCTGCAGAGGAGCAGGGCATGACATGGAAAACCGTTAGAAAGAGACTTTGGGTAATTAATTTGCATTAATTCTGCTTTCAGCCCATCCTATTCATGTTTAAAGGGGTCATATTTTGCCAAAGGGTGTGAATCACGTCTGCAGTCTCTATTTTCCAGGAAATGTTGAGTCTGAATGTTACACCTTTCTCCACAGAGCTGAGTGTATATTCAAACATCCATGTGAAAGGGCTCATCAAATCATGAAATGTTGGCTCATCCAGCCACTTCTCCAGCCAGAGTGTGGACACAACACCGCCAACAACCCGAGGACAAGTGCACCAACATGAGGAGTACATTTATGGACAATGGAGCAACAAGCACAGCTGTATGCACAGCTGTATACACAGTGTGCGTGTGATGAATGGACGAGGTCAGGACCAGCAGCCAAAACACTGCACTTTACTGACATGTACTCAACAAGGACCCAGTGTAACCACTCATTACTTGGAGCTCATGTTAAGTTTGTGTTACAGTCAGAGGAGTTTCAGTATTCCGCCTCGTTTACACGCCATTGGAAGAAACTTTGAAAACGATGTGGTTGGCATGCTGGGCCACTTGTGAGTGCTACTGAGTATATGCACAACAATGAGTTACTACAGGGGCTACCCTGGTGCGCAGTCGCAGTCACGGTGTTTCCACTATCAACGAGGAGACGTGCCTCAAACATTTCCAGAATGTCTTGTTTTTGACAATTTACACGGTGACGGTGCCCATGTGTTTTCAAAAAGTTGCAGTTTCAGAGTACCTTTGTCATTAAACGGATACCAAAAGGCAATAAACGTTTTGTGTTTTCAATGGTAATCGTTGCCATGGAAACTGGCCTTCAGTTTGGTATTACTTAAATCTTAAGACACCTCAATTGAGAAATACAAGTAATGAGTAAGTTACTTGAAATTAGTCATATAATGCTGCTGCTTTTTAAAGAAGTAACTGTGATTTAGAAACGCAAAATTTGTGTAATCATAGTAACACTTTTTAACATTCACAATCCTTGGGTGTTTGTCCTTTATTGGATATACTCAGGGTTGGGTAGTAACAGATTACTTGTAATGGCGTTATGTAACTAGGACACAAAAAAATGTAACTGTAATCCATTACAGTACATCAAAACAATTGTAATCTCGTTACAGGTATATTCGGGAAAAAAACTTGGATTACTGAGCAGGATTACAATAGAAACTCAGATGGCATAAACTAGAACTGCAGCTGTCACATGCGCTGTCCGCTGGCATTGCGACACTTCTTGAAGCTTTCAGGCTGGCCGGCACCATGGATACTGCCATGGATACTGCAGACAGCTCCTCTAATCACTATGTTTAAAAGTGGGAGAAGTCTCTTAACCTCTCTGTACAATGCTAATGACACTTTCCAGCTGTGAAAGTGCTGTGAATGTACAGGAAGTTGACGTCTCACCTGAAGAAACACTGAGGTAGGATAAAACCAGCTCATGTTCAATGATACACACCTGGACGAGTTTTATTAGCTTGCTAACCTGTCAGTAACCTGCGAATACCAGCACTGGTGCTGAGGGTAGGAAGCCACTCTCAATATGTTTAGAGGATCTCATGTTTTAGGGGTTAATTGGGGCAATGCCATAACTTTTATTTTTAAGTCTGCTCATTGACTTAGTATCTGGTCCGGTGGGTTGTTATTTATTATCAATCAGTGATTCATGCTGCCAGCCTCTCAAACCTATCAAACATTTATATTTAGTCCAAAATAAAACATTAAAACCAACGAGGAAACGGGACGGGAGAGAGAGAGAGAGAGGTTAATTTGTTTTTAATGGCCGTTTATCAAAAGCACATCCACAAGGACGCTACTGAGACTGTAATAACCATCATTCACTTCAAAACACCTGCTGCAGGTCAACTGAAAGATTTTCTTACCTGCATTTATGTCTGTTTTTAGTGAATCTCTTTTAGACCCAGTTTGACCTCTTGGGAGTTCACCTAATTGTAAAATCCAATCATCCTAGTTTTTTAGGAAAATGTTGCTGGTTTGAAAGATATGGAGGACTGAAATTAATTAATTAATGACACGTTTATTGAATTATTTCATGGCATATTTGTTTATTTAATTTTGGCACATTCAGTCCTCCACTGTAAACCCAGATTTTCTTTTACATAATAAATATTAACTGTTATTAATAATCTTTCCCTATTTTGAAAAAAGGCGGGACCGTTACTAAACAAAATGTGAATTGTAACTACTTAAAATGAGTTATTTCTCTTATAAAGCCTCTGAGCAGAGACACCTCACACGTACATGTTTTTACTGGTTTGGGGAGGGGCTTGACTACCTGTGAGCTCTGAGCTGGTGGTCTGCCGACACCGTAACTGCCATCTCCTTTAACTGTTGGCTGCCGACCCATGTAATACTTGACTTATCAGATGAAGTGGGGGAATAAGCATCAGTCTGGTTGATCAACATATCCCACATGGAAAGAACCTATATGAGGATATATGCACATATATGAAACCTATATGCAGCATATATGCACATATATGACAATATATATGCTGTATATATGCACATATATGCACATATATGACAATATATATGCTGCATATATGCACATAAATGCTGCATATATGCACATATATGACCATATATATGCTGCATATATGCACATATATGCTGCATATATGCACATAAATGCTGCATATATGCACATATATGACAATGTATGGGCTGCATATATGCACATAAATGCTGCATATATGCACATATATGACAATATATGGGCTGCATATATGCACATATATGACCATATATATGCACATATATATGCTCCATATATGCACATATATGACAATATATATGCTGCATATGTGCACATATATGCACATATATGACAATATATATGACAATGTACATGCTACATATATGGAAAGTCCCACATGGACAGAACCTATATAAACAAATATGTTTTAATATATGTGTTTGATATAGGTTTTGAATACATGTGACATTTTTAAAATTGGCCATTTTCCTATATTTTATGCACATATATGGACCTATATGCACAGATAGGTACATATTTATATATATATATATATATAGCTCAGGTGGCAAGGCAACGGACTGGTGCACGGGAGACCCTGGTTCGATTCCCGCTAGGGTCACTGAGCAAATAACAGCATCCGGGCCCACATGGAAAGAACCTATATAAAGGTTAGGATATATGTGGCATATATAAAATTGGCCATTTTCCTATATTTTATGCACATATATGTACATATATGTGTGCATACATGGGCACATATAGGTGTGCATATATGGCAACATATAGGTGTGCATATATGTGCATATAGGTGTGCATATATGGGCACATATAGGTTTGCATATATTGGAACATATAGGTGTGCGTATATGCGCATATAGGTTTGGAATATATGTGACATATATAAAATTGGCCGTTTTCCTATATGTTATGTACATATATGTACATATATGTGTGCATACATGCGCATATAGGTTTGGCATATATGTTATATACATATATGTACATATATGTACATATATGTACATATATGTGCGCATGTATGCACACATATATGTATATAACATATAGGAAAACGGCCAATTTTATATATGTCACATATATGCCAAACCTATATCAAAACCTATATTAAAACATATATGTTTATATAGGTTCTTTCCATGTGGGATGGGCAAGTACATACGTTCCGTTAGCAGCATAATATTTATAGTTGCTGCGTAAAATAACATTTTCACCCTGTGCTAGCCCATTAACAGATAGCAGCAAATGCAAAGTTGTTAATTGTCCAGCAATTTAAAGACAATTTAAAAATGATCCACCAAATAGTGGTCATCGCGACAGCATAAATTGCTTTTCATACAATTCCTGTTCTGTTATGTTTAAGGGTGGTCCATTGTACTTCACTTATTTAATTCACCAATGGTAATATTTCTGGTAATCATTTTTGTTATCTTTAGGATGGTGATCTTGTTGGTGAATCCTGAAAGTGTCTACCCCGAATGTCAGATCTTCACCTGAAGAACCTGAAAATCATCATTGAGAGTGAAGTTGTTGTGGACAGATTTAGTTTTATATCCATCCATCCATCCATTTTCTGCCACTTATCCGGGGCCGGGTCGCGGAGGCAGCAGTCTGAGCAGAGTTCCCCAGACTTCCCTCGCCCCAGACACTTCCTCCAGCTCCTCCGGTGGCACCCCAAGGCGTTCCCAGGCCATAGAGAGACATAGTCCCTCCAGTGTGTCCTGGGTCTGCCCTGAGGCCTCCTACCAGAGGGACATGCCCGGAACACCTCCCTAGGGAGGCGTCCGGGGGGCATCCGAAATAGATGCCCGAGCCACCTCAGCTGTCTCCTCTCGATGTGGAGGAGCAGCGGCTCTACTCCGAGCTCCTCCCTGGTGACTGAGCTCCTCACCCTATCCCTAAGGGTGACTGAGCTCCTCCCCCTATCTCTAAGGGTGACTGAGCTCCTCCCCCTATCTCTAAGGGTGACTGAGCTCCTCACCCTATCTCTAAGGGTGCGCCCAGCCACCCTACGGAGGAAGCTCATTTCAGCCGCTTGTATCCGGGATCTCGTTCTTTCGGTCATGACCCATAGTTCGTGACCATAGGTGAGGGTAGGAACGAAGATCGACCAGTAAATCGAGAGCTTCGCTTTTTGGCTCAGCTCCTTCTTCACCACGACGGACCGATACAACGTCTACATAACTGCAGATGTCGCACCGATCCGCCTGTCGATCTCACGCTCCATCTTTCCCCCACTCGTGAACAAGACCCGAAGGTAATTGAACTCCTCCACCTGGGACAAGGGCACTCCACCGACCTGGAGGGGGCAAGCCACCTTTTTCCGGTCGAGAACCATGGCCTCGGATTTAGAGGTGCTGATCTTCATCCCAGCTGCTTCACACTCGGCTGCGAACCGCGTCAGTGCACGCTGAAGGTCCAGGCTTAATGGAGCCAACAGAACCACATCATCCGCAAATAGCAGAGATGAGATCCTGTGGTCCCCAAACTGGACCCCCTCTGGCCCCCGGTTGTGCCTAGAAATTCTGTCCATATATATGATGAACAGAACCGGTGACAAAGGACACCCCTGCCGGAGGCCAACGTGCACTGGGAACAGGTCCGACTTACTGCTGGCAATGCGAACCAAGCTCCTGCTCCGGGAATACAAGGACCGAACAGCCCTTAACAAAGGGCCCCGGACTCCATACTCCCGGAGCACCCCCCACAGGACGTCTCGAGGGACGTGGCCAAACACCTTCTCCAGATCCACAAAACACATGTGGAGTGGTTGGGCGAACTCCCATGAACCCTCAAGCACCTGGTGGAGAGTATAGAGCTGGTCCAGTGTTCCATGACCAGGACGAAAACTGCATTGTTCCTCTTGGATCCGAGGTTCGACTAACGGCCGGACCCTCCTCTCCAGTACCCTGGAATAGACTTTCCCGGGGAGGCTGAGGAGTGTGATCCCTCTGTAGTTGGAACACACCTTCCGATCCCCCGTCTTGAAGAGGGGGATCACCGCCCCGGTCTGCCAGTCCAGATGTACTGTCCTCGCCCGCCACGCGATGTTGCAGAGACGAGTCAGCCACGACAGTCCCTGCACATCCAGAGACTTAAGGAACTCTGGACGAATCTCATCCACTCCCGGTGCCTTACCACCGAGGAGCTTAGCAACAACCTCGGTGACTTCAGCTTGGGTAATGGACGAGTCCACTTCTGAGAACCCAGCCTCTGCTTCCTCAATGGAAGATGTGGTGGTGGGATTGAGGAGGTCCTCGAAGTATTCCTTCCACCGCCCGACAACATCCCCAGTTGAGGTCAACAGCTCCCCACATCCACTGTAAACAGTGTTGGTGGAGAACTGCTTCCCCCGCCTGAGGCGCCGGACGGTTTGCCAGAATTTCCTCGGGGCCGACCGAAAGTCTTCCTCCAAGGCCTCTCCAAACTCCTCCCAGACCCGAGTTTTTGCCTCCACCACAGCCCGGGCTGCGGCTCGCTTGGCCTGCTGGTACCTGTCGACTGCCTCAGGAGTCCTATGAGCTAACAGTGCCCGATAGGACTCCTTCTTCAGCTTGACGGCATCCCTTACTTCCGGTTGCCACCACCGTGTTCGGGGATTGCCGCCACGACAGGCGCCAGAAACCCTGCGGCCACAGCTCCGAGCAGCAGCTTCGACCATGGAAGTGGAGAACATGGTCCACTCGGACTCAATATCTCCAACCTCCCTCGGGATCTGTGAAAAGCTCTCCCGGAGGTGGGAGTTGAAAACTGCGCGACGGAGGGCTCGGCCAGGTGTTCCCAGCAGACTCTCATAACACGTTTGGGCCTGCCGAGTCTATCCCGCATCCTCCCGGTCCAGCGCATCCAACTCACCACCAGGTGGTGATCAGTTGACAGCTCTGCCCCTCTCTTTACCCGAGTGTCCAAGACACGCGGCCGGAGATCTGATGACACGACCACAAAGTCAATCATTGACCTCCGGCCTAGGGTGTACTGGTGCCACGTGCACTTATGGACACCCCTGTGCTCGAACATAGTGTTCGTTATGGAATTCACGGAAAGCCTCAGGTCCTGACGACATCCCAGGACGGCTGATCAAGGAGTGCGCTGACCAACTGCCCCACGTGCTTACAGACATTTTCAACCTGTCATTACACCAGGCCGTTGTCCCGCCGTGCTTCAAGTCTGCCACAATCGTCCCAGTGCCCAAGAAATCCACCATCACATGCCTTAACGACTTTCGCCCCATTGCACTAACATTGTCCATCATGAAGTGCTTCGAGCGGGTGGTTAAGGACCACATCACCTCCATACTGCCCCCATCATATGACCCGTTCCAGTTTGCGTACCAGCCAAACCGCTCGACTGAGGATGCCATCTCCACTGCTCTCCACCTCAGCCTGGAGCACCTGGAGGACAAGAACACACACGTGCGGATGCTGTTCCTGGATTTCAGCTCTGCTTTTAACACCATCATCCCCAGGACCTGGTATGCAAATTGGGCCCTGTGCTCCTCAACACCCCCCTGTGTAACTGGCTGCTGGACTTCCTCACCGACAGAACCCAGTCTGTCCGTGTGGGCAACAACACCTCCAGTGTCATCTCACTGAGCACCGGCTCCGCACAGGGCTGTGTCCTCAGCCCTCTGCTGTTCACCCTGATGACCCACGACTGTCGTCCCAGGCATAATTCCAACCACATCCTGAAGTATGCAGACGACACTACAGTTGTGGGCCTCATTCGGGACAACAACGATCTGGCCTACAGAGAGGAGGTGCAACATCTGGTGGACTGGTGTAAGGCAAACAACCTGCTCCTGAATGTCGACAAGACGAAAGAGCTCATCATCGACTTCAGGAGATCCCGACCCAGTCACACACCACTCCTCATCCAGGACACAGCGGTTGAGGTCGTCAGCAGCACCAAGTTCCTGGGGGTGCACATCACAGATGACTTCACCTGGATACTTCACACCACGTCCCTGGTGAACAAAGCCCAGCAGCGCCTGCACTTCCTTCGACGGACGAGAAGGGTATCCCCCCCCTCCCATCCTCGCCACCTTCTACAGAGGAACCATTGAGAGCCTGCTGACCGTCGGCATCTCCATCTGGTCTGGGAACTGTAAGGCCTCAGACTGGAACTCTCTGCAGCGTGTGGTGAGGACAGCAGAGAAGATCATTGGGACCCCATTACCACCCATGAAGGACATTGCAGACACACGCTGCCTCACCAGAGCTCACCAGATCCTTTCTGACCACACCCACCCCCATAATGGACTGTTCACCCTCCTGGCATCCGGCAAGAGGTTCCGCAGCCTCCGCTGCAGAACAAACAGACTGAAGAACAGCTTCTTTCCCCTGGCCATCAGGCTTCTAAATGCCAAATAACATCATACTGTGCAATATCACACTGTGCAATTATTCAATTTTAATCTATCCCATTTCTCATCCTGCTCTTTTATTTATCGTTCATATGCACCTTATTTAAACTGTTTGACTGTTTGCACTACTTTTTAAAATATATTTAAATACGTTTTTTTTAATGCCTTTTTTACCGGTTGCTAAGCAACGACATTTCGTTGCCAGTTCCTCACTGTGCGATGTACTGTGCAATGACAATAAAGAAAGTCTAAGTTTAAGTCTAAGTCTAAGTCATCAGGGTTAGGAAGGTTACTTGAAAACTGTAATCTGTTACAATTACAAGTTACTTGTCAAAAAATATAATCAGTAACTTACTCTAAGTACTGAAATAAAAAAGTAATGTACCAAAGTACTTTTAGTTACTTTTGGATTACTTCACCTGCAAACATAAAAAATAAAGACAAGAAAGAATAGAATGTATCATCTGCTCAGCGTATTGACACATCTTATACACAGCAGACGCAAATTGCATTTAACAAGTTTTGAACTATCAAAACTCAGTAACTGATCAGGTGTCTAGATTTTTTTTAAAGAATCAAAACCACAATACAAATAAAGCTTTTAATTTCTATTCAAGAAAATGTGCCCATCTTTCACAAAACTCTCTCTCTCTCTCTCTCTCTTCTCTCTCCTCTCTCTCTCGGTGCATGCTCGGAGTGGGAGGGCTGGGAGCGTGTGTGAGCAGGGAGCGTTTGTCACGTTTTTATGTGAATTTTTCTTTTCTTTGTTAATGTTCACTATCGCCGTAGTTTAATAATCACAGAGCACCTTTGTTTTACGATGATCTTTCTTGGGGGCTTGGTGGGTTTGCACGGTCCATGTTTACCGGGGGCTGGCATCCCCTGTCCTCGCCCTCAGACTGTCGTCTGAGCTGAGGAAGCTCACCTGTAAACACGGGATCCGCATCTCTGCACCTTTCCCCTGCAGTGTGGAGCAGGTTGCTCTGGCTGTGGGGGAAAAGGTCGGCGACAGCAGCATGAAGGCGGTGGCCTGGATGAAGGGCGTCGTGGTGGTCTTTGTGGACCAGGTGGAGCAGACCAACTCCGTGGTGGAGACGGGAATCACTGTGTCGGACAGGTTCGTCCAGGTACAACCAAGGAGCTTTCCAGATTTGGAAAAGCAGTGTCCGGCTACAAAGACATCCTGTACGAAATTAAGTCTCCGCTGCTGAAACACGCAACATGTTTCAGAAGACAAGTCTTTATGATACTAAATAACCGGTATGAGGAGCTCAACCATAGGTTCCGTGTGAGAGTAAATGATTTTGACCACATTGTCTTCGCGAGCTCAGCTGGCATGAAATGTTTCGGCTGTGGTGAGGAGGTACACACGGTGAAATCCTGTCCGCTGCGGCCTGAGTCGACTAAGCCCGACTCCGCAGAGTACCCGGGCTTGTAACTGTATGGAAGACTCGGCTTTAGACCGCAACCATGCAGAGCCTCATCCAGCCTCTCAGCACGCCTTAAAGCAGCTGGTCCACTCTCAGCGAATAGTGGACGTCTGGAGAAGGATGCATCCTGATTGCCGTCAGTACACCTGGTCGCACTTTAGAGAGAGCAGGATCTCCTCAGCCAGGCCAGATCATATTTATTGTTTCAAACATCATTTTAATGTTTTTAAGAAGTGTGACATTTTACCTGTTGGTTTTACTGATCATTGTTTACCTTTAAATAGTATTTGTATCTGGAATGTTTTACCGAAAAGCGCCAACTGGCATTTTAATTCAGTTTTAACCTTTGACAGGAGTTTTAGAGAGGCTTTAATGTTTTTCTGGCAGGTTTTGGCAGTCTTAGGCAGTGGAGGGACCACGGTAAGACTCAGATCAACCTCCTGTGTCAGCAGCACACCCTAAATGTCACAAGTGACATCACCAGATCTATGAAGCATCGAGAGACCGAGATAGTGGAACTGGAACATTTAAGAGAGTCCACAGGAGATCGAGGCTATTTTGAAAGCCTCAAAAGTAAAAAAAAAAAATGGCTTTAGCCAACCTGCTGAACAGTGAAGTGCAGGGCGCATTAGTCCATCCTGGTACCAAACTATTGCTGAGATGGATGCTCCCTCTAGCTTCTTCAGCCTGGAAAAAAAATATGGCCAGGGCAAAGTGGTCCACGCACTGCTTTCAGACATGGGGCAGGAGATCTCGGAACCAAGCCCGATAAGGAAGAGAACGGTGAGCTTCTACGCATCCCTGTATGGGAACGAGTATAAGGAGTAGCAAGGTCTCCTCGAGGAGTACCTGAGGGAACTGCCTCAAGTCTCCGAGGAGACCATCGAACTGCTGGAGGCCTGCCTAGAAATGCAGGAGATGCGGGCAGCACTGCAAGCGATGCCAACGGGAAGGTGTCCTGGAATTGACGGGCTCACCTAAGGAATAAGGTAAAGATGTCCTGGACGTGTTTACTGAATGTCTGGCCTCTGGTTCCATGCCAGTGTCCTGCAGGAGGCAGTCCTCACTCTGCTCCCTAAGAAAGGGAACCTGCAGGACATCAAAAACTGGGGCCTTGTGTCGTTGCTCTGTGTAGACTACAAACTCCTTTCCAAGGTTCTGGCCGCCAGGCTGGGGAGAGCTATGGAGCAGGTCATCCACCAGGATCAGACCTACTGTGTCCCCGGCAGGTCCATGGTGGATAATATCCACCTGATTCGGGATATTTTGGAAGTCTCTAGTTGTTTGGATATAGATGCTGGTCTGATTTCAGTATACCAGGAAAAGGCTTTTGACCGTGTTGAACACGACTTCCTTTGGAGGGTCATGGAAAGATTCCGTTTCAGTGCTCGTCAGGGCCTTGTCCATTTGGCAGCCAAGATCAAATTGCTGTACGGGGACATTGAGAGTTTGCTGAAGTTCAACGGCAGTCTGTGTGCTGCTTTTAGAGTGTGTAGAGGTGTCAGGCAGGGCTGTGCTCTGTCTGGGATGCTCTATGCACTCTCTCTGGAACCCCTCCTCAAGAAGATACGTTCTAGTGTAGGGGGTCTGTTTTCACCGGGTTTAGTGAAAGCATGATTTTATCTGCTTATGCGGATGACCTCATTGTTTTTATCAGGAACCAGGAAGAAGTAGATCTTTTAACCCTCTGGGGCCGATTGACGCTCTGCAGCGTCAAAATCACATGACCGTTTGAAAAGGCAGTAGCGTCACAGCACAGCGTCATCTGGTCCAGTGTTTCAATCCGTGTCGAAAGTGCAGATATAAAACTACAAGTTCGTTTTTAAATGATGTTGATAGCCCAAATAAAAGCGGAGATATGAGGAAAACTGTGTCCGTGTTTTTCCGCGACATTTTAGTGCGTCAGGTGCAGAAGACCGGTCAGGAGTGAAAGTGAAAGTAACTGAGCAGCAAAAAAAAACAACACTTGTAATGTGCCAGTATACCTTTCACTCATTGGTTGAGAAGAAGAGCCCATGTCCAATCAAAAGTTTTCATAGTGGGAGGTGTCATTTTGTTTAGTTCACCCATGAAAAAGTAAACAGAGAGACGGAGACAGCGAGAGTGAGTTGAGATTTATATCAGAGAAAAAGCGTCTATTATCATGATTTGACCATGTAGTGAGTGTGTAGTGAGTGTGTAGTTAGTGTGTAGTGAGTGTGTAGTTAGTGTGTAGTGAGTGTGTAGTGAGTGAGATTAGAGTGTTTTTTAGTTTCAAGTGAACTCTTTTTTTTTTTCTATCAAAACAATGACGCGCCTTATGAACGTCAATCAGGCGCTCCGACTTTTTTTTTTTTTTTTGAAGGAGCAGAGCATCGAGTCTGACACGGAGTTTGAGAGTGATTCTGATGGCAATATTGAACACCTCAGCTTATTTTTGTTAGAGAGGAGTGAGGTGTCCCCCAGACCAGGAGACGTGTCCCCCACCCCTGTCCCCATCATTCCAGCTCCACCACAACAGCCAAAGGCTAAAATGTAAAAATTGCCTGCAGGAACACAAGAAAAGTAAAAACACTCCATGGAAATGCCATGTGTGATGTGCCCCTCTGTGTTGTGTTGGACAGAGTCTGTTTTTTTGAGTGGCACAAATCATTTGTCTTCACCTGACATTATATGTGTGACCTTTTGTAAATAGTTTTACAAAAACGCCTGAGGCAGTGCTTCTATTTCACTGTAAATATCTGTATATAATTGTTTTTTCAGTCCTGTTTTGATACATTTTAGTTAATTATAGTTTAGATTTACTTTACAAGTAAACAAAATGATTCGTTAACCATGTCTGTGAATTTTATAGTCAATAAATCTATGTTTTTACCACCCGAATTTGTAATTTTATGGTGTTTTTAGATCCACTGTTTTAATACAGTATGCCAAAGTGATGAAAATACTTCAGAAATGCATTTATGAGGTTGTCCTGAACAAAATGACACCAAAAAAGGCAAAGTTTAAGAATTTTATATCTGAGATATAAAGGAAAAATCAATTGTAGTGAAAAACGGCACAAAATGCTTCAGGCCCCAGAGGGTTAAGTAAAATAATCAGAGATTTCACATGACATCAACAGCGAGGTACAACTGGGGAAAAAGGGAAACCCTCGCTATCGGCAGATGGCATGGCGGTCTCCAAGTTTCCCAGAATTTAACCTGGAAAAAAGATGGTTTTAAATACTTAGGAATACATGTGGGTAAAGACAAATGAACATTTTATCAGAACTGTGTGAAGAGCATCCACAAAGGTGGACTGAGCAACAGACGCTCAACTGTGTGGTCACAAAGACTGGGTCAGGGTGGACCTGGTCCACAGTGGAGGATCTTCTACAAACCTCCCTTAAGGAAACGGACTGGAGACCTTCAGTGGAGGATTTTACATGGTGAGATCGCCTCAAATGCTTTTATCTCCATCATTAACCCTGCTGTTTTAAACACTTGTCCATTTTGTGCACAGAGAGAGACTGTTTTCCATGTTTTTAGCGGGTGCAAGAGACTCATAGGTTTCTTCACTCTTTTAACAATGGTTTTTAGTCTTTTTAGTGTTGTTTTTACTGAGAGGAATTTGATTATGGGAGCTGGCTATAAAAAAAGTACAAAAGAAAAATGGCAGCTCCTGAACTTCATGTCAGGTGAGGCCAAGATGGCGATCTACGTCAGCAGGAGGAACATGGTGGAGAACAGAGAAGGGCAGGATGTCATGGAAGTGTGGCAAGTCAATGTCAAATCCAGACTCTGGCTTGAATACCGTTTTTTAAACAAAACAATAACCTGAATTCTTTTAAAGAGGTCTGGTGTTTTTTTCTGTGCTTTTTTAAAGAAAATGAAGATTTGCAGTTTGCACAGTTTTTAAAATGATTGTTTTTAACAAAAAGTGAATGTCTGACACACAATGTCTTCTGACAATCTAGTGTGAATAAATTTGTGTTTTAAAAATCAAAAATCTCTCTCTCTCTCTCTCTCTCTCTCTCGATGCATGCTGGGAGTGCGGAAGGGCTGGGAGCGTGTGTGAGCGGGGAGCGTTTGTCACAGTTTTATGTGATTTTTTTTCTTGTTATGTTCTTGGTTAATGTTCACAATCACTGTAGTTTAATAATCACAGAGCACCTTTTGTTTTATTTCAATCTTTCTTGGGGTTCGGTGGGTTTGTGTGGTCCGTGTTTGCCGGGGACTGGCTGCCGCCATGTCGGACCTCAGGAAGCTCACCCGCAAACACGGGGTGCGCATCTCTGCACCTTTCCCCTGCAACGTGGAGCAGGTTGCTCTGGCTGTGGGGGAAAAGGTTTGTTACAGCAGCGTGAAGGCGGCGGCCCGGATGAACGGCGCCGTGGTGGTCTTTGTGGACCAGGTGGAGAAGGCCAACTCCGTGGTGGAGACGGGAATCACCGTGTCGGACAGGTTTGTCCAGGTACAGCCGCTGTCTCAGCCGGCTGTCCGGGTCATCCTGTCCAATGTCCCTCCTTATGCGCTAGACGAGCTCCTAACTAAGGAGCTTTCCAGATTTGGCAAAGTAGTGTCCGGCTACAAAGACATTGCCTCTGGAATTAAGTCTCCGCTGCTGAAACACACGACATGTTTCAGAAGACAAGTATTTATGATACTCAATAACCGGTGTGAGGAGCTCAGCCTCCGTTTATGTGTGAGAGTAAATGATAATGACTACATTGTCTTCGCGAGCTCAGCTGTAATGAAATGTTTCGGCTGTGGTGAGGAGGGGCACACGGTGAAATCCTGTCCGCTGCGGGCTGAGTCGAGTCAGCCCGGCTCCGCAGAGTCCCCCGGCGCTGCCGCCGCCCCGGTGCCGGGGCCGCGGTCCTCCGCCTGGGGGGTGTTCCCCCCGGCGGTGACTCCGCGGTCCGGGCTCCCGGGAGATGCGGTGGCCGGGGCTTAGCCTCTCTTCCACTGCCTTTTTATATACAGCATCAATTCATGGTCACACATGCTAACTACATCATATTCAGCATTTTTGCGGTTTTGTTTAACCAGACGTTGTTTTCAGAACATTGATGTGCAAACATGAAACTTCTTAAACAAAAATGAAGAAATGGGTTTTTCACGTCAAACATTGCTGGGTAAACGAGGTCTAAAGTGCTTTTTTTAAATACCAGTTTCTTGTGATCCGCCATCTTGTTTTGTAGTTTCATCACACGTCTTACACACACACTCCCTTCCACCTCTCTCGTCAAATATATATATTTTTGTCATGCCATTGAGCCTATGTTTCATTTACTCACTTTCTAAAAAGCTCGTCATGTCACTATAGAGATGGGAACTTTGCACATTTTAACCGATATAGTACCAACACCATGTACTTTTGTGTGTTTATACGGTAGTAAAATATGTGAAAAAACTTCAATTTTACATATTTATATCTCAATATATAACCTTTAACAATTCAGTCGGTACAGAATTCGGTACCCATCCATATCACTGTTGGGATCTCACAAGACCACAGAAAGTTTGTTCATTTCTGGGGAAAGACAATTTTCATTTGTCATGATACAGTCATGACATGTGAATTCGGACCCAGGAGTGTGATTGACCATCACACCAAGTGAGGGGGACCTTTTGCCATTGCAGACCCATGCAAATCCTCCCCCACTTTCTGATCAAAAGACACTTCCGCCATGCACTCAGACAGTCACTGATTGGTTGAATCTTGTGACCGCAGCGCCCCCATTAGGCCACCTACCAAATTTCAGCTCGGACAATGTTTGCTAACATGCTAACGGGCATGCTAGGCCGCAAGCTAGCCGATCCACCTGAAAATCTCAGGTGGTACTCGGCAGGTGCCCCCGAGCCGGAATCTGGTTTTACTATGTGTAAAGTATGTGTATGCATATGCTTTGGTGTGGGTGTGTCTGGGTGTGTGTGTGTGTGTGTCTGTGTGTGTATGCGTATGCTTTGGTGTGGGTGTGTATGTGGGTTGGGATTAGGTGATGGGGCGGTGGGGGGGGTGGCATTGGGGCTCCTGGGGGTTGGAGGGTGGCTGTGCTCCAGCCGGGCCTGGCTGGGCCTTCGCTCTTCCTGCTCTGGGGGGGAAGGACCGGTCTGGGGCTCGGCGGCTGGGGCCCTCTCTGTCCCGTCGGGGTTGGGGGGGTGGTGGGGGAGCTGCCGGGGTCGAGGGGGGGGCTCCCTGTCCGCGTGGCCTGGTGCCTTCCGGGTTGGGGCATGGCTCTCCGGGGTGGTTTGTCGGGGCCTCCCTGGGTCCGGTGGACTGCTGGGTACCGGAGTGGCGGTACCCTGGTGGCTTCGGCCCCTGGGGTGGTACTGCGGGGGCCCCCAAAACAGTTCCATTCACATCCAGAGGACAAACCACACACACACACACACACACACACACACACACACACACACACACACACACTCACACACACACACGCACACACACACACATACACTTCCACTCCTCATTGATGAGATTTGCTGCTGATTTTTCTTATTTTCTGCTATTGTTCTGTCAAGTATCAAAATCATGTTGCTGTTTTTTGTTTTTGTTTGTTTGTTTGTTTTTGTTGTTGTTTTTGTTTTGTTTTGTTTTGTTTTGTTCTTTGTTTTGTGTCCTTTTGTTTTTGTCTTTGCTATCATTGTTGTGATTATTTTGGTTTTTGCTCTGTTGTTGCTCAGGATGGTTTAATCTCATGGCAGTTGGAAAATATTTGGATCACTGTGATTATTGTATTATAATGAAAAAAAAATGTATGTAGTACTAACAAGGGTATTGCATGTATCTCCCCACCAAGTCTATCTCTGTCTTTCCTTTCCTCTCCTCTCCTCTCCTCTCCTCCATCCTTTCACCCCAACCGGTCTGCAGAATTCCTCCACCTCTGACTCTGGTTTCTACAAAGGTTTCTCCCTGTTGGGGGAGTTTTTCCTTTCCACAGTCACAAACACACCTGCTTGCTCATGTGGATATGTTGGGCTTTTCTATTTTCTCTATAAAAGCATATTGGAATGGCTGTAATGTGTTTAAAAATATCTTTTTTTTAATTTAAAAAAAAAAAAAAAAGGAATCTGGTTTTACTTCAATTCTGGTGTAAATGACACAGCGCTAATGGAACATGAAAGATTTTTCAAAAACTTTCACCGACATGAATTTGAGGGCCTTAGGCAAGTGATCCATTGTTCTCCCAGCACATGGTGGAGACCCAGGACAGACTTCCTGTTCTCTGACAACCTCCATTTAGAATGTATTGTCTTGTGATCCGCCATCTTGTTTTGTAGTTCCATCACACGTCTCACACACACACTCCCTCCACCTTTCTCTCTCTCTTTCTCTCTCTCTCCACATACACACACACACACACACACACACACACACACACACACACACACACACACACACACACACACACACACACACACACACACACACACACACACACACACCAAGCTCTAACTACCTAGTTAGAATCTGTATTTTGTACATCTTAGTATAACTAATTGAATTGGCTATCATTTCCTGTTAGAACAGGTGGTGCTCCGAGGTAGTCTGATATAGATCAGATAGAATTTTTAATAACATAATTAATAACTATATTTGATCATTATTAATCATTATCGATAGCCAAACACAACATAAATGGTTCCTAGTGATCCATATGAGGTAAGAAATCCATACATTACTGACCTCCCGCTAATTAGGAGGCGTAAAAGACGCCTCCTGCTCTTTTCTCATTGGTATCACTTATATATTCAGCCTTATTTGAGATTTGCTGCCTCTAAGTAACCAGACACCAATTACACTGTGGCTTATGAACTCCTGCCAATGAGAGTTTTGTCCATATTTATTGGTTCCATTGAGCTGCGCGTGCACATGTGGGCAGGTTTGCGTGTGTGGGCACATACCATGTTCATCTAGTGTGCATGCATTAAATTCATGTAATGTGATTATGCTACCCCCCTGCACTCTGCTTCTTTCCAAACAGAGAGGAACAGATGGTCTAATCTCGTTGGTTGCTAGGAACTGGGCAAGTTAGGGAATGGACAAGGCAGACGATTCCATATCCCCCATCAAATAGCTCACCACATCCAGCCTCCTTGATCTAATTTGGTGGCGGAGTGGGGTAGGCTGTAAACAATCACATTTGAAAGCGCAGCATGTGGCTGGCTGCATGTGGTCAATGTGTGGCTGATCATTTAAGGTGAGCGGAGCTCAAGAGATGCAGCAAATGAACTGAGCCTCCCCATATTAATTTCACTCACAGTGACACTTTCATGGATTTATTCAGCGATTTGCATTGTGGCGCACACAAACATCATCTATAGGCAGCATGATTTGAATATGGTGTTACAGAAAATGCTGCAGAAGACATTTTGTGACAACAGTGTTTTGACATAAAGCCAGATTGTGACATTTCTTTTATGAAGTGGAGATGAAATGTGATCTTTATATATAGGTTCACCTCAAATCAACAACAACATTATTAAAATAACTGCATTACCTTTAGCACTAAAATAAATTACTTTTATGTTATTATCTCATGGATTCAACCACATTGTCTCTTCATAGACTGGCAGGCGCCCTGCCTCACATTGATATAGTCATTGGTTCAAGTCCTGACACTCCTGTTTCCTGCCACAAAACATAAACATGTTTTACTTGTGACTCTTCTGAGCTGATTTACTGAGGTACTGCATGAAGCATGCTAAAGTCACACAGATTTATTGGTTGCAGGTGTTTTGCAGAGTGTTTGATAATAATAACGTCAAGACGTGAAAGCAGAAATAGTCCGATGAGGGTTTTTTGTGCATTAGACTCCATTTACACAAGAACGATCAGCTGGTGTCGGGTTTGTTTGTTTATGTTCACTGTGAATGGAGCTCTGAGCATACAAACACATTTATTTGGACATGGTATTGGAAGATATTAACCAGGGCCCAGTTGTTCAAAACTTGGTTATATTAACCATAGCTTAGGCCCTAATTGCCGGTTGAATTCTTAACCCGCCGTGAGCTAACCAACCATTAAATATGCGTTGTTCAAAACATGGTTAGTCATTCCGTTATCTAACGTCACCGTCAAAGCTAACAGTGAGGTGAACGTCAATGGCTAGCATCCCTTACAGTATTCTGCTCCGCCCACCTTCAATTCTCCATTCTTCCACATTATGTTTTAAGCGTTTCCAGTTACCGAAAATTACATTGTGATGGACGGCAGCACAGTGTTTTTATCTCGTCTATAAAACTACCATAAAACATGATAAACAACGCTGCTACCAAGATATTAAAGTGGGACATAAAAACTAAGCTGGGATGATGAGACGGTATTATGTTGCCTCATCCTTCTTTAATTCTGACCTGAGAGAACGACATGAGGAAGGATTGTGGTAACATCTGGTGACGTCTTCATCCTATCATTAGTGGCTCATGGAGCAGCTATGATAAACTTCAAGAGTACTGAGGTGTACCAGTATCTACACAGTGGGAAGGTGGGCCTTGTGCTGTCATCCAGAGATGGAGATGGACCTTTTGAAGACAGACGTGTTGGGACTTACGGTTGGTTATTAGCATTGAATTACTGTAAGTAATAGGTTCCTGAAAGTAATAAATCACTGAAAGTAATTTATGAGATATTTTAATTATTGATAGAAGTAAAGGGCCATTTACTCATGAACAACTCCTAAAGTAATTGAGTAATTACTTAAAAGTTAATAAATTATCCAAAAAAATTATTAATGAAAACGTATTAATTTGAATAAATTGGTTATTTATCGAACCTCGGATCCAAGAGGAACAATGCGGTTTTCGTCCTGGTCGTGGAACACTGGACCAGCTCTATACCCTCCACCAGGTGCTTGAGGGTTCGTGGGAGTTCGCCCAACCAGTCCACATGTGTTTTGTGGATCTGGAGAAGGCGTTCGACCGCGTCCCCCGAGATGTCCTGTGGGGGGTGCTCCGGGAGTACGGAGTCCGGGGTCCCTTGTTGAGGGCTGTTCGGTCCTTGTATTCCCGGAGCAGGAGTCTGGTTCTCATTGCCGGCAGTAAGTCGGACCTGTTTCCTGTGCACGTTGGCCTCCGGCAGGGGTGTCCTTTGTCACCGGTTCTGTTCATCATATATATGGACAGAATTTCTAGGCACAGCCGGGGGCCAGAGGGGGTCCGGTTTGGGGACCACAGAATCTCATCTCTGCTATTTGCGGATGATGTGGTTCTGTTGGCCCCATCAAGCCTGGATCTCCAGCGTGCACTGACACGGTTCGCAGCCGAGTGTGAAGCAGCTGGGATGAGGATCAGCACCTCTAAATCCGAGGCCATGGTTCTCGACCGGAAAAAGGTGGCTTGCCCCCTCCAGGTCGGTGGAGTGCCCTTGTCCCAGGTGGAGGAGTTCAAGTATCTTGGGGTCTTGTTCACGAGTGGGGGAAAGATGGAGCGTGAGATCGACAGGCGGATCGGTGCAGCGTCTGCAGTCATGCGGACGTTGTATCGGTCCGTCGTGGTGAAGAAGGAGCTGAGCCAAAAAGCGAAGCTCTCGATTTACCGGTCGATCTTCGTTCCTACCCTCACCTATGGTCATGAACTATGGGTCATGACCGAAAGAACGAGATCTCGGATACAAGCGGCTGAAATGAGCTTCCTCCGTAGGGTGGCTGGGCGCACCCTTAGAGATAGGGTGAGGAGCTCAGTCACCAGGGAGGAGCTCGGAGTAGAGCCGCTGCTCCTCCACATCGAGAGGAGCCAGCTGAGGTGGCTCGGGCATCTATTTCGGATGCCCCCCGGACGCCTCCCGAGGGAGGTGTTTCGGGCATGTCCCTCCGGTAGGAGGCCTCGGGGCAGACCCAGGACACGCTGGAGGGACTATGTCTCTCGGCTGGCCTGGGAACGCCTTGGGGTGCCACCGGAGGAGCTGGAGGAAGTGTCTGGGGCGAGGGAAGTCTGGGCAACTCTGCTCAGACTGCTGCCTCCGCGACCCGGCCCCGGATAAAGCGGTAGCCAATGGATGGATGGATGGATGGTTATTTATCAGTTAATAATTACATAGGGCACCACCAGTTAAACTGGAAATACCTAATACCAAAATATCAGTAGCATTTGTAAAAAGGTTTAATTAAGTTAGTTCATTTTTCTGTGTAAATATAGCAAAGGAAAGGAAAGGTGTGAGATTAGAGCACAGACTGTTCCAAACCAGTGAAATATCAACAATAAATACACAATAATTACCAGGAATCGATCAATTCAGCTAAGATGCGTTTATTACAAAAGTGTATTCATTCAGAAATAATTCAGATAATAATTCAGAAAGGCTTCCCCCCCCTCAGGCGGGGGAAGCAGTTCTCCACCAACACTGTTTACAGTGGAAGTGGGGAGCTGTTGACCTCAACTGGGGATATCGTTGGGCGGTGGAAGGAATACTTCGAGGACCTCCTCAATCCCACCACCACGTCTTCCATTGAGGAAGCAGAGACTGGGTTCTCAGAGGTGGACTCGTCCATTTCCCAAGCTGAAGTCACCGAGGTTGTTGCTAAACTCCTCGGTGGCAAGGCACCGGGAGTGGATGAGATTCACCCAGAGTTCCTTAAGTCTCTGGATGTGCAGGGACTGTCGTGGCTGACTCGTCTCTGCAACATCGCGTGGCGGGCGGGGACAGTAGCTCTGGACTGGCAGACCGGGGTGGTGGTCCCTCTCTTTAAGAAGGGGGATCGGAGGGTGTGTTCCAACTACAGAGGGATCACACTCCTCAGCCTCCCCGGGAAAGTCTATTCCAGGGTACTGGAGAGGAGGGTCCGGCCGTTAGTCGAACCTCGGATCCAAGAGGAACAATGCGGTTTTCGTCCTGGTCGTGGAACACTGGACCAGCTCTATACCCTCCACCAGGTGCTTGAGGGTTCGTGGGAGTTCGCCCAACCAGTCCACATGTGTTTTGTGGATCTGGAGAAGGCGTTCGACCGCGTCCCCCGAGATGTCCTGTGGGGGGTGCTCCGGGAGTACGGAGTCCGGGGTCCCTTGTTGAGGGCTGTTCGGTCCTTGTATTCCCGGAGCAGGAGTCTGGTTCGCATTGCCGGCAGTAAGTCGGACCTGTTCCCTGTGCACGTTGGCCTCCGGCAGGGGTGTCCTTTGTCACCGGTTCTGTTCATCATATATATGGACAGAATTTCTAGGCACAGCCGGGGGCCAGAGGGGGTCCGGTTTGGGGACCACAGAATCTCATCTCTGCTATTTGCGGATGATGTGGTTCTGTTGGCCCCATCAAGCCTGGATCTCCAGCGTGCACTGACACGGTTCACAGCCGAGTGTGAAGCAGCTGGGATGAGGATCAGCACCTCTAAATCCGAGGCCATGGTTCTCGACCGGAAAAAGGTGGCTTGCCCCCTCCAGGTCGGTGGAGTGCCCTTGTCCCAAGTGGAGGAGTTTAAGTATCTTGGGGTCTTGTTCACGAGTGGGGGAAAGATGGAGCGTGAGATCGACAGGCGGATCGGTGCAGTGTCTGCAGTTATGCGGACGTTGTATCGGTCCGTCGTGGTGAAGAAGGAGCTGAACCAAAAAGCGAAGCTCTCGATTTACCGGTCGATCTTCGTTCCTACCCTCACCTATGGTCATGACCGAAAGAACGAGATCTCGGATACAAGCGGCTGAAATGAGCTTCCTCCGTAGGGTGGCTGGGCGTACCCTTAGAGATAGGGTGAGGAGCTCAGTCACCAGGGAGGAGCTCGGAGTAGATTCGCTGCTCCTCCACATCGAGAGGAGCCAGCTGAGGTGGCTCGGGCATCTATTTCGGATGCCCCCCGGACGCCTCCCGAGGGAGGTGTTCCGGGCATGTCCCTCCGGTAGGAGGCCTCGGGGCAGACCCAGGACACGCTGGAGGGACTATGTCTCTCGGCTGGCCTGGGAACGCCTTGGGGTGCCACCGGAGGAGCGGGAGGAAGTGTCTGGGGCGAGGGAAGTCTGGGCAACTCTGCTCAGACTGCTGCCTCCGCGACCCGGCCCCGGATAAAGCGGTAGCCAATGGATGGATGGATGGATAATTCAGAAATCATCTCATAAATCAACACAATCAAGTAACAAATGTCATCTAACACGGAGATCTAATCTACTAAACAGAAAACACTGTACAAAGAAAGTGTGTGTGTGTGTGTGTGTGTGTGTGTGTGTGTGTGTGTGTGTGTGTGTGTGTGTGTGTGTGTGTGTGTGTGTGTGGAGGGTGAAGGGAGTCTGAGTGTGAATGTAATGACCACGAGACGCCAGAGAGAAGCATGGTTCGGGGTGGTGGCATGCGTAGGGAGAGCGCAATGACTCGATGCAACCACGAGGTGGGCGTAAAGAGAGATTGCAATGACCCACGCAGCCACGAGAGGCATTTGACTCACTCTTTCTGGGGACGCGGTTTCTTGACCAGATAAACAAGACGTCTGTCGCATACGCATGCGCGGGGTACTCTCAGAGCTAGTGGTCTTCTTGGGGAAGAATCATTACTGTAACCCCAGCGTTTAACTGGATGTTGAGGCATACAGTCAAACTCTGGTGACAATACGGATGTATTACGACGGCACAAATTAGCAGTTTGGTTGCTAAATGTGGCTATGTGGAGAGCTTATTTTGATCAGTTACCACAAGCTGCGGGTTAAACTCACGGGATGTGCGCACAATGAGTTAATGAAGGAGAGAGGGGAGAGAGGAGGAAAAGTGGGAGACAGTTCTGGCGAAGTTCGGTTCCGAGACTCGGTTCTCCAAGCAGAGTTCCCAGTGAGCCTGGAGCTCACATGGACTTCTGGTTCTGAGGTGGAAAACCAGAGTCCCGAACCTGCGATGGTGAATGTGATGTTCACGCTTGTACACAAAGAATGCTTATCAACGGCACTTTAAACACAATTTTAGCAATTGTTAGCTTCAGGCTAATCGAGCTGCGCTGCCCAGACAAAAGCTCTCTTCCGGGTCCATTGCGCTGTGCATCTGTGGAGCTGAGCATCCGTGGGGCCTTGCTCAACTGCTGAAGTGGACTTCAGGTTGGCAGGCACGGGGAACTGCATGGCTGGACGGGGAATAAGTTAGCCTGCCACTGTGTGCAAGGGAAAATGTGGCTGCTCATCTTGTTCCCAAGATCACAAAAAAAAGGAAAATGAAAAGAGAAAAAGTATAGTCCAAATTGTGTTCTGCTCGCAACTCAGCCGTTTGTTTCCTCATGGTCCGCAAAGAACCATGTTCCCACATGACCCGGCCACACTGTCCCCAAGCTCCCACATGGAAAGAACCTATATGAGGATATATGCACATATATGAAACCTATATGCAGAATATATGCACATATATGACAATATATATGCTGCATATAGCACATATATGCTGCATATATGCACATATATGACAATATATATGCTGCATATATGCACATATATGACAATATATATGCTGCATATATGCACATAAATGCTGCATATATGCACATATATGACAATGTATGTGCTGCATATATGCACATAAATGCTGCATATATGCACATATATGACAATATATATGCTTTTCCACTATCTTCATACAAGAAAGAATTGTCCTTAAAAATAAATCCCACATGGAAAGAACCTATATAAACATATATGTTTTAATATAGGTTTTGATATAGGTTTGGCATATATGTGACATATATAAAATTGGCCGTTTTCCTATATGTTATATACATATATGTACATATATGTACATATATGTGCGCATGTATGCACACATATATGTATATAACATATAGGAAAACGGCCAATTTTATATATTTCACATATATGCCAAACCTATATGCGCATGTATGCACACATATATGTACATATATGTACATAACATATAGGAAAATGGCCAATTTTATATATGTCACATATATTCCAAACCGATATGCGCATATACGCACACCTATATGTTCCAATATATGCAAACCTATATGTGCCCATATATGCACACCTATATGTGCCCATATATGCACACCTATATGCGCATATATGCACACCTACATGTGCCCATGTATGCACACATATATGTACATAAAATATAGGAAAATGGCCAATTTTATATATGCCACATATATCCTAACCTTTATATAGGTTCTTTCCATGTGGGCCCACACCGGATGCTGTTACTTGCTCAGTGACCCTAGCGGGAATCGAACCAGGGTCTCCCGTGCACCAGACCGTTGCCTTGCCACCTGAGCTATATATATATATATATATATATATATATATATATATATATATATATATATATATATATATATATATATATATATATATATATATATATATATATATATATATATATATATATATATATATATATATATATATATATATATATATATATATATATATATATATATATATATATATATATATATATATATATATATATATATATATATAATATGTACCTATCTGTGCATATAGGTCCATATATGTGTATAAATATAGGAAAATGGCCAATTTTATATATGTCACATATATTCAAAACCTATATCAAAACCTATATTAAAACATATATGTTTATATAGGTTCTGTCCATGTGGGACTTTCCATATATGCAGCATATATATTGTCATATATGTGCATATATGCAGCATATATGCTGCATATATGTGCATATATGCAGCATATATATGGTCATATATGTGCATATATGCAGCATTTATGTGCATATATGCAGCATATATATTGTCATATATGTGGATATATGCAGCATATATGTGCATATATGCAGCATATATTGTCATATATGTGCATATATGCAGCCCATATATTGTCATATATGTGCATATATGCAGCATATATTGTCATATATGTGCATATATGCTGCATATAGGTTTCATATATGTGCATATATCCTCATATAGGTTCTTTCCATGTGGGTTCTCTCTAACACTAAATAAATATGGCACTTTTTTCCAGAATTTAAGTTGTTGTTCTCTTGTTTTTCTCAGTGTGTACATTTGGAAAGCCATGTTTGATTCACATATGCATCCAGTGGGGCATCACAATAAAATTAGGCATAATGTGTTAATTCCACAGTAGGAGATATTTTATGTTGTTGTTACCTAACAGTTTTGATGTAAAAAGCCAGCATATATCGGTATCGGTGATATCGGTATCGGTGATATCGGTATCGGAAATTAAGAGTTGGACAATATCGGAATATCGGATATCGGTAGAAAAGCCAATATCGAGCATCCCTAAACAAGACAGAACGAAAGTAGACCGGAAAAGATGGAAAGAGAAGAAACGAGGTGAATCAAAAGGAGACGGAACGAGATGGAACAAGAAGAAATGAGATGGAACGGGCGGGAATAAAGCGGAACGAGATGGAATGAGATGAGAGGAGAGTAGATGGAACAAGATGAAAGCAGACAGAAAGAGGCGAAACAAAAGGAGACCAAACAAGACAGAAAGAGACGAAATGAGATGGAACATGAAGAAACGAGACAGAAAAAGATGAAACAAGATGGAATAAGATGGAATGAAAGGTGACTGAAAAAGAGGGAAAGAGATGGAAAGAGATCAAAGAAGATGAGCTGTTTTTGTCATGAAACTTGTCCCAGGGGAATGTGGACTGGGAGTCATGACACCATGGAGCAAAACATTGTTCTGACTGTCTCTAATGACCATGTGCAGAACTACTAGCTCCAGTTGTTGCACCTGCGCAGTAGCAGTGCCATCAACTTGGGACAGAACCCGAGCGGGGGGGCTGGTCTGGGGCTCGGCGGCTGGGGCCCTCTCTGTGCCGCCGGGGTTGGGTGGGTGGTGGGGGGGATGGCCCCTGGGGGTCCCGGCCTGGCGGCTCGGGTCGGGGCCTGGGGCTCTGCGCCCTTTATCATTCTCTTGTGGGCCCCTCTGGCCTGGGGGGGGATCTCTTCTCTGCACGCTCCGTCTGGTGCCGTCCGGGTAGGGGCGTGGCTCTTCGGGGTTGTTTGTCGGGGCCTCCCTGGATCCGGTGGGCTGCTGGGTACTTCCACTCCTCATTGACGATTTGCTGCGGATTTTTCATATTTTCTGCTATTGTTCTGTCAATGATCAAAATCATATTGTTGTTGTTTTTTTGTTTTGTTTTTTTGTTCTTGATTTTGTTTTGTTTTTTTTGTTCTTTGTTTTGTATCCTTTTTGTTTTTGCTTTTGTTATCATTCTTGTGATTATTTTGGTTTTTGCTCTGTTGTTGCTCAGGCTGGTTTAATCTCATGGCAGTTGGAAAATATTTGGATCACTGTGATTACTGTATTTATAAAAAAAATAAATTAAAAAAATAAAAATGTAGCACTAACAAGGGTATTGTATGTATCTCCCCACCAAGTCTATCTCTGTCTTTCCTCTCCTCTCCTCTCCTCTATCCTTTCATCCCAACCGGTCTGCAGAATTCCTCCACCTCTGACTCTGGTTTCTACAAAGGTTTCTCCTTGTTGGGGGAGTTTTTCCTTTCCACAGTCGCAAACACACCTGCTTGCTCATGTGGATATGTTGGGCTTCTCTATTTTCTCTATAAAAGCACATTGGAATGAGTGTAATGGATTTAAAAATGTCTTTTGTTAATAAAAAAAAAAATGTTTTCTAATCTTCAGCTGCTGTAGTTGTTTCGGTTACTCCGTTTCATGACTGGGGAAGGTATATATATATATTTATAATTGTATTTATTCACCATTGCATTGCAGTTAATGCTGTTTGTTTCACTTGAGGTTAGGGTCAATAAAGTACAATATACTTGAAAAAAAAAAAAAAAAAAAGGAGTTGTGGGTTGAGCCAAATAGTTTATGTTCATGGTGTTAACGGGGATTGTGTTTGGCTTCCACCAGGGTCACATTTCTGAGTGGTTGGGTTCATTACCAGATGAATATACTGTACAGTCATTTGAAATATAAAAGATTATTTTTAATTCAAAAAAAAAAAAAAAAAAAAGTAGGTGTCACTTTCTTGGGTGTATCGACATGTTTGTCCTGCAGACAAACACACATAAAAATGGGTAAAGTAGACGGGGATAGGGGGAGGTAGGGGTGTACCTGTTGGTTTTTTTCCGATGCAGGAATAAAATTTCCTCTAGATCAACAATCTGTTGTCAGACATGACGAGTGATTTCGCTCTGATCCTCAGGTTGAATACCAAATCATGTTCTGGCTCTGTGAGGCGGTCCTGCAGATATCTGCTGCTCGGGGATGCAGGGGCGATAAAACACACGCCTTAGTGGACAGCGATATCCTTGTGTGACTTTGTGCTTTTCTCCAAAACGATCGCCCGGGGAACCAGTGGAAATGGGAGAAATGTGGCTGCCACTGCTAAAGCTGTGACACTTGTTTGTTTCTCAGAACAAAAGAGAAAAGAATCAGATTTGAACTGAATGAGAAAAATCCAGCTGAAATCACAATGAGTCATTGTGGCGGAGAGGTGATTAAGCCCTGATGTGAATCAGGTGGGCCGCCTCACCTCTCTGCCCATAAAAGGAGGAGCCGCCTAACAGGCGGCAGGCCCGTGTTGTGGGAGTTTTGGTTCAACTTTAATACAAGAATTGTGTTTTGGAAAAGCTCAGACTTTGCGTCTGTGCGGGCGAATCCGGCAATGGCATGCTCAATTGCCATTCATATTTGTGTGTTCCCAGAGTGGTGATAAAATAGCTAATTGGAAATAACCTCTGAGTGTTTTCATCAAGAACTATGAATGCAATTCATTTAGGAGCTCAAATTAATCACAAAAAACTGATTTTAGTCATAAAACTATTGATGAAATTATCAACCCTGCTCTGATTTTACACATGGATGGAGAGATTGATAGATAGTGGGCAGGCAGTGATGAGAATCAAACCTGCAACCTTCCGATTGGGAGACAACAGCTCCAAATTGGCAGCTCCGTGAAAGGTTCGAATGGCTCGAAGACTTGATAAAAATCAGCTGCTGAGAAAGTTTCAGTTTCTCCGATTACCATTGTCGTGTAAACGACACCCAAAAAAGTTTAACGTTTTCACTTGAAATCGTTCCCATGTAAAAGGGGCTGTTAAAGTATTTTATGAATGATTCACTGCTGCTGTGCCCCGGGTCTGCCTCGCTCCCGGATTTGGGGAGGGGAGGGGTGTGGGGCCCCACATGGAAAGAACCTATATAAACATATATGTTTTAATATAGGTTTTGATATAGGTTTGGCATATATGTGACATATATAAAATTGGCCGTTTTCCTATATGTTATATACATATATGTACATATATGTACATATATGTGCGATGTATGCACACATATATGTATATAACATATAGGAAAACGGCCAATTTTATATATGTCACATATATTCCAAACCTATATGCGCATATACGCACATGTTCCAATATATGCAAACCTATATGTGCCCATATATGCACACCTATATGTTCCCATAAATGCACACCTATAGGTGCACATATATGCACACCTATATGCGCATATATGCACACATATATGTACATATATGTACATATATGTGCATAAAATATAGGAAAATGGCCAATTTTATATATGCCACATATATCCTAACCTTTATATAGGTTCTTTCCATGTGGGCCCACACTGGATGCTGTTATTTGCTCAGTGACCCTAGCGGGAATCGAACCAGGGTCTCCCGTGCACCAGTCCGTTGCCTTGCCACCTGAGCTATATATTTATATATAAAAATATGTCCCACATGGACAGAACCTATATAAACATATATGTTTTAATATGGGTTTTGATATAGGTTTTGAATATATGTGACATATATAACATTGGCATACATGCACATATATGTTATATACATATATGTACATATATGCGCGCATGTATGCACACATATATGTACATATATGTACATAACATATAGGAAAATGGCCAATTTCTTATATGTCACATATATTCAAAACCTATATCAAAACCTATATTAAAACATATATGTTTATATAGGGTCTGTCCATGTGGGACTTTCCATATATGACAATATATATTGTCATATACATTGTCATATATGTGCATATATGCAGCATATATGTGCATATATGTGCACATATGCAGCATGTATATTGTCATATATGTGCATATATGGAGCATATATATGGTCATATATGTGCATATATGCAGCCCATATATTGTCGTATATGTGCATATATGCAGCATTTATGTGCATAGATGTAGCATATATGTGCATATATGCAGCATATATGTGCATATATGCAGCATATATATGGTCATGTATGTGCATATATGCAGCATTTATGTGCATATATGCAGCATATATGTGCATATATGCAGCATATATATGGTCATATATGTGCATATATGCAGCATTTATGTGCATATATGTGCATATATGCAGCATATATATGGTCATATATGTGCATATATGCAGCCCATACATTGTCATATATGTGCATATATGCAGCATTTATGTGCATATATGCAGCATATATGTGCATATATGTGCATATATGCAGCATATATATGGTCATATATGTGCATATATGCAGCATTTATGTGCATATATGCAGCATATATATTGTCATATATGTGCATATATGTGCATATATACAGCATATATATTGTCATATATGTGCATATATGTGCATATATACAGCATATATATTGTCATATATGTGCATATATGCTGCATATAGGTTTCATATATGTGCATATATCCTCATATAGGTTCTTTCCATGTGGGGCAGCCATGCTAACTTCTAATTAATGCAGCAACATGGGTAGACTCTTACTCTCCTCCTGTTGCAAGAGCAAAAACTGTTCTGAATATAGAAGACTCTCAATCACATCATATTGTCGAAGGCTGCAGTCTTTCCTGTCTCCTCTGCCTCCTCCACCTGTTCAGCTCCGCTGCTCCTTCCTGTCTCCTCTCCTGCCTCCTCCACCTGCTGCTCCTCAATAAGCCCACTCTTTTTTTCATCACCCACTTTTTCTCATTTTCTTTTTTCTCCCTCCACCTCACCAGTGATATTTACAATTGTTTCATCCACGCTGCATTCAGTGCCATTCGCTCTTTCTCCCTCCTCCCCAGCCCCACCCGACACACTCTCCTCACTCACGCTAACATTCACACATTCACCCGGTGTATTTACATCACTCACCCCGTGCTTGATGCTCTCCTGGTCGGTCACAGCAGCGCGTCTCCTCGGTGATGCCTGAGCAGTGGCGATCGGTCCCTCAGACTGAGCCCCGGCCACCGCATCTCCCGGGAGCCCGGACTGTGGAGTCACCGCCGGGGGGTGCACCCCCCAGGCGGAGGGACTCTGCGGAGCCGGGCTTAGTCGACTCAGCCCGCAGCGGACAGGATTTCACCGTGTGCCCCTCCTCACCACAGCCGAAACATTTCATTACAGCTGAGCTCGCGAAGACAATGTGGTCATAATCATTTACTCTCACACGGAAACTAAGGTTGAGCTCCTCGTACCGGTTATTTAGTATCATAAATACTTGTCTTCTGAAACATGTCGTGTGTTTCAGCAGCGGAGACTTAATTCCAGAGGCGATGTCTTTGTAGCCGGACACTACTTTGCCAAATCTGGAAAGCTCCTTAGTTAGGAGCTCGCCTGGCGCATAAGGGGGGACATTGGACAGGATGACCCGGACAGCCGGCTGAGACAGCGGCTGTACCTGGACAAACCTGTCCGACACGGTGATTCCCGTCTCCACCACGGAGTTGGCCTTCTCCACCTGGTCCACAAAGACCACCACGGCGCCGTTCATCCGGGCCGCCGCCTTCACGCTGCTGTAACAAACCTTTTCCCCCACAGCCAGAGCAACCTGCTCCACGTTGCAGGGGAAAGGTGCAGAGATGCGCACCCCGTGTTTGCGGGTGAGCTTCCTGAGGTCCGACATGGCGGCAGCCAGTCCCCGGCAAACACGGACCACACAAACCCACCGAACCCCAAGAAAGATTGAAATAAAACAAAAGGTGCTCTGTGATTATTAAACTACAGTGATTGTGAACATTAACAAAGAACAGAACAAGAAAAAAATCACATAAAACTGTGACAAACGCTCCCCGCTCACACACACTGCCAGCATGCAGAGAGAGAGAGAGAGAGAGAGAGAGAGCGAGAGAGAGAGAGAGAGAGAGAGAGAGAGAGACTTTCTCGCAAGAGTATAAATTAGCAGGTACGCAAAAAACAAGAAACAACAATGATTACAAAAGCAAAAACAAAACAAAAGGACACAGAAGGAAACAAAAACTACATAGTTTTCAGTATCTCTGATGTTTCTATTTAACTGACATAATTTTCAGCACAACACCAATAGGCTAATATCATTAAAGTCATTAAGGTTTTGTCAAAGCTGCAAACTCATCAAAAACCTTTTAATTGTTTCTGTTGTTTCCGTGGAATTGGACACAGTTTCCAAAACATTGGTGTGGAAACGTGAAACTTTTCTGAATCAAACACAAAAACATCTTCATTTGAAATGTGGTGGTGTGTGGGGCTAGCACAGGTCGAGCCAGCCCTGTGGACAGCATGAACTGATGAAGCTACTTGGACAGGCAGAGAAACATCTTCCTGACATATGTCCTGTTGACCTGATTCAATTTGCACCGAGAGAATATTGGAAATCCCTCCAATATAATGCAGTTTAGTCAAATGTGTCTTTGCTGTTACCCGTTTAAAGTTAAGAAGGCCTTGGTGGGATGATTTGGAGGCCAAACCACCGGTTTAAAAGCAATAAAAGATACAAGGTGGAACTCACCTGTCAGCTCAGCAATTAATATATTTCTCATTTGTTTGGATTTTCCTGAATTTCAGTCTGGTTTTGATCGAGTGGGCGGCTGTTTGAAGGTGTGCGGAGGGTCTGCTGTAATCAGCACAATAAACACCCTGAAGACATTTTAATATGAACTAAAAGCAGGAATGGTTTCACTGTTGACGCCTAAAGCATGATGCCAGTTTTACAGATGTGTTAAAAAGCCAGGGGCAGCCATGTTGACCACTGTACAGACAGAGAGAAAGAGAAGAAGTGGCGGGGAGAATATGCAGGAGATTTTAGAGATTTAATAAAGTAAAGCCTTCAGGAGTAATCCAAGCTGCTTTCATTTCCTTGTTGTTTCTGTAATCCTTCAGTGACATATATAATAAATGCAGACTGTATATGATGTTGTATGTGAGGCCGCTCCCTGCGGTTGTACATCAGAGGATTACTCACAGCTTTTTTGTTGTGTTACAAACTGGAATTCACTGAAGTCAGTAATATTGAAACTGAAGAAGACACTTCACTGATGAGGATAGTTTTACATGATAACACAGGGTTAATCACACACAAAGACTGAAAATCGAAGCCATTGGGTGTGTAGTTGTCCGAACGCCAAGGTAGTTCTGTTGGGTTGTGGTTGTGTTCCCACATGGAAAGAACCTATATAAACATATATGTTTTAGTATAGGTTTTGATATAGGTTTGGCATATATGTGACATATATAAAATTGGCCGTTTTCCTATATGTTATGTACATATATGTACATATATGTGTGCATACATGCGCGCATATATGTACATATATGTATATAACATATATGCGCATGTATGCCAATGTTATATATGTCACATATATTCAAAACCTATATCAAAACCCATATTAAAACATATATGTTTATATAGGTTCTGTCCATGTGGGACTTTCCATATATGCAGCATATATATTGTCATATATATTGTCATATATGTGCATATATGCAGCATATATGTGCATATATGCTGCATATAGGTTTCATATATGTGCATATATCCTCATATAGGTTCTTTCCATGTGGGTTTAGGGCATAAAACCTTACAAAACATTGACAAAGATAATGAAGATTACAGTAATTTGCTCTAGAACCTTTCTCTTAGTATAAATCTGACAGTTACTGTGTAGGTCAGAATGTTTGAAGTGGGCCCCAACAGTGAAGAAAGGAGAGGATTAAGGAGCAGCTGACCAAGACTGTGAGAACATTTCAATCAACCTATTTTAAGGCCTGTGACGGACTGGTGACTCGTCCAGGTGTCCCAACGGCTTCACCTGTCGAGGTCAACCGCAACAGCATCCCGCTTGCCATTGGTGCATATGATTGACAATATACTAGCCAGTGTTAACATTTACAATGTATTGTTCTCTGCATGCATGTGTGTGTGTGTGATTTCATTACAAAAGCAACTAACAGCACCAACTAGTGGCCCAACATGATAACTACATCGTTTTCTGCAATTCTTCCATGTAAAGGGACATCATTTTCACAATTTTGCTGTGTAAATGTGAAAACTTCAACAGAAAATATGTGTTTTCACTTGAAAGGTTGCCGTGTAAATGGGGCCTAAAGTGGTGTCACGTTATCACTTTTATCTGATTGAAATTCAGATAGAGCAGGTGGAGTCGTTCTGTTCGTGATCAGAGTCCATGTAAGGCTTCGTTCCCACTGGTGGAGATTTGTGTTTGCTCTGGAGTTTTAATTTCAAGAAAAAGTCCAAGAAACAATGAACCTGGTCAATCGCAGGCAGACTGAAAGCGATTAATATTCTTTGTAATCTTGGATATTATAGAACAAGTCAAAAAGTTATCTGGCTATAAAATAAACATGCACAAAAGTGATTATCTTCCATGTAACTCTCCTGCAGAGAACCTCACACTCTCCCGCTTCTCTATTAGAAAAGCGACCCAAGGATTAAAAGACCTTGGCATTAATGTTATCAAATCACTCTTCAAGCAAATAACTCTCAGAGAGTTATTTGCTAAAAACTTTCAACTGCTCCTCGACTGCTGTAAATCTGATTTGGTCTACTATTCCTCTGTCTCTTCTGGTCCTGGAACACTGGACCAGCTCTACATTCTCTACCGGGTGCTCGAGGGTTCATGGGAGTTCGCCCAACCAGTCCATATGTGTTTTGTGGATCTGGAGAAGGCGTTTGACCACGTCCTCGGGATGTCCTATGGGGGTGCTTCGGGAGCATGGAGTCTGAGGCCCTTTGTTAAGGCCCGTCGAGCTTCGTTCCGACCCTCACCTATGGTCTTGAGCTATGGGTCATGACTGAAAGAACGAGATCCCTGACACAAGCGACTGACATGAGTTTCTTCCGTAGGGTGGCTGGGCGCACTCTTCGACATCGGGTGAGGAGCTAAGTCACCAGGGAGGAGCTCAGAGTAGAGCCACTGCTCCTTCACATTGAGAGGAGCCAACTGAGGTGGCTCGGGCATCTGTTTCGGGCTCAGGGCAGACCAAGGACACGCTGGAGGGACTATGTCTCCCGGCTGGCCTGGGAACGCCTTGGGGTGCCACTGCAAGAGCTGGAGGAAGTGTCTTTGGTGAGGAAAGTCTGGGCATCCCTGCTTAAACTGCTGCTTTTGCGGCCCGGCCTCATATAAGCGGTAGATAATGGGTGGTGGCCATATTTCCATGGCAACGTTTGAAGTGAAAATGCAACTTTTCTTGGTTTTTCTTCGAAGTTCAAAAGAACTGCTTTAACCGAAATAATATGATGTGATTCTGCTGATTCAGCTAGATATTACTCATTAACTCATGAGTGTTGGAGCCAAAGTCCAGTGGTCACTCAACCTCATGGAAGATGGGAGGGGGGACCACGTTTTAAGAACAAAGAGACCACATACTCAGGCCTGGAAAAAGGTGCCATTGGTCATGTGACCCTCAGAAAATTAAAGTCCCTTCAGAGGAACCAGAAACATCATCCTTTCATAATTTCACCCACACTATTTTCATCCAGGCTCAGGAAAGACATGCAGACTCTCCTGGGAGATTAGCAGCAGTTGTCAAACCTGGAATATCGCCACGGTTTACATGACAAGGATTTCAAGTAAAAACAGAAAACTTTGATAGTGTTTTGGAGCCCCTGAAAACACAACTTTTTGAAAACACACAACTTTGGTAATGGAAATGTTGTCGCATCAACCAACAGTGCTCCTACAGTAGGGTGATAGGACAAACCACTAGGACAATCGGCAACACGGTGAAAGGATTTGAAGCTTTTTGCTAACCAGATTGTTTTGATTCGATTTAGCTGGAGCTCTCCTCCACCAGTCACACATCCAGCCTCAGGGGGGAAATGAGAAAGAGAGCGAGCGGCACACAGCTGAGGTAGGATGAAGTGCCTGGACGAGTTTCTGCCTTTCAGGAAACAGAAGAATCAGCATCCACATGTGAGCCCGGAACACTTTCATGCGGAGGAAATGTGCCATCATTTCACACCACGAACGCAACATTTGACTGGCGAGGAGGTGTGCTTTGAAAAGCCTCTTCCTCAAAGGGACAAGTGGGATTTCGAAGAACAGAATTTATTTTAAACACCTTGCAAACCTGTTGCTATGCCAACCAGCAGACCGGCAGACGAGGAATCAGTGTGTGTGTGTGTGTGTGTGTGTGTGTGTGTGTGTAGTGATGTAAAAGAAAGAGGGAGGGAGCTGCTTGTTTTTGTGTTTTCTGATTACAGTGAAATGCGTTTGTGAGGTTTCTTTTCTTTTGGAGCAGCGGAGATAGATGGATTATATTATGTTGGCCAGCAGAAGTCTGTGGTCAGATGGTGTGTTGAAGGAAACATCTGGAAAACATCTGCTGAGCGCTCTCTGCACGGCAGCACCAGATTCCCACCGGAGTCTGAGTGCACGCCGCTGTGCTTATCTCTATGCACAAATGAGGCCCATTCATAACATGAATGAACTCTGAATCAATCCTGACAAATCAAATATCTGGAGGCAGCGGTGGACATTTACATTTTCTGAGTTCATTTCAATTCTGCTCGATGTTATGATGAGAAGCAGAGAATAGAACACTAAACTGTGGTGCTCAACATTGAGATGTTGATAGCAGGTTAGTAAAAGGTGACTTTTGGCATTTTAATTTGATATATAAAAAATTTACATAAGAACATTGCACTTAAAACAGTTTTTTGTTTGTGTTTTATAAAAACAGCCAACATTTCAAGGATCTATCTATGGTCCTATCTATGGTATCTTTTGGGACATTGGTGCGCAAACAAATTCAAACAGAATGGAAAAATGTCTTCGATCATTTTCTGTAAAAGAATCGACTCAACCCACATGGAAAGAACCTATATGAGGATATATGCACATATATGAAACCTATATGCTGCATATATGCACATATATGACAATATATGGGCTATATATATATATATATATATATATATATATATATATATATATATATATATATATATATATATATATATATAAATAAAAACAATATGTACCTATCTGTGCATATAGGTCCATATATGTGCATAAAATATAGGAAAATGGTCAATTTTATATATGTCACATATATTCAAAACCTATATTAAAACATATATGTTTATATAGGTTCTGTCCATGTGGGACTTTCCATATATGCAGCATATATATTGTCATATATGTGCATATATGCAGCATATATGTGCATATATGCAGCATATATTGTCATATATGTGAATATATGTAGCATATATGTGCATATATGCAGCATATATGTGCATATATGTGCATATATGCAGCCCATATATTGTCATATATGTACATATATATTGTCATATATGTGGATATATGTAGCATATATGTGCAGCATATATTGTCATATATGTGCATATATGCAGCCCATATATTGTCATATATGTGCATATATGCAGCATTTATGTGCATATATGCAGCATATATATTGTCATATATGTGCATATATGCAGCATTTATGTGCATATATGCCGCATATATGTGCATATATGCAGCATATATGCAGCATATATGCTGCATATAGGTTTCATATATGTGCATATATCCTCATATAGGTTCTTTCCATGTGGGTGCTATTGAGCCCCCGGGCTGCATTCTGTTTCTCATGCTCATTTTTCATAAACCGCCTCTTTTTCTTGTCCACCTCCATCACAACTGGTCATTTTCAGGGAATCCCACATGCTAGTCACTTTCTCCAACACAGAGGTTTACAGGAAGAAAAGCCATCATTTATCTTTTTTCTTTGTCCTCATGCGCTTCACTGAAGGATGCTTTGTCATCTGGTTCCTGCCAATAAATTGCCTCCAGTGAGTTTATTTATTAGGAGTGAGGTGAAAAAGCATCTGTAATTAATAATAGCCACACACATTTTACCAACATCCTTTCTCTCATCACTACAAAGTCACCAGCACCGTGATTTATGGTGCTAATGTTAATCAAAGGGTTTAAACCCTTTCATGACTACTGTGTCCCCATGTGTTTAGATATTAGTTCTGGAGAAATTGTGCAATCATTAAGGTTTTTTTCTCACATTTTCGGGTGTTAATTTTTCAATATCTGGCAGCACCTCCATATGAGCCTGTTCAAGGTAGCACAGCCTTCCAGTGCCCCCAGATGGATATACAGTAAACTCAACATAATTTGCACCCTGTACGAATCCAGCTGAGTGGAATTCATGGGAGGAAAGAGGATTTAGGCCCCATTTACACAAAAATGATTGTAAGTGAAAATGCAAAACTTCTCTGACACGAAAATACAAAAACAATGCATTTTCACTTGAAATGTCATGGAAACTCATGAGGGTCGAGTCCTCTGTCCACACAGTCTTCAACTCCCACCTCCGGGAGAGCTTCTCACGGATCCCGGGGGAGGCTGGAGATATTGAGTCCGAGTGGTCCATGTTCTCCACCTCCATTGTTAAAGCCGTTGCTCAGAGCTGTGACTGCAGGGTCTCTAGTGTCTGTCGTGGTGGCAACCCGCAAACCCGGTGGTGGAAACCGGGAATAAGGGATGCCATCAAGCTGAAGAAGGAGTCCTGTCGGGCGTTGTTATCTCATAGGACTCCAGAAGCAGCTGACAGGTACCGGCAGGCCAAGCGTACCACAGCCCAGGCCGTGTTAGAGGCAAAAACTCGGGTCTGGGAGGAGTTCGGGGAGACCATGGAAGTGGACTATCGGTCGACCCCAATGAAATTCTGGCAAACTGTCTGGTGCCTCCAGAGAGGGAAGCAGTTTTCCACCAACACTGTTTACAGCGGCGGTAGGGAGCTGTTGACCTCAACTGGAGATGTTGTCGTATTATTGTAGGAAAACCATTAGAACGTGAATTTTGCAGGATTAGCCCCCTTTCACAAAAATTGGCAACATGAAAGAGGAGGGGCAGAGATTTACTATTGAACTCGACAGCAGAGGTATACAATTGATTATCCTTGAAGGCCTCATTTCGTCCTCAATCCCATCACCATGTTTTCCACTGAGGAAGCAGAGGTTGGGTTCTCAGAAGTGGTCTTGTCCATTATCCAAGCTGAAGTCACCAAAGTAGTTGCAAACCCTAACCCTAAGCAATTCATTGGGAGTGGATGAGATTTGCCCTGAGTTCCTTAAGTCTCTGAAAGTGCAGGGACTGTTGTGGCTGACTCATCTCTGCAACATCTCGTGGCGGTCCAGGACAGGACCCTCTGAACTAGCAGACCGGGTTGGTGTCCCTCTTTTTAAGAAGGGGGATTGTAGGGTGCATTCCAACTACAGGGGGATCACACTCCTCAGCCTCCCCAGGAAGGTCTATTCCAGGGTACTGGAGAGGAAGAGCCGGCCGTTAGTTGAACCTCGACCCAAAAGGAACAATGCGGTTTTTGCCCTAGTCGTGGAACACTGGACCAGCTCTATACTCTCCACCAGGTGCTCGAGGGCTCATGGGCGTTCGCCCAACCAGTCCATTTGTGTTTTGTGGATCTGAAGAAGACGTTTGACTGCGTCCCTCTAGATGTCCTATGTGGGGTGCTCTGGGAGTATGGAGTCCGGGGACGTTTGTTAAGGGCTGTCTGGTCCCTGTACGCCCGGAGCAGGAGTTTGATTTGCATTGCCGGCAGTAAGTTGCACCTGTTCCCAGTGCACATTGGCCTCTGGCAGGACTGTCCTTCGTCTACAGTTCTGTTCATTACTTTTATGGACAGAATTTCTAGGCACAGCCAGGGACTGGAGGGGTTCTGGTTTCGAGCATGCCCCTCTGGTAGGAGGCCTCGAGGCAGACCGAGGACACGCTGGAGGGACAATGTCTCTCGCCTGGCCTGGGAACGCCTTGGGGTCCCACCGGAAGAGCTGGAGGAAGTGTCTGGGGCGAGGGAAATCTGGGCATCCCTGCCTAGACTGCTGCCTCCGCGACTCGGCCCCAGATAAGTGGTAGATAATGAATGGATGGTTGGATAGATGGATGGATGGATTTACGTCATGTAAACAAGGCCTGAAACACTCTAAATGAGATTAATAGAATAAAATGTCATTTATTGTCATTAACATATGGGGTGCTTTGGCTCGGTTGGTGGAGCGGTCGTCTCCCAATTGGAAGGTTGCAGGTTCAATCCCATCTCGACATGTCGAAGTGTCCTTGGGCAAGACACTGAACCCTGAACTGCCTGTTGAATGCAGTGTGAGAGTGAGTGGTTGGTGGTGGTTGGCGGGCCTGATGGCGCAAAATGGCAGCCTCCCTTCTGTCAGTCTGCCCCAGGGCACCTGTGGCTACAGACATAGTTTATCACCATCCAGTATGGAATAAATCAATAATGCAATGTAAAGTGTCTTTGAGTGTCGAGAAAAATGCTATATAAAACCAATGCATTATTATTATTACACGTTTGGTGGATGTTTCCACAGATCCAGACCAACACATCTAGCAAACAACTACTTCCCGAGCTTCACTCTGAGCCTCACCCCGGAAGGCAGGAGCTGCAAACCACATTTTACTGTTCTGCAAAATTTCAGTTAACCTATTCTATTCTTTTATTCAGTTTACTGTATTCTCTTAAGAAATGGGGGGGGGGGGGGGGGGGGGGGGTAGGTGGGCAGACTTATGTTCCTGAGCTGCGAGGCAGCAGGAGAGGATGAAGGGAGTCAGAGAGATGTAAACCTTCCCATCCTGTCAACTCCCCGCTCCATGTAAACAGTAGCCATCAGCGCACACATCAAGTTTCTACTCACGGCTTGATGCAGGTATCTATAGAAACACCGAGGCGCAGCAGATTTGAACAATGCTTGACTTTGTGTTTGACAGACAACAGCAGAGCAGAAAAGGACATAACCACTGAAAATATGGACTGATGAGGACAAACGGGGTAAGAGAGAAACAAAAATCAACAACACACTTTGTGTATCTTTCCCAATGTAAACAACGTTTCAAGTGAAAACGTAGTTTACGTGTTTTGGTTTAAAAGAAAATCTGACATTTATTCTGCAGCATTTTGAAATCGATGTCCATTTCTAAGGAAACAACAGAAACTCTATCAACGATGCAATTAGCATCCCATGCCACTAATAGGTGCAGTTATTGTATGAAACCACACACACATGCAGCAAAACAATCAGCTCGAAACATTAACAATGGGAGGACAGGGACATTGTATTGGACAGACAACCAATTTGGATTTTTATTACATTGACTGTCAAAATAAAACCTCCAAGTCCCTGCAGTAGTGTTGCGACAGTTATCTGGAAAAAGTAAATTGATTACTGATTACGTGTTACTCCTTGAAAATGTAACTTGGTTACTAGGATTGAGCCGGATCCTCGTTTCAGATGAGCACCCGGTACGGATAAAGTATTTTTGACAAGTACGAGCATGATATGAGTAAAACTCGTCAATATCCATGCTCGGACTGAAGGAAAATCCTCATTTGGTAACTGACTGTCTTCCCGCTCTGTGATTGGCCAGTCACACACAGCACCCACCCCTCCTGATACACACACATCTCTTCAGTCATAGGTGTGCCCCACTCTCACACACAACCGTCTGCTTTTAACCGTCTGCTTGCTCTTAGTTTGGCTGGTGGTGTAAAGTCAGTTGGAAAACTTTGCCCGTATTGAATGCGGCACTTTTGAGAAGAAAACGGTGAACAAGGCTGACATATTATTTCAAATAATCAATAAAGCAACTTCTGATGAATCCATATCAATTTCAGACTTAAAATAATGTACAGATTTAAGCCCCACCGGGTTTCACTTGAACCACGCCCACGTCCGGTTTATGCCCCGCCCACCCCGAGTACAGATATGGATACAGATAATTTAGATGGTTGAACAGATACAGAAACAAATAGTGGTGTACTCACTAATCCCTATTGGTTACCTTACAGATTACTTGTTTTTGAAAATAACTCGGTTAGATTACAAGTTGCTTTCAGCAGCTGCCAACAACACCCCCAAACTCTGCTGAACACTGCTTCCTGCACCATTTTTATACTTATTTTAACATTTGACCTGCATTCTTTGTTGTATTTAAATCTGATTCACGGTTTTATTATCAGATTTTTACTATTACTGGTATTTATTTACCCAGAGATAGGGTCTCTTGTTACATTATTTATCTATTTATTTATTTATTTGCACTGCCTGCTCTTCGCTGCCATTTAATTGCCCCCAGGGACAAATTAAGTCTTTCATTAATTGATTGATTGATTGATTGATTGATTGATTGAATGGCTGGGTGAAATGGAGCAAGCAGTGACGCTGACTGTCCTTGTTTTGGTAGAGTTCAAGCTCAAGCACAATGACCTTATTCCAGTTGAGTTTTTGCACCTCTAACCTTTACTTTGGGAGTGATTAATTCCAGAATCTCCTCGGCCAAGTCTGTACTTCATGTGACGACAAACATTTGAGACATTTTTGGTAAATTTCCATCAGTTTTACCGTGGAGTAATGTTTTTGCCACATCTGTCCTGACTGACTGTCATTCCATCATCTTACTGTTCTCATATTCCAGTTTTACAGGCAGGTCGGTCTAATCATCAGTAGTGAGAACAATGAAGTTATGTCACTGAACACCACCTGCAGATGTCTGGTTCAGGTTGAGAATGAATATCCAGCCAGGTTCTCCATCAGCAGTGAGGGCAGTGCAGATGCAGTTGTGGACCTCCAGTGCTTCTCAACAATACCAGACACTCCCTGAACATGAAGAGTAAGGTATGATGCTCTTCCATTTCCAGCTCTCACAACAAGCTGAAACTCTACCACAGTGTGCCCTCACATCTCTCCTGTGTACAGTTCAGAATGTTAGCGATCGACTGAGAAGGAATTAACAAAGTTGTCCACGTTTCACGCCAAGAGCCTCCATAAGATTCAGACCATCTTTTGACCCCAAAATATTTAAAACAAAGAACTGTTGGAAAGGAGTGGAAGCGACTCCTGAAAGAGGTAGACTGGGCTTGCTGCCTGCCAGATAGCCTCCATTAGTGAGTGAGTGAGTGAGTGAGTGACTGACTGACTGAGCCAGCCAGCCATGTGGAACCTCAGGGACATCTGACACTACAGATGATCTGTGGCCAGACTTCCAGACAAGGGTCCAGGTTGTTTTTCTTTTTTGTTTTGTTTTGTTTTGTTTTTTACCTCAGAGGGCATCTCGATGCCTGATGGGATGTAAACATGACATGTTAGCTTTTTGTCCAGTGCTCAACCTGGCTGTGTGCCGTCAAGCTTGCTTTTTCTCTTCTTCTCTGGTCTAATAATTGTCTCCCTCTTAGATCTATCCCAGAGAAAGAAATTTAAAATGCCACCCAAAAAAAAGTCTGAAAACCCAGTGAGGCCTGACCAAGAGCGGATTGAGTAAGGATTGCAGAGAGTGTAGTTTGTTGCTTGAAAAATCCACCCACCCAGGGCATAGCAAGCATAAAGTGAGAAGCAGTAATGAGGGAAAACACTGACTGTAAGACACTGCCTCCATTGATAAAAACCCATGAAATAAATGCAGCATGTGAGCAGCCATAGAAGCAACACAATGCCTCGGTGTAGGACATGCACAGACACACAGAGCCTGTGAAAGCTTTTAGTGGCCAGGGATTCATCATGAAGTGCACTGAAGCAAGACAAGAAAGCTGCATGCTGTGAAATGCTCATTCAGTCTTATCATGTTCTGATAGAAGAGACCGCCTCGACGCGAGAAGGCAGTATTTCTTCTCTGAGGGACACCACGTTCCCGTTCAGCCTCCTGACATGTTCGCTCATGTTTGTACCTCTTCCCATTACAGCCTCTCTGAAAAAGATTGGAACTCTGACTTTGCTTGTTGCTGCTTTATAAATGAGCTATGCTCCAAACACACAATGACTTTCTAATACAATCATTTTATATCCATCCATCACAGATCAAAAGCATAGATTTAAAAACTGACCTCTTTGGAGCCCCCACGGGTAACATCCTATCTTTTGGAAAACCTATTGGAAGAATGAATGACATTTGAAATACCTGTGAGGCTGAGCAGTACAGCTGCAAAATTCCACTCTTATCATCACCTAATAATTTGAATTAGCTAGTATGTAAAAATATAATTATGTATAGCCATATATGAAAGGGCTGATGGGGATTTGCAGTTCAGTTTGAACTGAACTCACCTCAATATGGTGTACAATCCACTTCACAGGTACTACAGAGCAACCTGAAGTGTTCAACCAAAACTGCACAATTAGAATAATTCATATATTCACTGAAAAAATCCATTAAACATTCATATTTCTTCAAAAGATTAGTGATCATGACAATATCTTTTATTGTGGTTTAGGATCTGTGGTCATGCATCATAATGGTGAGTCTGGTTCTGCAGGTTCCTCCTCCTCTGAGTCTGGTTGTGCAGGCTTCTTCCCATTAAAAGGGAGTTTTTTCCCCTTTCTTTCATCTCTTCTATTTGTGGAATTGTTGGTTTTTCTCTGTAAAGGTTCATTCAGGTTTTGACTGAACATTGACTTGAAAAACTGAAAAAATGTACTAAAGAACATCAACATGCAGCTTAAATTGCCTTAAGCTGGAACAAAGAGGAATGTTGTCGGGCGGGTTCGCTTTGATTTTAAATGTCATGCAGCTGGTCGGAGGTTTCCTCCGGCTTGTAACCAAGCTTGTCCCTGAACCTCCCAGAGCAAGGCAGCGCCTCTTTCATCAGGTTTGGCTGAACCTCAAATACGATGCCTGGGAAAAAAAACAAGGCCTCAATTGTAAGTCTTTCACTTGATTCTTCAATTCTGGCGCCAAAAAACCCACAAAGGTCATGGAGGTAAGTGAAAGTGAAAGTGTAACCAGTAATTCATCTCCAGACTGGCAGAAGAAATAATTTCATGTCTCCATTCTGGCAATTCTGCAGAGCATCAGACCCACACACAGTCTTCTACTTGGCTCTGCTCAGGCAGAAGTAGTACAACTAACTTTGAAGTGTGAAGGCAGGCTTCATTGAATTACTTCATTTATCTCAAATTGCAACATTAAAGGAACAGAAAGGTGAGAAGACCTTGAGGAGCTGCGGCTGGCATTACCAATCTGCGGCTTATGGACCTTTCCTTCGGTGTTTGGTTTGAAAGCATCTCCAGAGGGATCAGGGGGCAGCTTGCTCTTATTATTGTCATCAGCAGGATCCTAATGGACAAGTTCTTCAGACACCCATGATGAGTACAGGAGTGCAGGATGTGCAGGTTGACCTTGATGAACGAAGAGAAATAGTGCTTCATAACAAAGAGCGGTAACTTCTATGATCTGCTTCATCAGTGACAAGTAACCAGTGTGAAGAAAACGTGGATGATGCATCATGAGAAAAAGTAACATCAGTCCATTCATATGACAGTCTGATTCACGATGAATCACTTCTATTGATTAAGTTTTTAATCAAACAATTCATTGTGAAAAAGGTACACAGAGGCAAAACTGCTCATGAAACCCAGCAGTGGAGTTTGACAAACAAACGTTTGTAACAAAAAGTTAATTTTGACGACGGAAACTTTTGCAGGAAGCGTCACAGGAACTTTGTGTCAGGTGCCCCGTTTCCACAGCAACTGGTTTAACTTCAGGTAACGACCAGATCCCGAGCCGTCATCACAGTGGACAGGCTTTACGTCAACGGCCAGCTGTACCGGGACCCCGCTGTCACCCCCTGGCTCTACTGATGGTCCTCATAAATAAGTAACATCCCCTCTAACACACACACACACACACAGCCACACACATCACAGGTTTACTGAGGTCCAATGTTATTATAGTATGAATCATCTTGAACTCCCACTACAAACGCTGGGATATTTGTATGTGTATATATGTGGGTATATGTATGTATATATATATATAGGAATATATATTTACATGACTTTCAAAAAAACCAAGCAGGCACTCCTCACGTCACCACGAACGTCACCTATGAGTTTGGGATTGTCTTTCTTTGGGTTTTGGCCTCCTACTTTCTATTTCTACCCCTCCCTTGTCTTAATAGTAACACTTTTCCACTGTTTTAGCCACACTAAGACCACGACACCACAATCCAACTGTCATGAGATCACACACTCCTATGTCGACAGACACACACTCCCATGTTAAATAACCAGTCAGAATTAGGAACCTTAAAAACATGCGCATGCATGTACACACAGACACACAGGCACACACAGATGCTCACACGCACGCACGTACACACAGACACACACACATGCACGCACATACAGACACACACGAGTATATTAATCAGCAATAAAAAGCAATTCTTTCATAAAGATACAACCATAGACCCAGAGGGAAGATTTATAATTATTCATATCTCTCTTCAGAACATAGAGATGTGTATCGCAAACATCTATGGCCCAAATGTTGATGACCTCCTTCTATCACAACTTCTTCACCAGCCTCTCAACACTCTGACAAAACACTTATAGTTGGAGGAGACCTCAACATGGCCCTCAATCCACAAATGGACAGAGTTAGTAGAGCAGCAAACACCAGACACTGGGAACCCCCAGATAGAATCCAGCAGTACATGAGTGACTATGGCCTTTGTGACGCTTGGCGCACCTCTCATCCTACTCTTAAAGAGTTCACCTTGTACTCAGCAGTGCACCAATCCTATTCACGCTTAGATTACTTTCTGGTGAGTAAATCAGTGATTAAAGACACCTGGAACACACAGATTCACCCCATCACTATCAGTGACCGTGCACCTGTCACTATGACAGTCACTAATAGAACAATCACCCCTCCTATTAGACAATGGAGATTTAACCCTTCACTGCTCAAGGATCAAGACTTCCTCACATTCTTTAAAAAACAATGGACACTCTTTTTAGACACAAATGATCTGCTTGGTATTTCTCCCGGTGTCCTCTGGGAGATGGCTAAAGTTGTCATGAGAGGCAAAATTATTTCTTACTCCTCATACAAAACCAAAAAGGAAAAAATAAAGGAAAAAGAATTAGAAGATAAAATCAAGACCATAGAGACAGCTCATGCTGCTTCCAATGACGACCACTTATTAACGGAGTTAAAGAGATTAAAAATGGAGTTGAATGAAATAATTGAACACAAAACACAATTTCAACTACAGAGATTACGCTGGGAGAACTTTGAACATGGAAATAAATCTAGCAAACTCTTAGCCAATCAGCTAAAATGAAATAAAGAAAAATGTACAATCCCCTCAGTTAAAACTCAAAATGGTGAAATCACTTGTGACCCTCAGGAAATAAATACTACTTTCAGAGAATTTTATAAAAAACTTTACTCTTCACAAATTGACCCCTCACAATCTGAAATAAAGAACTATCTAAGCACAGTTGACCTCCCGAAATTAAAAGACGAACAGATCCAAGGCCTAGAAGCTTCCATCTCAGTAGAAGAACTGCATGAAGCTCTCCAGCACATGCCTGATGGAAAAGCTCCAGGACCTGATGGATACACCACTGAATTTTACAAAGAATTTTGGCCTTTACTCTCACCAATTTTTTTTAGAACAGTTAAGGAAATTAAAGAATCTTTATCTCTCCCCCCACATATGAACTGTGCAAATATCAATCTTCTTCTTAAACCGGATAAAGATCCTACACTACCATCTAGCTATCGCCCAATATCACTAATCAATGTAGATCTTAAAATAATCAGTAAAACCTTAGTTAGCAGAATAGAAAAAATGACACCCCACATAATACACCCTGATCAAACAGGGTTCATTAAAGGACGACACTCCACTAACAACACACGCAGATGAATTAATCTTATAGACCACTGCCACCACAATAAACAAAAGGCCATTATCACCTCCTATGATGCAGAAAAAGCTTTTGATAGAGTAAATTGGACATTTCTACTCGCTACACTACGGAAATTTGGATTTGAACAAAATTACCTCTCCTGGATTAAAACATTGTACACTTCATCCAGTGCCTGTGTTAAAACAAATGATCAAACTTCCTCAAGGTTCAATCTCGAGAGAGGCACCAGGCAGGGGTGTCCACTCTCACCATCTCTCTTTGCAATTTTTATTGAACCATTAGCAGCAGCCATTAGACAGAACAATAACATAAAAGGAATACAAACAGCAAATGTAAACCCATAAAATATGTCTTTATGCAGATGATGTATTACTGTTCTTACAAAACGCACAGACCTCTCTTTCAGAAACAATAGAGTTAATAAGCAGATTCTCTGCAATTTCAGAATATTCTATAAATTGGAAAAAACAGTTGTCTTACCTATTAACTCTATTTTTCAGCACACATCAAATACCCCACTAAAACCAGGGAACATCAAATACCTCGGCATTAATATCTCAGCCAAACTGTCAGACTTGGTGCACTTAAACTACACCCCCCTTATTAAAACAATAGAAGAGGACCTCACTCGGTGGAGGACACTTCCTATATCACTTATGGGGAGAGTAGCAACAATTAAAATGATGGTCCTGCCTAAAATTAACTACATCTTTTCAATGATCCCAACAAAACCACCAAAAACATGGTTTAATAAACTGGATTCCCATATCTCAAAATTCTTATGGAAAAATAAACCATCGCGTATAAGTTTAAAAACACTGCAGAACACCAAGGACCAAGGTGGCTTAGAACTTCCAAACTTCTATAATTATTATCTGGCCAATAAATGACTTTATGTTATAAAATGGATTAATCAGAAACCCTTAGTTGAAGGCTGGCTGGACATTGAAAAAACCTTCTGTGAAGATCTCCACATCAGAGACCTTCCTTTCTTCAGTCCTATCATCAAAAAACATAACTGCTTTAAAAGCATCAATATAAACACATCGCTCACAGCTTGGTGGGAATTTCTTAAAATGAATGGATCATCACTCATTCCCTGCAAACTCACACCTTCTGGAACAATCCTGACATCCTGCAAAAAAAGAAACCAATAAACTTCACAAAATGGCAAAACAAGGGAATAAGAAACTTGGAACACCTTCTCTTCAATAACTCTTTTATTCCATTTAAAGATCTAATAGAAACTTATGGTATCAGTCAAAACAACTATCTGGAATATCTTCAGCTCCAGTCAATAATACAAACAAAGTTCAAACTAGAAGAGATGAACCTAAACTGACTTCAGACAGTGACAAACCTCCTGAAGATCTCAGCACCAAAACCACTTTCTAAAATCGTTTCAGTCCTGTCATGTTCCAATACCACAATATCCCTTCAAGCTCCAAATGTGAAGAAGATCTAAACATTAACATAGAACCAACGCTTTGGTCACAAATCTGTAGACATACATTCAAAATGAGCAAAAACACCAATATACAGCTTATACAATACAAGGTCCTACACAGAGTTCATTACAGGACAAAGATGTTCAAGATGGGTCTCACTCCCACTAACATATGTTCTAACTGCACAGCTAATCTACCTGATACCTACCTACATGCACTCTGGCAGTGTACACCAGTCCAAACATTCTGGCAAAAGATCTGTGAAGATTTATCATTATGCCTGGACCCCCCCCATTCCAGTCTCACCTGCACTTTGCCTGTTAGGTGATCTCACAGAAATTAAAAGAGAGAAAAATGAATCCTTCACACTCCTGGTCTCCCTAAGCGTCGCAAAGAAGGCAATCCTCATGAACTGGAAATCAAAACATAATCTTAATATAAAGTTATTTAAAAACTTACTCCTAGACCACATCACATTAGAGAGAATTTCTGCTTGTAGGAAAAATCAGTCGGCTCAATTTGAGTTGACATGGTCCCCAATAATTGAATACACCATGTAGCCCTGTGGGGGGGTGGTAGTTCCGCCTCGGGGCTCTTGGGGCCATCTGTGGCTGGGGCGTTGTGGCTTGGGTGGTTGGCGGCCCTGTGATCTGGGGGGGTGCTGGCATCTATCCTGGGGAGTGGCGGCCTGGGCTGGGGGGTTCCGGGGGGTGGGTGTGGGGGGGGGGTCAGCTCTGGGTAGGGGGTGGTTCTGCTGGGGTGGGGTGGGGGTGCTGGGCGTCGGGCCCCGGCCGGGCTGCCTGGCCGGGGCGGGCGGGTGTGGGGCTTCGGGGCCTTGGGGGCTGGGTGCCCTCCCGGTCCTGGTGGGGGTGCCCACTGCGGTGCCGGGGGTGGGTGCTCCCTCCGCCTCCCTCCCCTCGCTGGGGCGGGGGTGGCCCCTGCTGCCGAGCTCCGGGTCCCGCTCACCCCTGGATCAGGGGGAGACGGAGGGCAGTGGGGCTCCGGGTTTGGATGGACAGCTGACTGGAGATGGGGTTTTTTATGGGACAAGGGCCGGGGATGTGTGTGTGTGTGTGTGTGTGTGTGCGTGGGGGGGCGGGATACGAGTGTGGATTGGTCTGTATGGGTAGGTGTGTGTAAGTGTCTACGTGTGTTTGTGTGTGTGGGGGGACGGTGAATGTGAGCGTAGGTGTATGTGCGTGGGGGGGGGAGTAATATATATAGAAGTATGGGTGTGTGTATGTGTATGTGAGTATGTGAGGGTGCGGGGGGGGTCTACGCTCCCTAGCCGCTGGCCTCCAGCCGGGCTCGTGCTGGGCCATGCGGGTCTTAGACTCTGTTCTTCGGCCGTCGGGTGGGGTGGGGGGGCTTCCTGTCCGGGTCCTCTTGTGGTGCCTCGTCGGAGTGGGTGTTGGTCCCCGTGTTCCAGGCCGGCCACTTCGGGGTGTGGCGGGGTGGCGCGGGGGGTCCAGCTGGGCCAAGTCCCAGCGACGGGGGGACCTTCTCCCTCTGGGCCCCTCCTACCTTACCTCACCTTACCTCATTCAACAATAGGGGCCAGTGGACGGGGGGTCCAGGCCACTTAACTGTGGTCTGCCCCTCCCCCGACTTTGCGCCGCCCACAATTTTAACTACACTTAGTCACGCAGGGTCTTGAGGGGATCAGCTGGCTTTCGGGGTTCTGCCGCTGGGCAGCGGTAGAACGCCCGGGCCCCCGCCACCCCTCAACTTTAAACCGCACCCTAGACACACACATTGCACCACCTCTTCAAAACACAAATACACACATCCACATGCACCCAACACCCCACAGGGTGGAGGGGGGGGGGGGGGGGGGGGGGGGGGGGGGCGCCATGTTCCGGGGTGAGTGCGGCTGGAGTACGGGGGGCACGCTAGCTCGGGCGTGGCACCTCCGGGGGGGCTGGGTAGTGGTTCTCCCTCCCTATTCACAGTTGTATTGGTGGAGGACGAGATCCCGTAGTGGCCTGGTGGGGGCCTGGCTGGCGGCCTGGGGAGTGGGGGGCACCCCCCCTCCCAACCAAATAAATGTATGTACGTATGTCTGTATATATGTAGATATGTATGTCTGTGTGTGTATGTGTATGCTTGGTGTGTGTGTCTGTGTGGGTGTGTATGTATGTCTGGGTGTGTGTATGCGTATGCCTGGGTATGGGTGTGTGGGTGGGCTGGGATTAGGTGATGGGGATGGGGGGGGAAACTGGGGCTCCTGGGGGTTGGAGGGTGGCTGTCCTCCGGCCGGGCCTGGCTGGGCCTTCGCTCTTCCTGGTCTGGGGGGGCTGGTCTGGGGCTTGGCGGCTGGGGCCTTCTCTGTCCCGCCGGGGCTGGGGGGGTGGTGGGGGGATGGCCCCCGGGGGTGCGGCGGGCGCCGCTGTCGGGGCCGGCTGGGCTCCCTGCCCGCGTGGCCTGGGAGCGCTGCACTGGCCGGTCCCGGCTTGGCGGCTCGGGTCGGGGCCCGGGGCTCTGCACCCTTTATCCTTCTCTTGTGGGCCCCTCTGGCCTGGGGGGGGGTCCAGTTTTTCCTTTCCACAGTCGCAAATACACCTGCTTGCTCATGTGGATATGTTGGGCTTTTCTATTTTTTCTATAAAAAAAAAAAAAAAAAAAAAAAAAAATAGAAGAAAAAAAAAAAAAAAAAAAAAAAAGGTAACGACCAGATTATAGAGCATCTTCCTCCCAATCTCTTAACCTTTAGTCCATAGTTTTAATATTTAATCTCATACCCCATTTACATGAAACTGCTTCAAGTGCAAACATTGTTTTGGAATTTCTTTTTCGTAAGAGTTTCACATTTTCATGAAACAACATTTTGAAAACGATGTTCGTTTCCACGAAAATGGCAGAAACAATTAAAAAGTGATGTGGCTGGCATGTTGAGCCACGGCTGTTGGTTGTTTTTGTAACGAAATCTCACACGCACACACGCAGGGTCAGCGTTCCTTTGACTCTGTAACTCCCCTCAAGTTTAATCACGGACGACAAGGTGTTCCTTTTCGTACAGACATTTATTCCCGACGTCATGTCGAAGTGACGAAATGCCAATGTCAATGCCATGAGAACTGAATTAATAAATATACAAACATACACGAGTTTAAACACATATTCAGAAAATGACAATTACAAGAAATGCGTAATATACAAAAACAACAGCACAATATAAACATAGGCAGAAGTTTCATACCTCATTGGCCGCATAAAGTTGGGGAAGAAAACTTCCAAAGGAAAATATGCACTCTTCTTCAGTACTCTCAGTCTTTCATCGTATAAACAGATACGCTGCTCCATGCGGTGACTGATATAGTGCATCTAACATAAATTACCTGACCACAACAAGGTAACAACATTTGTTCCACAGAAAGGTTCCACTTCAAACAATATTCACCCTTGTTTTCTTTACCCTTTTAACGTATTTATAAAACAACAAATGTAATTATATTAACTAAATTATTCCTGTTTTTAACTCAAAAAGAATTAAATTAACTTAAATTGCATAACTGACTTTGATGACAGCTACAGACTCAATTCAGCACTTCACCGCAGGCATGGATGATTCAAACATCATTGCCCCTTAATCATTGCACACAACGTTTTCACAATCCTCCGCTTTGCTTGTATCACGGCACACTGGGTCCGACCCAACCAGCCGCTTGACATGAGCCACAAGTACAAACTAAGAGTTGTTCCTCCAGTCCAATTACTCAGCGAGTGGTCAACCTGTGGTCATTTATTCCTCCACTCAGCTTTAAATTCCTGCAGAAGCCTCGCAGAACTATGGGATTTGTTCATTTTAATGTGCATGCGCGAGAAGAAATGCTGAACTGTTCTGAAAACGATGTCTGTTTCCATGGCAATGACAGAGACAGAGGCCAAGCATTTCCAGTAAGTTGCGTTTTAACTCATTTATGAAGGCAAAACCTTTCTGAAACGAAAAGACAAAAATTATGCATTTTCACTTGAAGCCCTTTTGCGTGAATGGAAAGTCTGTTGCAATTGCTGATCTTGTTATACGTAATTTTGTCATGCATGACAAAACTGGACTGAAAATTAGCATTATTGTGAACCAAGACTGTTTTTCTTATTTGAGAATCAAACCCATTTAATCCATATCACATCAAAGACAACATCACAAAGTAACTGAACACCATCTGACGACTCCTGACGTCAAAAAAAAAAAAAAAAAAAAAAAAGCAAGTCTCATTCACATAAACTCATTCTAGAAATGGTCCTTTAGGAGAGACACACAGGAAGCAGACGCTAAAGACTTGCTTCCATGTTCCATTGTTCTCCCAGCACATGGTGGAGACCCAGGACAGACCTCCTGCTCTCTGATAACCTCCATTTGAACATGAGCAGTAATTTAGAAAGTGGATTGTTAATAAATGATATCACTGCCCATCTGCCAATATTTGTATTCCATGAATGATACACGATAATTTAGACATCAGCAAAATAAATATACAGAAGAGATTAAGAACAGATCACACCCTGAATAAATTAAAAAACAATCTGTTAGCTCAAGACTGTAGGCATGCTTATGAAGAGGGGAATGTTGATTTAGCCTATGACACATTCCAAAATACCTTTTTGACTTTGTATCATAAAAATGGTCAAATCCAGCAATCAAAGAAAATATCTAAATGTCCAGATAAACCCTGGTTTACAAGGGTCTGATGAATGCCTGCAAAAAAGAATACTTTATATAAAGACTTTGTTAAGCACAGAACTGAAGAGAAAGAAACCAAATACAAGACATATATAAATAAATTAACAGCTATTCTAAGAAAATGTAAAAAAGATTATTATAGTAAATTGCTGGAAACTAATAAAAATAATAAAAAGGGCACTTGGAATATCTTAAATTCAATTACCAGAAGGAAAAAAACAAGTACTGGATTTCCAAAGGAATTTATTGACTATGGTAAAATAATCAAAAACAGGGATGAAGTCGTGGCAGGCTTCAATGGATTCTTTGTGAATGTAGGGCCTAATCTGGTTGATGAGATAATCCCTCCACAAGGGGGCGATGTCTCACAATTCTTTGAAGAAAGAAATCCAGCAACTACTTTTTTGAGAAACACAGATAAAACCGAAGTACTTGATATTGTCAACAACTTTAAGAATAAAACATCAAGAGACTGTGATGATATTGATGTTTTTAATCAAACAAGTAATTATTGTAATAGCTATAGTAGATCTCTAGTATATATCTCCAACCTCTCTCTGAAACTGGGCTCCTTTCCCACAAAGATGAAAATAGCCAAAGTCGTTCCTATCTTTAAAGCTGGTGAACAGAATCATTAAACTAACTACAGGCCAATTTCATTGCTTCCCCAATTTTCTAAAATCTTGGAGAAGATATTTTCCACCAGATTGGACAGTTTCATTGATAAATCTGGGATCTTAACTGATAGCCAATATGGTTTCAGACCAAATCGATCTACATCTCTGGCTCTAATTGACCTTGTAGAAGAACTGACAACCAGTATTGATGAAAAGAAGTTTGCTATAGGTGTATTCATTGACCTTAAAAAGGCCTTTGATACAATAGATCATCACATTTTGCTTCAAAAACTGGAAAGGTATGGAATTAGGGGAATATGGCTAAATGGGATAAAAAGAGATTTAGAACATAGACAACAATTTGTGCAGATGGGAGAGGATAATATGTGTATCATATGTGGTTTACCACAAGGTTCAATACTAGGACCAAAATTATTTATATCATACATAAATTATATTGTCAAAACTTCTGATTTGTTGAAATTTGTCATCTTTGCAGATGACACAAATATATTTTGTGAAGGAGAGCATCTCCAACATCTGTTGGAGATTGTCTCCCAAGAGTTAGTCAAGCTTAAATTGTGGTTTGATTTAAACAAATTATCTCTTAATATAAAGAAAACCCAATTTATGATTTTAGGGAAACGTAGAATTCCTGAAGATTTAACTATTGAAGTACTGTGTGATAACACCAGATTAGAAAGAGTTTATGAAAACTCCTTTTTGGGAGAAACAATTGACCACAATCTCAACTGGAAACCACAAGTCAAGCACATTAGTTCTAAATTGGCAAAGACCACTGGTATACTTTGTAAAGTGAGACACATATTGAACCAGGAAACAATGTATACTGCTCGCTTTTTCTTCCTTATTTGTCTTATTGTACGGAGGTGTGGGGTAATACCTACAAAATCACCCTAAAGACGATATGCACTATGCAGAAAAAGGCAATGAGAATAGTCTGCAATGTTAGCTACTATGCATACACAAATGATTTATTTTTAAAACTACAAACATTAAAATGTATGGACATGGTGGATTTTAAGACCACACAAATTATGTACAAAGCTAAAAACAAAGTACTCCCAAATAATATCCAAAAATGGTTCAAAGAGAGAGATAGTAGAAATAATTTAAGGAGAGGAAATCTCTCACAATCCATGGCACGCACCACACTCAAAATATCTGTCAATGGGGTGAGGCTGTGGAATAGTCTACCTGTAATAATCAAAGAAAGCAAACACATTGCGCAACTCAAAAGAAGGTTTAAAATGTTTACATTAGAAAAATACATAAATTAAGGTGGACATGGGACAAATGTCTCATTTCCTCTTCAAGAGGTTGATTTGAATCGCCATACAGTCTGATTTTTTTTAAATATATGCAAAATGGCAAAAATCAATTTTATTTACATTAATTGTTGTTTTTTTTAATTATTATTATTTTCAGACTAATGTACCTCAAATGATTAAGTTTTTCTCAATAAGGGGAAATCATGACATCTTGATAGAGTAAACAGTAGCCGTTTCAAAGTTAGATGTGTAAAAGGGGAAGGCAAACATAAGTTAGCTTCTTCCTTCTCCTTTTTTTGAACATGCTGAGACTTTTAATTTTCTTATTTTCTGCTAAAATGTTTTGTTACTAATAATCATGTTCATGTTTAAAAAAAAAAATGTCATTCATTCATTCCATTTGAATGTAGTTTCTTGTGATCCGCCATCTTGTTTTGTAGTTCCATCACACGTCTCACACACACTCCAACCACCCCTCTCTCTCTTTTGCTCTCTCCACACACACACACGCACGCACGCACGCACGCACACACACACACACACACACACCAAGCTGTATATAGGTAATTATAATCTTTTTTATTAGTTTTCATTGTGAATAAATATAATTTTGGGAATCATACTTTCTGTTTTATTAATGTGCACAAAGGTGAATGAAATGTCGACCTCTTCTGTGTCAAGAACTTCAAAATCCTTCAAGCTTTACTTCTGGTAATTTAATTCTGGTAATTGTAATTAATTTAACTATTAATTCAAATTCCTGATTAACTGTTTTTAGTATGTCTTATGAGACTGATATAACTGAATTGGCTATCATTTCCTGTTAAGACAGGTGGTGCTCCGAGGTATCTGATACAGATCAGATTAACATTTCAATAACATAATTAATAACAATCTTTGATATTAATTAATCATTATCGATAGCCAACCACAACACAAATGGTTACTTGTGATCCTTATGAGGTAAGAAATCCCTACATGTACAACCTGTCTCATCTTGAGTGTGCTGCAATGGAGACCTACATCTGGGAATCCCTGGCAGCTGGCATCATTCATCCCGCCTTGTCCCCAATGGGAGCAAGATTTTTCTTCGTAAGTAAGAAGGACGGCTCCCTTTGTCCATGTATCGACTTCAGAGGCCTAAATGACATCACCATCAAGAACCAGTACCCATTGCCTCTTCTCAACTCAGCTTTTACCCCCCTCCACGGAGGCACCATTTTTACCAAGTTGGATCTCCGGAATGCTTATCACTTGGTACATATCCAGGAGGGAGGCGAGTGGAAGACAGCCTTCAACAACCCACTTAGACACTTTGAGTACCTGGTGATGCCATTTGGACTCACGAATACCCCTGCTGTCTTTCAGGACCTGATGAATGATATATTGAGAGATATGATCGACCGTTTTGTGTTTATTTATCTCGACGACATCTTGATTTATTCCCAAGACCGTGAAGAACATGTCCAACATGTCCACCAAGTCCTGGAGAGGCTCCAGGGGAACCAGCTCTACGTCAAGGCTGAGAAATGTGAGTTTCACAGACACAGTGTAATTTTTGGGATATATAATTTCCCAAGATAAAATAAGGATGGACCCCATCAAACTCACAGCGGTTCTGGACTGGCCGCAGCCTGAAACCACAAACAGCTCCAGGGCTTTCTCGGGTTTGGAAATTTCTATTGACGGTTCATCAGAGACTACAGCAGAACAGCAGCCCCCCTCACTTCCCTCACCTCTACCTCCCGTCAGTTTGTATGGAGCAAAGCTTCCCAGGCATTTCAAGAACTCAATCGTTTTACGTCTGCACCCATCCTCACCCAACCTGGCCCCAGCCTCCAATTCGTGGTTGAGGTGGATGCCTCTGACTCCGGTGTCGGAGCCGTTCTCTACCAATGGTCATCAACGGATAATAAGCTCCACCCCTGCACTTTTTTATTTCGACGGCTCTCTTCAGCAGAACGCAATTATGACATTGGACATCAGGAATTGCTTACGGTAAAACTGGCCCTGGAAAAGTGGAGGCAATGGTCGGAAGGAGCCGAACAACCATTCATCGTGTGGATAGATCACAAGAATATTGAATACATCCAGCCTGCCAACCATTTCGATTCTCGCCAAGCTCGATGGACTTTGTTTTTTGGTCATTTCAGATTCACCTTGACTTATCGTCCCGGATCAACATCAAACCCTACGCCCGGTCCCGTCAGTTTTCCATAGAAGAACAGACTCCTGAACCTTCTCCGATTCTTCCCTGGACCTGCACCATTAGCTACCTCACATGGTAGATGGAGGACTTGGTTCAACAGGCTCTCCAGAAACAACCTGATCTAGGTGATGGTCCTCTTCATACCACGTTTGTTCCTGAATCTGTAAGTTCCCAGGTCCTGCAATGGACTCACTCCTCTCGCCTATCCTGCCACCCGGGCATATCCCGCTTCTTGGGGGTCCTGCGGCAGAAGTTCTGATTGCCCAATCAGAAGTTCTGATTGGACTGCGACACCAGGAGGTTCATGGCACCCTGCACTGTTTGTGCCCGGAACAAGACCTCCCACCAACCAAGCTCTAGTCTCTTACAACCTCTGCCCATCCCAACCCGTATCTGGTCCAACATTGCAGTTGACTTCGTCACTGGCCTCGCCCCCTCCAACGGTAAGACCACTATTTTGACAATAGTGGACCATTTTTCCAAGGCCGCACATTTCGTTGCCCTTCCAAAACTTCATGCAAAAGAAATCGCAGACCTGCTGGTGGCTGAGGTATTCAGGGTGCATGACTGGGGTCCATGGTCAGACACTATATCGGAGGGGACTTCGATATAGTGTCTGACCGTGGACCCCAGTTCACCCCAGGTTTGGCAAGCTCGTCCTCTGGCCTCTCCCCCTTTCAGTGTTCCCTGGGGTATCAACGTCCCATGTTCCCGTCCCAGGAACTTGAACCCTCCATTCAGGCATTTATGAAGAGGTGTGAAAGGGTCTGGAAGCGGGCCCGGTCAGTACTACTCTAGTCTTCCAAAAAGATGGAGCTCCAGGCCAACCAAAGATGGGTCGCGGCCCCCGTGTTCTCTCCTGGACAAAGGGTGTGGCCTCAAGCCAAGGACCTGCCACTGAGAGTCGAGTCCCGAAAACTGGTGCCCCGATTCATAGAACCATTTGAAATCAAGAGGATCATCAACCCTAGTGCGGTACGCCTCAAGCTTCCCTCCTCTATGTGCATTCACTCCACCTTTTACGTATCCCAGATGAAACCGGTGGAGGAGAGTAGTCTGGCCGCCCCCTGTTTGTCCCCCTCCGCCACCCAGGATGTTGGATGGCGGCCTGCTCTATTTGGCACGCCAGCTACTGGACGCTGGGGACAAGGACTCCAGTGCCTGGTTGACTGGATGGGCTATGGTTGGGTTGGGCTGGGTTCCCGGAGGCGCATTGAAGACCCAGACCTGATCCGTGAGTTCCACCAACAAAATCTGGGCCGGCTGGGTTGTGCGCCAGGTGGCGCACATAGAAGGGGGGGTTACTGTCATGCCCCACTTCTCAGAGGCCTCATAGGGGAGTGGTTGGGTTTTTCCCTCTCCTGTCTGTACTCCCCTTTTTGTTCCAGGCTATGTTTGAGGAAGTGGAGATGCTGGGGGATTAATTACCTGATGCAGTTCAGCTGCGATGACTGGGTGGAGCTCGTTTTCTCTTGATCAGCTGCACCTCTTAAACGGTTGCCCGACTCCACTCGGCACTGGATCGTAACACTCAGAGTTAATAGTCCTATGCATGCTTTCGCTCTTTCTGTTCACTCTGTTTTTCTTAAATAAACTCTTGCCAGAGTACTCATCTCCTGCTGGTTTATCCACACCTGAGCCTCTGAAGTTGCACCTTAACAAATAGTGTACACAGTTTAAATAACAGTGAAAGTATGTCATATGTATCATATGGTAGAACACTTTACAACAATAGCTATGACATCTTGGCTTATAAAACGAGTCATTTTAAGAAAAAGCATTTTTAACTGACTGGCCCCAAGCTGACTTACAATATAAACATACTGTAGATATCATAAGGTATCTTAGAAAAGTGAGTACACCTCCCACATTTCTGTGAACATTTATATATTTCGATGGGACAACACTGAAGAAATGTCATCTCTTCAGTGTCCAATCAAAAGATATAATTAAATATTTACAGAAGTGTGAGGGGTGTACTCACTTTTGTGATATAGTGTACATATCACCCACCTTTATACAATAAACATTCTAGTATTTATGGAGAGGGGGTGGGATTTGATATGTCTCACCAAAGAAAGAAGTATAACTTATTTTGATCATTTGATTTTGAGTTAAACTCATCAATATCCTGTTAAAACTGACCAAACTTAGCTTGGCCTGGCTTGTCATAAATAGCTAAGATAAGCCTAGGGAGTGAAAGACCGGTGACATGCAATGGGGGTTGAATGCGACTCTTTGTTTGTGTGGGGCTCACTGGTGGGACAGAAGCCCCCCCTCAAACAATCTCATCAAACAGCCTCCCTTCAAGCAGCCCCCCATCAAACAGCCACAGGAAGGCGGAGACTGACTGCAAGACTATGAAAGAGGCAGCATTTCTGGCGCGAGCTCAGTCTCTCTCTGATTCTCACTCTTTCTCTTTCTCTCTCTCTCTCTCTCTCTGTCGCTCTCTGCTGACGTGGTTCTGGAGCAAAATCCTCTCGTGATGCCATGCTTCAAAACCCAGGAATATTCTTGTATAGGCCGGTACTTTTTCTATCTTATGTAATAAACTCCTGTGTTAATCCATTCTCAAGGTTTGTAGGTTTATAACTCACTGTGTATCCCTTTCTCTCGTCTCGGGGAGAAAGATTGTCACTCCCTGTCTGTGCGGATTCGAAGGAAACAGACTTAGACAATCCGTGTCTGTGCTGAAAGAAAATTCTCATTTAGTAACTGACTGTCTTCACGCTCTGTGACTGGCCAGTCACACACAGCGCCCACCCCTCCAGACAGACACATCTGCAGCCACAGCTCTGCTCCACTGTCGCGCACACATAGACAGTGACTGAACTCTCTGTGCTTGGCTTGACTCAAGCTAAAGTTGCTTTCTTCAGCTCGCCTCTATTTCAGTTTGTATGATATTTAAAGTTGCTTGATGGACTTGTTTCATAACGTACGCGGTGTATTTGTCAAGAAAGAGCTGAAAACGCCTCATGTCGCGTTGGTCACTGCCAACACTCTGGTCTGTTTTTTGTTTTGTTTTTTACCGTCTGCTTGCTCTAAGTCTGGCTGGTGATGTAAAGTCAGTTGAAAAATGTGCTCGCACTGAACATGGCGTTTTTAGAAGAATACAGTGAACAAGGCATATTATTTTCCTGTTGGCAATCACTGGATGTTTACATGAATCACCAAGTTCACGCAGATCATTAAAAAATAAAGTCTTACAGACCACTTACACACATCCACATACATATATATAGCTAAACACACAAAGTAGCCAATATTAATATGTTTATTGTATATGGCTGTTCATAAAAATAAATATATTATAAATATTATAAATTAAGCTTAATACACTGTATATAGTATATAGTTTTTTTTATATACAAAACACTGTACAATAAATAAAGCAACTTCTGATCAATCCATATCAATTTCAGACTTAAAATAATGTAATGATTTAAGCCCCACCTGGTTTCATGCTAACCACACCCACTTCTGGTTTATACCCCGCCGACTCCGAGTACAGATACAGATACAGATCATTGAGATGGTCGAACAAATACAGATACAGACAGCGGTGTACTGGCTCATCCCTACTTTGAATGTTGCATTGTTGACTAACGCATTCTGAATTTTCCATGAGCATTTGGCATTTCATTAAATTCAAAATAAATTTTGAATCGTCCCATTTTATTTTGAATGAGCACTTCCTGTCGGAAAGTGGAGGGAGCCTAAGAGCGGAGTGAGCTTGAGAGTGGAGGTTCTGCAGCCAGACACTCTTGTGATTTGTTGTTGCACATGATGTCTTCTGACTCCTATTGTTAATATGGCCACCGTGTGGTTGAAATCAAACATTTTTTTGTGACTTTGTTATGCATTTTATGTTGTCATGTTGATTACTGTAATTGTCGTCCATTATCTCTGTGCTTAATCTCCTATTTGTTGGAGCCAATTGGAAATGAGCCAATAAATCCAAAGGAAATAACCTTCAAATGAATAAAGAAATTCATCCTTTTCTCAAACTCTCACAAGCTGTAATTGAAATTAATTGAATATAATAAATATTGAAAACATTTTTTATGGTTCTGTTCTAGTTGTGTCGATGTAACTGTCAAGTTTTCAAACTAATAGACAATTAAATCCAACGGCGGAGACTTGGTGGAGATACGATGAGTCTCTCTCATACACACACACACACACACACACACACACACACACACACACACACACACACACACACACACATAATGATTTTACCACCAAACTCCGAAATGTGTCAAATAGGCAACGTTAGGATGTTGCAAGCTGAGACTTTAAACATCTTTATTATATCATTTAATATTCAAGCGGTTACATGATGTTTCAAGTAAAAACACATAATTTTTGTTTCAAAAAGCATCAATTCACATAGCAACATTCTGAAGATGAATCGATAAATTTGATTATTGAAAGTGTTGGCAACAAATTTCCTTATCGATTCATTGTGTTTCTTGATTTATGCGCCACTCGGCCGGTGTTTGCTCTCTTGGAAACATCAAAGTTGTGGTGCAGCACTCGACCTAACCGGCAAGCTACCGGAGCATGCTTCGATGCAGGGAACATCACCAGATCCAGCTGGCGTTTGCTCTCAGAAAAAACATGAAAGTTGCGACGCAGCACTCGAGCGAACCAGCTCATCGCCGGAGAGCGCTCTGATGCAGTGAGACAAAACAAAACAACTAGTGCTAAGAAAACAATAACAGAGGATTCATAAGGTCCAGATCTGCCATCCCAGCTAAGATTACTGTTGTAAAGTCACATATCTGTGGATCTCTAAACCCTGTCTACATTTTAACCTACTTTCTGGAGGAAACGGACCAGATTTGGCTCCGATTTACCTTACTGCTTTACCTTACTGCTCCGTACCGCTCCATACCGCTGTTTGATCTTGCAAATTTATAGACAGTTTCATTCCATACACTGTGACCAAAACAAAAAAAAAACGTTGTTATAGCAGTATTTTGCCAGTCTGGTCCACTCAAAATTAAACTGGCCTGTATGTGGTCCCTGAAGTAAATAAAATATTATTTCATAGTTATTTTGTATACATCTTATATACATGTGTATATATGTAGATATATTACATACATCTTTGTATTGGTTCAGTTATATGTTTTTAAATAATCATAACGTATTTGGTGTTTGGTTTGTTCAATATCAACTGGTCCTACAATTTGAAATGTTTTTTCTTTAATGGATTCATCGATTAATCAAAAAAATAATTGACCGATTAATCGATTATTAAAATAATCGTGAGTTGGAGCCCGAGCGTAAATGACAAAATATGATGATGAAATATAGTCACTCACACAATAAATAAATTTGTTAAACAAACAATAGAGAAATTATTGTCTCCACTGGCAATACATGTAACTCACCACAAGGGGGAGATGAAAAATGGAGGAACGTGTTCCACCACATCTTATCTGTAATTATTAATTTAGAAAACCTTGTTGAGATGAACTCCATTTCATTCGCTGCTTTGAAACCATATTTTCTATCCATCCATTGTCTACCACTTATCTGGGGCCAGGTCGTGGAGGCAGCAGTCTAAGCAGGGATGCCCAGACTTCCCTCACCCCAGACACTTCCTCCAGCTCTTCCGGTGGCACCCCAAAGCGTTCTCAGGCCAGCTGAGAGACATAGTCCCTCCAGTGTGTCCTGGGTCTGCACCGGGGCCTCCTACTGGAGGGGCATGCCCGGAACACCTCCCTAGGGAGGCGTCCAGGGGGGCATCTGAAAGAGATGTCCAAGCCACCTCAGCTGGCTCCTCTCAATGTGTAAGAGCAGTGGATCTACTCCGAGCTCCTCCCTGGTGACTGAGCTCCTCACCCTGTCTCTCAGGGTGCACCGAGCCACCCTACAGCCACTTGTATCCGGGATCTTGTTCTTTCGGTCATGGCTCTCACCCCACTGCCTTCAACCTCTCCATCCTGGTGTAAGCAGGATCATCACTCCGTCACTTGTGAACAAGACCCTGAGATATTTGAACTCCTCCACTTGGGACAAGGGCTCTCCATCGACCTGAAGGGGGCAAGCCACCTTTTTCCAGTCCAGAACCACGACCTCGGATTTAGTGGTGCTGATCCTCATCCCAGCTGCTTCACACTCAGCTGTGAACAATGCTAGTGCACACTGAAAGTCCAGGTTTGATGAAGCCAACAGAACCACATCACCTGCAAAGAGCAGAGATGAGATCCTGTGGTCCCCAAACCGGACCCCCTCCAGTCTCTAGCTGTGACTAGAAACTCTGTCCATAAAAGTAATGAACAGAACCAGTGACAAAGGACAGACCTGCCGGAGGCCAACGTGCACTGGGACAATATTTTCTTCTCAATAAAACCACACTGAATAAAATTAGGAAAGGGGTCTTTGAGTAATGGTGTGTTTTATTGGATGATAGATTTTATAAAGCTTAAATTGCACGATGACGTGAAGCAGCTGTTTTTAATTCAATATCCTGGCTCATTTGACAGACAAGGTGACACTAATACCACAGAATTACATATCAAGTTCTTCTCTCTCTGTGTCTGCGTACATCTTTTGAATCACCAGTTTCAATTCAACAGTAGTGTATAGATTTCCTGCAGTAAGAATTTGTCACAAAACTGAGCACCAGTTTATAATACTTTGTTACGTCTGCCAAGGACATAATAAAATGGTGGAAAATGGAGGGAAAAGCTCATGGATGAAAGCGAAGCTATTGTCTCTAACATTGAACCTAAAATAGGCAGGCTGCATGGAATAATTGTCAAGAAATACTCCAACAGTTCAAAGGTACAACGTCAGATATGACAGGTCTTCAGTGTGGTGTTCCTCAGGGCAGTGCCCTCGGGCCTTTTCTGATTTTCTACTTTTGTAAATGTCGCATCATATCAACTAAACAAGAGCAATAAGTGATTTCTGACTTCTGCCAAAGGTTGATCAGGACTCAGAAATAATAAATAGACAAAAATTTCCGGGTGGCCTCTAAAATATTATGGAAAAAACCAAAATCTGTGGTGAAAATTTCTACAAAATCTGTGCAGAGGTTTTGATGTAGTCTTGCTAACAGACATACAGACAGACAGATACGCCAATGAGTCGAGGGGTATGTCTGAAAAGTCCCTCCAATGTCCTTGTCTATGGACTTTACTTTTACCCTGTGGATGACGTCACGGGGTTAAGGAAAGGTGTTAAGGCCTTAACATTAGGGATGAGTGAGTACACCACTATCTGTATCTGTATCTGTTCAACTATCTAAATGATCTGTATCCATATCTGTCCTTGGGTGGGCGGCGCCTAAACTGGAACTGGGCATGGTTAATATGTGTGGCTTAAATTGGTACATTATTTTAAGTCTGAAATTGATATGGATTGATCATAAGTTGCTTTATTTATTGTTTATTTGAAAACTGTTTACAGAACAGCCTCAGAATTGAGATTCAATGTTGTATATAAAAATATATATATATATATTATATACTATATACAGTATATAAAGTGTAATTTGTAGTATTTATAATATATTTATTTTATGAACAGCCATATACAATAAGCATATTAATATAGGCTACTTGGTGTGTTCAGCTATATGTGTGTGTGTGTGTGTAAGTGGTCTGTAAGATTGTTTATTTTTTAATGATCTGTGTGAACTTGGTGATTCATGTAAACATCCAGTGATGGCAAAGAGGGAAATAATATGTCAGCCTTGTTGACTGTATTTTTCTCAAAAGCACTATGTTTAGTACATGCAAAGTTTTCCAACTGACTTTACACCACCAAACCAAGAGCAAGCAGACGGTTAAAAAAATGGACCCTGCGGAACGGGGCGGATGGCAATTTTGACATCATGCCGTGCTGTGCACACGTACATTGCAGAGAGTATGTTAAGGCCTTTAGGAGGCTTCCTAAAGGAGTTAGTGAAAGGCAATTATGGTGGTGTGGCAGTCGAACCGCACTTTCACTTAGGGACGTTGTAATAATTGGAATTTAGTGGCGTCTGCCGTGGGGGGGACTACAAGTTTCAGAAAATGGACTATAAATAGCACATTTGGGTTTTAGATTACTTAAAGTTGTCCCAGGTAGATTATTGCTATGCTAACTTACATGACCTGCTTATTTTTCTGCCATCGTGATTTTCCGTAAATGCTTGGATGAGCGGGTCCCTTTAAATGTCGCCACAAGGAATTGTGAAGAAGCATGAGCTCGCCTCCTTTGATAAAGGATGCATCAGTGGTTCCTATGCTAAAGGAGGCTCAAAAGGAAGCAACAAGCATCCCTTTCTTTGCTTATTGAGAATTCGGACAGTCCTTATCATGGCCGCTACACAAAACACTTTCGGGGTTCAGGAAAAGTCGATAGATCAGGATTTAGGAGGGACATTTCGGACATACCCGAGGACAGGAGTCCGGAGCACAGGAAGTGGGTCACAGGAAGTGGTTCCCAGGAAGAATGGAAGCACCCACAGTTTTTTAATTTGGTTGTTTGTCTTGAATCATTTTCTTTCCTTCACCCTAAGTCTGGGGAAGAGCACAGCCATCCTGTGCAAGCGACCATGTGGTGAGAATATCTTTGTTTAATAAATAATTGTGTTAATTCACAACAATCTCAGGTCTGTTGTTTCCTCATCCAGCCACAGTTTGGAAACAGACAGAATCCTGAGAGAATAATATATTTAACAGAACACACCGTTTTTTTTCCTGTCCACTAAATAACTGCTTAACGGTGTTACAGGGATGGAGGATGTCTGAGGTGGTTTGCATTATAAAGTGTGTTTAAAAACTTGATTTTAATAAGAAAGCCAATAATGTTCAGAAATAGTAACCTGATTTCTGATTATTTATTTTGTTAATGTGAAGCTCTTTGAATCACCTTGTTGCTGGAGTGTGCAATACATATGAAGTTACCTGTCTCCTTGTAGAGCCTCTCCTGCAGTTTGAGTCCAATCTAAAAGGTTTTCATGTTGTTACTTTCAAGTCTTTTCGGAATTCCACAAAGCTCAGTCCTGGGCCCACTACAGAGGTGTATATACAGCCAAGTGGTATATCCTTCCACTTGCTCAGATTGTGTTTCATAACAAAGTGTATTATTACAAGTATACAAACGACACACATTTCTCTTTCATCTTACACGATAGGAACAACTTAAAACACACCATCGTCTAAAGCAGCATGCAAAAAGCTTCAGTTGTATTAAGATTCAATGGAAGGTCTGTGCAAACATTACCCCATCACTAATGATCAAACATCTATCGCGTTGTGCTTCAAAATTTACAGTAAATATGTTCACGTGCGTTCTGCTCAGCTTGTAGAGATTAAATATTTGAAGTGCTTCTGCTTCACATTCACTCAATCCCTCACAGTCATTTATATTCTGTCTTATACTTTATTCTGTGTGAAATCGTCTCCGTGCCACCACACATTGTTTTTCCTGATTCATGGAGGCTTCGAGGGGACTGCAGCTGGACTGCTTCCCTTCCTGTGTCATGTGTGATGAAACGGTACAATGAGTGTTTTCCTGCATCAGCTGCAGCACTCGTGCAGGACTGCAGCAGTCTCAGATTTGGAATGAATCACTCTGAACCTTTACTGCAAACCTTTACTGAATTCAGCTATCCAGATATGAAATCTGTGTTTGTGTCTGAGCAGGTGTTTATTAATCTGCATCCTGAATATAAACTCAGTATAAAGAATGTGGCTTCAGAAGCTCTGTGTCATCAGAAAACTGATGCAAACAACCTTCCCTTTGCACTTTGTACGATCTACATGCAGATCCCGTTTTCACAGCAACAAGTTCAAGTCAAATCAGAAAAGATTTGTTGCGTTTTGACTTGTCTGTTTTCATGACAGCGGTGCTCGGAGCCACTGAAAACACAATTTTTTGAAAACGCTCAGGCTCCTTGTCCATGAGCACCACAGTCATTGCAATAACAATCCAACTTGGTGGTCTGTCCACAAGGGCTGGGTATCACTAGGTACCTCGTGATACGATACTATCACAATATTTTGCCCATGATAGGGTTGTTCGGAATACCGATACTGGATTGGTATTGCGGTACTGACAGCTTTAAAACAATACTATACTGAGCCTGGCTGGTGCCGGTATTTAATTTTTTTTAATGTCAACACATAGTGCCACTGTGTTGTAATTTGGACCGCAGAGAGTAGTCTATCTCTCTGTGGGCGTCGGCTGGCTGCTCCACTTTCTGACTTTCATTCACTGATGCTTTGGACAATCGAAAGTGCGGAAAACAGCGCTCCGGTTTCTTTTTTCTTTTTCTTTTTTCTTTCTCTTTGCACTCCGGTTTCCGAGAAGTGTGGAAAAATTGGCAGAGACATGGTGTGCGCACGCTCCCGCGCTCCGACCCGAGATACACAACTAAATAAACACTGCTTATCTACCCTATTTACCAACAAAATTCCTGGACACAACTTCAAAATAAAAGTCAAAAAACTTATTTTCAAAACAATCTTCTCCCAACGAGCTTGTACTTTGAAAAGAATACCGGTTGCACATGCATAAATGACATGGCGTTTGCATCCATGTGAGCGTGCGTGTGCATAACTGACTCAAACTACCTGTTGAAACTCCATAAAAAGAGTGCATCACTAACAGAGCAGCAAAGAACAAGTCTGGCGAAAGAGAGGAATAAATCGATATTGGTATCGACACCAAAATGTTGGTAGCGTGACAACGCTAGCCCATGATAATGATAATATCACGATACAGCGATAATCGATAGATTGCAAGACATTTCATCCACAATACATCACGGTATCTGTGTCACTGAAGAAATTCATAATTTGACTGCACGGAATCCATTTCACAGGAATTACAAAACATTGTCAATCAATTTCACTGAATGACAGCCAGGTAAAAAAAAGTGTATACTGCACAGTCACTCTTCTTCACACACATTGACCATAACTAGTCCAATATCCTTCCCTTATGTATTTAAGAGAAGGCTGATACAAAATAATTATTCGCCAAAATAATATATCTGTGCAAATTAACATAATATCATTAAAACAAAATGAAGGCAGGAAATACTCATTTCAGTGCTAGTATTATCAACTTCTCTGTAAACATGGACACATATCAGTGCTGCTTAACAAGCAGAATTAACTTGTTTTATGAAAACTGGAAAATGTTCTTGCATATAAAAAATTTCAGTCAGTGTGTCATGATCCTGCTCTCACTCACCCCTCCCTTCCTGAGAGTTTTCACTCTTCCTCACCTGTGTTCCCCTTAGCTCCGCCCCTGTGCTCTCCTGATTCCTCCTCCTGGTCACAGCTGTTTGTTGTTATCATTAGTGTGTGTATTTAGTTCCCTTCTCTTGTAGCTCTGGTTGCCAGTTCGTCTGCGTTCTCACACCATTCGTACCCGCCATTTTTCCCTCGTGTTGCCTTTGTGTTTTTCTACCTTCTGCCTGCCCGACTTTGCCTCCTGGATTTTCTCCTCAATCGCCTGTACTGGTTTTGACCTTGGACTGCCTGACTTTGCTTCTGCTGTGGTTTTTATAATAAACACTTTTGAACTGAGCTGCTTGTCTGCCGTGCAATTGAGTTCACAATCCCTGACAGTACAAACTGGCCATGGACTCAGCCGGCAGACAAGTTTGCGCTGAACCACCTGAGGCTCCACAAGATCTCCATTTCAAGATGCTACAACAGTTCGTCACCCAGTGTGAACTGGGTGCATTTCGAGCTCCAGGCAGCTGCCTCCTCGACAGAACGAGCCTCGTCAGTGGCTGATTATGCCATCTCCTTCCACGCCGTTGCTGCGGACAGCAGCTGGAACCCTGAGGGATTGTATGATGACTTCTTGTTTGGACTGTCTCCTAGTTTGAAGACCCTTCTACTCTCTCGTGAGCTACCCAACAGTCTGGATGAACTCGTGGCACTGGCGATCCGAACGGAGCGGCACTCGGCTAACTGGGGGTGTGCACCTCAGGATTCAAGGAGGAAAGATCCGCAAGCTCCGACATCAGTTCATGGACGACCACCGTTGCCCACTCGTCGGCTGCCTTCTGTTCCTCCGGCATCCTCCTCCTGCACAGAGGAACCAATGCAACTGGGCCGGACGAGTCTAACACCTGAAGAACGCGAAAGATGGTTCAGACTCCAGCTCTGCATTTACTGTGGGCAACCTGGGCACCGCCTCACCAACTGTCCGATACGAAGCAAGCCTTCTAATGGTGTGCCTAGGTTACTGCACTCAATCTCAGATTTTAAAGACTCCCAGCATCCGGTGTTCTCTGTTACTCTCTCGACTCTTGGTGTCTCCCTACAGGTGGAAGTGCTGGTGGACTCCGGGGCTGACGCTAACCTCATGCACTCACAGCTGGCTGAGAGACTCCAATTGAAGACATTCTCCCTCGACTCGCCCATTGAGGCTCATGCCCTGGTCGAGGGAGACATTCTCCCTCGACTCACCCATTGAGGCTCACGCCCTGGATGGACGCCTCTTGTCCTGGATTACTCGGACCTCTCAGCTAGTAGAGGTTAGCTTTCCCGATGGTCGTTCCGAGTGCCGATGTAACTGAACATATTATGCATGATGACTAAACCAAGAGCAATGTAATAAACTCATGAATGTTTTTAAAAAACGGCGGACCACCCCAGGTGACTTTAACAGTGTTCCATGAAACAGGCCAGAATAAACATGGGAACATCTAAAATTGGGACACTTAATGGATTCCATTAGAAATGAAAATGTAAACACAGGCAGGAGAGAGGTTGAGAATGTAAACACGGACAAGAAAGAGGCCTGCTGCAGCTGGAAGAAACCACCATTTATGCCACGCAGTAAGCGTGATGGACGGGGTGGGGCCGCTTCAGATATGTTGGTAGGAAACAGTTATTTCCTTTTTTTTTTTTTTTTTTTTGTATTTGAAAAACATAATTTAATATTTCCTTTTTTTTTTCTTTTTTTTATTAAAAGAAAGACATTTTTAAATATATTAGTCATTCCAATTTGCTTTTATAGAGAAAATAGAAACACAGTTATTTCCAAGTTGTCAAACAAACAGCGTTGGAAACACCCCGCCAGATGATGAATCGATAGAGGAGGGCTCTCAGATGTGTATTTAGGAGCTAACTCGAATGCATAGTCTTTAGCCCCGGTCCCACCGCACACAAGTGCTGGGACGGAGCGGAGAGGTACGGAGCAGTACGGAATAGAGACCCCGACCGAAATTTTGGGTCGCGTCCCCACTGCAGAGAGGAGCGTGAAAAGTGGGCGGGGCTTATAAGCTCCGCAGAAATGTGACATTATAACAGAAAAGAACGTCGTCAGATGTAGATCTTATGAATCCTCTGTTGTTTTTCTCCACTTTGCACTGTTATTTTTTGCAGCGGAAAAAAAAAAAGTTACTTTTTGCAGCAGTCATTTTTTGCAGCGGAGAGCACTTCCGTGTTTGTTGTGAGAGAGCGAACGCTCGGCCACTTGCCAGCGACTTGGGGCGACGTGCCCCGCACTCGAGCGCTCGGGTGTGGGGCAAGTGGCCGGAGCGTTCCCCCCGGTTGGCTGAGGCACAGACACGGGAGTCTGAGCTTTCTGCTCCAACGCAGGAGGCTCTCCACTCCGGCGCTGATCGCGGTCCGGCAGCTCAGCGCCGGAACACGGAGGCGCCGAGCTCCAAGCTCCTTTTCATCGCTTCCGCGGTCCGTCCCCACGATAAAGCGCCACTGACCGCGGCTGAACAGAAGGCTGACCGCCTCTGGATAGCGGAGCTGCCGGAACGCGGTCAGCGCCGGAGACGAAAGCTCCAGACTCCGGTGTCCCGGACGCGCATCCACGCCACGGCGAGCGCTATGCTGCAAACAGAAAACTCCAATGTGATACAAAGTCCCGAGCCCCGGTCTCCCCCTGCCTCAAGTCGCTATTTCACAACAAACACTAAAGTTGAGCAGCAAAGAAAAGAAAATCAAAATCAAAACAACCAGAGCACAGCTGACCACACTGACAGCAGAGGATTCAGCCGGCACATTAAAATATTGAGGGCGTGTAGTAAATCACTGACCAAGCAGCAGACAGCAGCTCAAACTCAGACCCGTTCCATGGTCCCCGGCACCCCAACGGAAGGGGAGCGGAAAAGCGGTCGCCTTTGGAGCGGTCTGGAGCGGTTTAGACTGCATTCCTGTCGTGACACGCGAACCGGAGGGGTTTAGACCGGTCTAGGCAGGTACTTTTTGTGCGGTGGGACCGGGGCTTTTGTGTCCCACTGATCGACCTGGGCTCCGGGTTTTAGCAATAAAACTCTGTTTGCATCCAGATCTTGTCTCCCAGCCTGTTTTTGCTTTTGTATACTAGCTGAGTACCAGTTTAGTTAGAGAATTATTGATATATGCTCGTGGAAGATTTCTGACGTCGCACTTGGCCCTGGACTGCAATCAATCAAAAATCCACGACAGTCTCCCCTGGCTTCAACAGCACAATCTCAGTATTGATTGGGGGACGGGACGTGTGAGGAGCTGGGGGCCCCGGGGCAAAGATAACTGTCTGTCCTCTAAGAACTCTACCCAGCTCACCACTGTTTACCTGGCAACCAGCTCTGTCACGCCCCCCCCGGACCTCGAGAAGATCCCGGCTTGCTATCATGATCTCTTGGAGGGGTTTTCTAAGAACCGGGCTACTTCTCTACCTCCACACAGGCCCTATGACTACGTCATCGACCTACAGCCTGGCGCCCCAATTCCTCGGGCCCATCTTTACTCTCTGTCGTAAAGCCGGAGCAGCAGGCAATGGACGACCACTTCAAGGCCTCCCTGGAAGCAGGTATTATCAGACCATGTTCTTCTCCCGCTGGAGCTGGATTTTTCTTTGTTTCGAAGAAGGATTGGTCTTTGAGACCTTGTATCGACCATCAAGCCCTCAATGCCATAACTGTTCAGAACTGCTATCCTCTGCCACTTCCCACATGGAAAGAACCTATATAATCATATATGTTTTAATATAGGTTTTGATATAGGTTTGGCATATATGTGACATATATAAAATTGGCCGTTTTCCTATATGTTATGTACATATATGTACATATATGTGTGCATACATGCGCGCATATATATACATATATGTGTGTGTGTATATATATATATATATATATATAAATATATATATATATATGTATAGATATATATAGATATAGATATATATATAGATATATATATAAAAAATATGTACCTACTGGTGCACGGGAGACCCTGGTTCGATTCCTGCCAGGGGCACTGAGCAAATAACAGCATCCAGTGTGGGCCCACATTATAGGTTTTGGATATATGTGGCATATATAAAATTGGCTATTTTATGTACATATATGTACCTATATGTACCTATATATACATATATGTGTGCATACATGGGCACATATAGGTGTGCATATATGCGCATATAGGTGTGCATATATGCGCATATAGGTTTGGAATATATGTGACATATATAAAATTGGCCGTTTTCCTATATGTTATGTACATATATGTACATATATGTGTGCATGTTGGGCTTTTCTATTTTCTCTATAAAAGCAAATTGGAATGACTGTAATGTATTTAAAAATGTCTTTCTTTTTTTAATTTAAAAAAAAAGAGTTCTACAAAGGCATATTCTAGAGGAGATAAAAGCTGTTCCATGATTTGTTTTCAACAGGCTGAATCTGTGACATTTCCTGAGTGCATTCACGTTCCCAAAAGGATGAGCCCATCTTGTTCTGATGATCTGGTGGTATTTAAAGCGCCATTATCCACTCACTTCAAAATCCTCATCACATTCATAATTCATACATATTGCCTCCCATGAAGATGGGATTTCTATGCAACTTTAGTTCACTGTGATTAGAGATTATATATGTAATCTTTAAACTCGCAGTTGTCTGGAGACCATCTGGCAAGACAAACAAAGCCCTCCCTCTAAAGCAGACCGAGGTTCCAAATAACACAGGGAAATCCTCCGCCTGCTTGGGATCCATCCAGGTGAGCTGGCATCCTCTCTCCTCCAGCCCTCCAGACATCCAAATGCCAACATGTGGCTTCCAACAGTCCAAAAAAGGTCGGAGACCTTTCATCAATCCAGATGAGTTGGAACAGTTTCAGCGTTTCTCTAAGGGGGGTAAGAGGACCAACTTAGAGGGGAATAAGAGGGAAACGCCAATGAATGTTTGTCTTGTATTTATTAAGAAGTCCAATTACAGCTGTGCCCAACCTACTGTTCCCCAGAGAGAAATCACTACAATACTATGTTAGAAGGTTCTGGAGCAGCAGAAGTCGACTGGTCCTACTGGACTCTCAGACCTGGTTTAGGATCCTGGTTGGACTGGTCACTCTGGACTCTCAGAGCAGGTTTAGGATCCTGGTGGACTGGTCACTCTGGGCTCTCAGACCAGGTTTAGGATCCTGGTGGACTGGTCACTCTGGACTCTCAGACCACTGTTTCTTTCTTATCTCACTTCTGATTTCAGTGGATTAGTTTGTTCAAAAGCTTTATGTTTTGTCTCACAACACTGTTTTACATTGACACTTTTGATCAAAGCAAATGAGACTCACAGGCTTCGTGCTGCCAGTGACAAGAATGAACAGAAATTATTCTATTCCGGATTAAATGTTTGATTGCCACCGTCAGTACTTCTTGCTTTGGAGAGGGTCATCTGGTCCCGGTTTTTCCTCAACTTCCTCTCTCTCATCCGTTGCTTCTCTCCTTTACTGTGTCTTTTTCCCCAATTGTGGACTGTCTCCGTCTGTCAAAGTTTTGCCCCTAAAATACACAAAGTTGATTGACTGCATGGTTTGTGATAGCTTAACTCACACGCAACTGGTCTGAGCATTTCCTCATCGACTAAGCTATTATCGTAATGGATTAGGGTGTACCAACTTTAGGGTTTCTTACATGTTATGTAGTGAAGCTGTATCCTAGAAACTTGAGTAGTGTCTGAATGTGAGGAATTACTAATTCTGAGCAATTTTAGCCTTTAAAGTTTGGGAGGATCAAATACAGGGGAGTTTATTGGCTGTGTGGTAGTGTCAGCAGCACAAAGTGAGATCCGTTCTAACAGAGAACGTGTGTTCAATGAGATACCTGGTGGACACGCTGACTCTCACCAACATTAAGCTCAATGTAGTTTTCCTTGACTTCTTTGGATCATAGAAACAGTCATTTCTTCAACCTACAGTAGTTATTGCTCAAAGGAAAAACTCAGAGGAATCTTGTGACCACAGTAAGGTTTAACCCTACATTGAAAACTCAATAGGCGCATTTCCTTTCTGAACAAATCTCCCCTTCAAAGTCAAAGTCAAAGTCAAAGGCTTTATTGTCAAGTGTGCTGATATGCATGACATACAGCACAGATGAAATGTCAGTCCTCTCAGACCCACAGTGCAAAGGCATGTAATAATATATTAAGAAAAACAATATATAGATTTAAAAATCTATACACCCTATAAACATATAAACAGTAAAGTGGCATGTACACAATGTCTCTTTTGAGGTAGAGAATGTTCATTTTTGAGTGGGGGGGGGGTGGGCATAATGTCAGATGCCGGAGGGGAGGGGGGGTGTAAGGGTGGCTGTGGCAGGGGGCAGAGGCAGAGGGGGGAGGGGGGGCAGAGCAGGGAGGGAGTTGAGTCTTCTGACTGCCTGGTGGCAGAAACTGTCTTTGAGCCTGCTGGTTTTCGCTCGGAGACTCTGAAGTCTCCTTCCCGACGGCAGCAGGCTGAAGAGGCTGTGGGAGGGGTGGGTGGGGTCACCTGCGATCCTGATGGCTCTGCGGGTGAGGTGGGTGTTGTATATGTCCTGCAGGGGGGGGAGGATCATCACACCAATGATCCTCTCGGCTGCCCTCACGATGCGCTGCAGAGTCTTGCGGCAGGATATGGTGCAGGCGCGGTACCACACGGTGATGCAGCTGGAGAGGAGGCTCTCCATGGTGCCTCTGTAGAAGGTGTGCATGATGGGGGTCGGGGCTCTTGCTCTCCTTAGCTTGCGGAGGAAGTACAGGCGCTGGGGTGCTTTCTTGGCCAGTGATGCTGTGTTGTTGCTCCAGGACAGGTCTTCAGAGATGTGCACTCCCAGGAACTTGGTGCTGCTTACCTGCTCCAGTGCAGCACCATCGATGGTTAGTGGAGCATGCTGGGAGTGTCGTCGTCTGAAGTCCACAACAATCTCCTTCGTCTTCTCCACATTCTGGCGGAGATTGTTGTCCTTGCACCACATGGCCAGGTGGCTCACCTCGTCTCTGTAGGCTGTCTCCTCATCATTGTTGATGAGACCCACCACAGTTGTGTCGTCCGCAAACTTGATGAAAAGGTTGGAGCTGAATGATGGTGAGCAGACGTGGGTCAGCAGAGTGAAGAGGAGGGGGCTCAGTACACACCCCTGGGGGGCCCCTGTGTTGAGCATGATGGTGCTGGAGGTGTTGCTGCCGACTCGAACTGCCTGTGGTCTCCCCGTCAGGAAGTCCAGCAGCCAGTTACACAGGGAGGTGTTGAGCCCCAGCTGACTCAGTTTGTGGGTGAGCTGCTGAGGGATGATGGTGTTGAATGCTGAGCTGAAGTCAATGAACAGCATTCTGACATAGGAGTCTCTGGTCTCCAGGTGGGTGAGGGCTGAGTGGAGGGCAGTGGAGATGGCATCATCGGTGGAGCGGTTGGACCGATATGCAAACTGGAAAGGGTCCAGGGTGGGGGGGAGGGCAGACTTGATATGTTGCATGACTAGCCGCTCGAAGCACTTCATGATGATGGGGGTGAGTGCGACCGGGCGGTAGTCATTGTGGCAGGTGGGGGACGACTTCTTCGGGACCGGGATGATGGTGGTGGCTTTGAGGCACGTGGGGACAACAGCCTGGCTCAGTGAGGTGTTGAAGATGTCCGTGAAGACATCTGTGAGCTCCTCGGCACAGTCTCTCAGGACACGACCAGGAATGTTATCGGGACCCGGGGCTTTGCGTTGCCATATAATTGCATCCTAAGTCATTTTTGTGTACAAATGTATTCCTGGACACTTAAGTTGTAAGTCACTGCTCACTCTGCTGGAGTTTACACCCACCCCCCCCCCCCCCCACCCCCCACCCCCCGTACATTGATAGCACCCTAATGGCCTCTCATTAAAACTACATAGAAATACGATCGCACTGTGTACCCAACACAGTCAGAGTTACCAACTTGAAAGCTTTTCATACTCAGACATTCCTAATGTGACCTCATTAAACACTCGTGCATAAAGACTCAAGGATAGTGAGGAGACAAAAGGTTAGAAATGTAACACTGATGGACTGAACTCTCTGTGAACAGTGTGTCCACTCAGCGCCATTAAGTAAGTTAACTTTTGATTCATCACTTGGTGTGGGCAGAGAAATGATCACTAATAAGGAAATGTATTCCAACACAGCCAGTCTTTGGCTGTTTGGAGACTCACAATGAAACACTCTCCTCCTCTCTGACCAACTCTATGCTTTTAAAACCAGGTGGATTTTTTTTTTTTTAAATAGATTTTGAAATAAGATTTCAGAAGCCAGACGCTCCCTCAAAATGCAAAGTGTGACAAGCTGAAGCCAAACAACATAACATTCCTCCCTGCCGATGACAGCCGCAGACGCCAAATGGATCTGTGTAATAGCCGGCATTATCATTGCATAATGTACTTAGTGGGATAAATGGAGGGCAGAGGCAGAGTTTCTATCTGATGAAGCAGAGCTGCAGCTAACTTCAACGACTCAGAGGCTCCTGCAGAGATGCAGCAGCAGTGATGATAACCCACAAAATGACCAGGTTGACAATCTGGCCTGCTTTGTTAGTGCTGGATTAGTCAGGAGAAGACATGGGGCACGTGCAGTGAGTCATTACTACTGCATGACAGCTTGCAAGATAGACTCCTAATAGGATTTTACAGTGCTCGGGCAAGTCAGAGCTAGAATCACTCTTTACATCGAAAAGAGTCTGACGACACTCAGGGGTTTTCATGTGGATTGCTATAGGTGTCGGTTCTCCAAAGGTCTGAGGAAGGTTTTTTGGTCAGGGAGAGGCAACAGGTGGCCATGCCTCCCGGGAGGAGTCAGCAGAGTTTTCAGAAGATTATCAGATTTGTCAGATAACTAAAGCATTTACACATCAGAGCTCAACTGTTTTCAATGAGCAGTTGCCTTTCTCCAGCTTCCCCTTTGTTTCTTGCCGTTTGAGTGGCAAAATAAGTGAATAAATGTGTTGACAATATTGTTAGAAAGTATATTTATGGTTGTTATAATATTTTTACAGTGTTTACAGACTGTCGTTCTGCTGGTATAATGTAATAGGTAATAGTGTTACCTCTCTCGATTTATAGTTCCAAACCATGGTTAGGAGACTCAACTACCGTTTTCCAAAACCAAAACAAGTGACAACTTTACTTCCCACCATGCATCTGAGACTTAAAGTGACAGGCAAAACATGTAGCAATAGCTTCTTTTCAATGGTGATGGTTTCCACTTGTACCTTTATCTGTACTTGTATCTGTACCTGTCTCACCTCACTCCAAACTTCACTGCATGTGCTTATTTATGCCCCCTGAAGTTGACACATTGGTTCTATCTGCACCCTTAAACTGAGCACCCGCAGACTCTTGAATTGAATTGAATTGCATTTATTGTCATTGTAACAGGTACAACGAAATTACATAGAAGTGTGGGGGAAAGAAGGACAACAAGAGGTGAGGAGAGGAGGAAAAAAGACAGATTACATACTGTGCTCTGAGGAGCACAGTCTGTAATTAGAAAAAAAATCCACCTCAGGCACATTGAAGCATTAGCACAGTTTACAACATATCTTAACAACATATCTCAAGACAAGGTACTTTGGTCATAGGAAGGGTAGTTTTGTGTCTCGGCACACAGCCCAAAAGGCATGCAGCTGTCGGGATTTGTTACCTCATAAGGATCACTATTTATGTTGTGGTTGGCTATCGATAATGAATAATAATTATCAAAGATAGTTATTAATAATGTTATTGAAATTTAATCTGATCTGTATCAGATACCTCGGAGCTCCACCTGTCTTAACAGGAAATTATAGCCAATTCAGTTATATCCGTCTCATAAGATATACTAAACAGTTAATCAGGAATTTGAATTAATAGTTCACAATGAAAACAAATAAACAGATTCTAACTACCTATATACAGCTGTGTGTGTGTGTGTGTGTGTGTGTGTGTGTGTGTGTGTGTGTGTGTGTGTGCGTGTGGAGAGAGAAAGAGAGAGAGAGATGTGGAAGAAGTGTGTGTGTGAGACGTGTGATGGAACTACAAAACAAGATGGCGGATCACAAGAAACTACATTCAAATGGAGGTTGTCAGAGAGCAGGAAGTCTGTCCTGGGTCTCGGCCATGTGCTGCAGAACAATGGAACATGGAAGCTAGTCTTAGCATCTGCTTCCTGTGTGTCTCTGTTAAAGAACCATTTCTGGAATGAGTTTATGTGAATGCGACTTGCTCTGTAAAACATCAGGAGTCGTCAGATGGTGTTCGGTTATGGTGTGATGTTATTTTTGATGTGATATGTGTAGGATTGTGAGTTAACAAGTTAGTAAAGCAAAGATTAGCATGCAAACCCTGTGTCTCTGGCAGAGCTAATGTTGGTTTACAGGTTGATAACTGCTCCTAAAATCATTATCAAAAGAACACAATCACTGTAACAGAATCAACACATCTTCATGAAAGTTAAACAGTTCTATCATAGCATCAGGTTTAACTAATCTCAGGTAATGCCCAGTTGTTACCACTTCCTTGAAGGAGTTCAGTTGTTGTCCTGGCTGGAGGGAAGCTGGTGTCTTCTCCTGTAGTTAGCACTTCCTGCTAACTGTGGTTTGCTGGTTCTGCAGGCCGAAGAGAAGAAGACGGAGTTGATGTTCTAGGAGCTGTCCTTCTTTACAGCTCCTGGTTGTCCCTTTTGTCCAGACGGAGGAGCTGGTTGCTCAGGTCTGTGATGGTTTTCCTGCTGGTTGAGGATAACACAAAGAAGTTCTGTGAGGTGTCGTTTCCCTGGTCCCGTCTTGGAGGAACCGGTTGGTTTTCCTTGGTTGATGGGAGATCAGACTCTGGGTGCTGGTCTCCGGGTCCTGGGAAGGTCTGACCCTCGTGGTCGGGTCAGCAGAGGAGTTGAGGAGTGAAGGCCCCTGGTTGCAGGCCTCTGGTGTTAGCTGTACGCTAACGCTGGGTGAGCTGTCTCCAGCAACCCACCTGCTCGGTGTCGAGTCTTGCAAGAAAAGAGACTGTGAGACTGGCCATGCAGCCTTTTGTTGCATGGGTGTGGATTCGAACGTGTCGAATCCTAAGAGCTTCAACCAACGATTTCTTGGAGTCCCTGGGAGGGGTCCTGGATAGTGCTCCAACTGGGGACTCCATTGTTCTACTGGAGACTTCAACACCCACGTGAGCAACAACTGCGAGACTTGGAAGGGGGTGATTGGAGAGAGCAGTGTTGTGTTATAGGACTTCTGTGCTAGCCACGGTTTGTCCATAATGAACACCATCTTCGAGCACAAGGGTGTCCATAAGTGCATGTGGCACCAGGACACCCGAGGCTGGAGGTAAATGATAGACTTTGTGGTTGTGTCATCTGATCTCCGACCACGTGTCTTGGACACTCGGGTAAAGAGAGGGGCAGAGCTGTCAACTGATCACCACCTGGTGGTGAGTTGGATGCACTGGACCTTGCAGGCTCGCGACATTGTTTTCAGTGTTTCTGCTGTTGCCCTGTCAATAGACATTATTTCCAGCATGTTGTCATGTGAATGTGAAACATTTCTGGAACAAAAACACAAAACAATCCGTTTTAACTTGAAACGTGGTGGAAACTGGGCCTTGATCTCTCTTTAATTTGTTGATAACTATTGTCATCAGCTGCTCTTGTCCACTGTAACTGAATCCTCGTCATAGAAGATAAAACAAGGGAGAAGATGGTTTGAAGGAAGGGATTAGGAGAAAAGGCACATTCATCTTCACATGGAGAGAGGAAAGTAAAATGTGCATTTCTGAATGGACTGACAAACAGATTCTTTGTTCCTTGCCTTGCCTTCTCTGTTTGACACTTTTTCTCTTCACTGGCTGACAAACAAACAGTGTAGTGCGACTCTTGTGCTGAGGATTATCACCAGAGCAAGACATCTGTGGTGGTGGTGGTGGTGGTGTGTGTGTGTGTGTGTGGGGGGGGGGGGGGGGGCTGGTGTGTGCATACATTACAATTCCCACCAGTCCTGTCAACAAGCATGGCTCCCGGGCTTATCTCTGCAGCACACAAGAGCCCGCCTCACCATGTGGATCACGACAGCCATTTTCCCTGGGTCACGGCAGGGACGTGGCCCCTCAACACCCACTACAAACGATCATTAATTAACGTGGCACAGGTATGCAGGTCCAAGCAGTTTTGATTGCACCCCCGGGGTGGGGGAGCCAGGACCCTCGGCGAGTGATGCACTTTTCTGTTTAATTTAAAATCAAGGTTGAGTCACCATGGATGAGAAAATGCTACTGTTATGCAAACTCGTCGGCAGCTTCTAAGCAAGGATTGAGATGTCCCCGTGTGATTTGGACCACGAGGGAGAACACAGCCACACTGCTCTACCCTCTACTCACCCACCACCAACACCCCCAGAGGAAGCTGATACTGGATCAAGTCCCACAGGACTACCAGGAGCCAATTTGGGGGCATTGCCGGTTCTTTTAAACCCACTAACAGGAGGAAACGACTTCCTTTTTCTCATATTTTGTGGAGCAACAGGCAGAACGTTTCATGTTTCTTGTTCTTTTTAAATGAAAGCAGATTTTCACTGTGAAGCACTGTGGTGCTCATTTAGTCGTCAGGAGAGTTATAGTGTTTAGCAGCTATTTTATATCAATTGAACTGTATTTAACATAACACAGTAGAAAATATACATTCAGTAAATTATGAGTAATTATGGGAAATTTGATGCTACAACAGTCGAGAACAGTTCAACTTTGGTGTTTACACATTACAATTTAACCAAATCGAACCTGGAAAGTGTAATACACTTTTAAGCCTTGTTTACATAACAAATGAAAACGCATCAGTTTTCCATTTTCGTTTCAGAAAGGTTTCACATTTCGACGGTAACATTCTGAAACACTGAAAGCAATCTCGTCGGCATGTTGGGCCACTGCTGTTTGTTTCTATAATGAAACCACATACCCATGCATTAGAGAACACTGAGCTCTAAACATTAACAATGGGAGGACACGTACATTGTAGTGGACAGACCATCAAGTTGGATTGTTGTCATGACATCACAGAGGAAATCATTGTTCTTATTATCCAGCAACTGAGCATATGCACAACCAGTTACTACACCCATATATTCAGCAGCATTTTTGCGGTCTGCAGGGAGACTGGGCCTGAGCTCGGGTTGCAAAGAGGCAGAAAATCTCCAGTAAATTTCCGGAAACTTTTCATGGGAAGTTAAGCTGGGGAATATTGGAAATATTTCAAATTAAACAAGTATCTATAAATTAACTGAATTGTCACTGAGCTGACAATGCACATGGCCACTTGAATAAAATTACTTTAGAACAAACGTACTTTCAATAATAAGTATGAAAAGTCATTAAATAAGACTACAATAAAGCACAGATTGCTGTGTTGAGGCCTGCATGACAGATGGAGCACATATTTTAACACAACAGACATGTTAACCAGTGGTGTGCAGTCAGGGGCAGCCCTATAAAAAATGTTTTTTTTTTTTTTTTTTTTAAATAATTAAAAAGTGATTCTGAAATCTGTGTCTGGAATCAATTAGTGACTTTAGCAACTTTATCCAGAAGAGGACTGGATATATTTTGTGAAGCTCAAATCTCCTATGTCGTTTAAACGCATCACAACTCCTTTCCTCTGCTGGGGGCCAGCAATAACTTCATTGCGACTCTCTGATGGAAGCTGGACGCTGCTATTGGGTTAAAATGTTGAGTGACAGTAACATCAGCCAATCAGATTTTGATGTGTTATTGACGGACCGCCTTTGGGCCAGCAACTTTCTAGCTCTGGTCTTGCTGTCATCATTGAAGCTTGACTGATTGGCCCATGGGCAGGTGGTGATGACGCACTGTTATTACTCTGGAGTGATGGCAGCTAATTTAACGGCAAGATCTGATGATAGAATAGCGGACCTGCTTCGGGGACCTTTTTCAATTGTGAGGTGAAGAAGACTGACGCCAGAAGTGGATGAGCTAACTCAGACTTGCTTTGTGCAGCATTTTACAGCAGGATGGATTTAATCTACACGTGATGGGTGAGTGCTTTTTTTTTTTATTACTTTCTCTGGATTAGACTGGCGCTGCTTTGGCATTTGGTGTGTTTTTTTTAATTATAAAGTGGTGATTCCTATACAATCGTGCACACAGACAGACAAGCATGCATGCATGACAATAGTGTGTGAAACTTTTTCAAGGTACAGAAACCATTATTCATTCACAGCAGTCACATGGGAGGAGATAAGCTGTGTTGTAGCCACAGCTGCCCTTGTCTGCTGACAATAGACAATATTCATAATCATGAGAAGGGAACATGAATGCCAGTTGAAGGTATTCACACATACACATAATTAGAGTAAGGTTCTAAAGACATTTTAACGTGGCTAAAGGAACCCAAAGGAAGAAGTCTGAGATTTTAGCGCTCTTGCCAGAAACACACCGTCCTTATACGTGCTCTTGTTTTGAAACACAGTAACTTCCGGTTGCACAATATGAAAAAACATCTGCGTTTTTGTTTCTGTTCTGTTTCTTAATTTTATCCCTAATAGTTAGAATTTTGTTATAAAAGAAATTTACAAAATCGTTGCTGCTCAGAGTTAAAGGGATATGAAATTAGACAGAGCTGTGACTTTTTGTTAGTCTGGCTATCGTATTGAAGAGAAATCTAGGATTGTGCTTGTCTTATTCAATTAAGGAGGAATAGTAGGCGTTTGGTAGCAATAGGAATCATTGTTATTTATGTGTTGCTACAGGGACGTGTTAGTGTGCAACACCTGGGATACTGGGGTTGGAGTTGACATTGTAATTATCCGCCATCACTGATGACTCTACGGGTGATTTCAAAATCATTAAGATGATGCTCCGGCAGATGTTTGTGTCTAGTTGCCTTATAAGCAGGGAGGATGGCAAGCAGCTCTTCTTTGGCATTTGTATGAACCTGGAGTGTAACAGATCAAGTTATAGTGTTGGTACTTCACTGGAGTGATGGGTGACTTCTTTAGAGTCATAAAAACAAAGCTGTCTACACTGGGTGTACTCAGTGGCAGCGCCAGAGATTTTTTTTTTTTTTTTTTGCGGGTGCTCTGGGGGAGTTCGATCTTTCAGTAATGGTGTTGGGGAATTTAGAGGTCTCTAGTTTATTTTCTACTGTAATGCCAACAATATGCGCGCACTGTACAGCGCATGTAACAGTCGTGCACATACAGTGAAAGCTCCACTATTTAAAACAATATTATGTGACACAAAACACAAGATATTTAGCCAAAGTGATACACATGAAAGGTTTACAAGCCTGGCACTTAATCACACCACAGAATATAAACTTTAGCACAAGAATGTCATTGATGGAGCCTCAACAGCAGCGGGAAGCAAAACACAAGGCAAGTTTTCATTTAGACCTCACACACTAAGACACTAACTCGTGCTGCCAGTCGCCAAAACCTCCAATGAAAGAAAAATATTAGGTTCAATAAATCTAATAATAAGAGATAACCAGGAGTTAGAGGTCGAATCTCAAACACCAAATAGTCAATAATCATTACAAAACACGAGATGTCAGAATAAAATGATACGTCAGTTGTTGTTGTTGTTCAGAGCAAAGGCCTCAGTGATTGTTGTCCATTTTTTTTGTGCAAAAAGCACTCCATGCTTCATTACTATTAATAAGTTATGCAGTCACCAGGGTATAACAGTACCCTGTTACAGGAAGTGGTAACAGGGTACAACTTAAAACTTCGATATTTAAGAGGGAAATAATGCAAGCCAATGTAAACACAACAGATCAAAATCTGCACAACAGGAATTTGTAAGATCAAAGGTTAATGCATGCGCTGTAGCGATTAGCTGAATCACATGACACGGCTGTTTGGTTAAAAAATACATTTAAAAAATACATGTTTTATTAGTGTATTTATTAATTAACCAGGCAACAAATTACAATATTCACACTTAACAGAAAATCTAAATAAACCACTGAAAAAAAATCACATTTCTTGGGGGTGCTATGGGGGTGCTTTGGCTGTCTTGGATGTTTCATGATAAGCAAAAACAACTCTTTGAAAGTGCTTATTTAAAGCCTCCATATGTGAAAGTAACATGCGATCATGCTTGGTGTTTCCTGGGTGAGAAGAGATGGTTTTAATGTTTAACTCTTGAAGGAAGGAGAGCTGAGCTCATTTGCACCACAGGGTCACCAACCAAACTACGGCTGCTTTTATGTGAGGGAGTCACAACATCTCCCTGCTGTTGTTTCTGATTACATTTTAACATGCTGTACAACATTTGGAGGTACATTTATGTTGGCATGAATTAAGATTGGTTCCATTCAGATTGACCTTTTGCTCTCAACATTAATATTTGTGATGTTTCATTCTTGAGTCTAAAACCTCTTTAGCTTAAAGTCCTAGTGAAATGAAAATTCGACCTCCAAAACACTCTGGCTATATTACTTGATCGTCTACTAGCTGCCCTACTAGCCGCCCGAGCTAGCGGCTCCTGCTAGCCGCTCCTGCCGCCTGTGCTCCTTTTCTCCTCTCTCTTCCATGCTCAATCTTTCGTCAAGGCTCATAAAACGCCGACTACAACTTCAGAACACTGTTAAAACTTTGATATTTAAGAGGGAAACAACGCAAGCCAATGTAAACACAACAGATCGAGATCTGCACAACTCTTGACATCACGCTCACAAAAAAGGATTCCCTCGACTTCGTCGGCTGGAGATTCAAAATTCAAATAACTTTGTTATGCGACAACAGTGGTGGGGCAGAGTCGGAGAAACCTTATAAGTAGTACCCCAACTATCGTTTTTTGCAAAGTAGTGTTTTATATTTCACTAGGCCTTTAAGAGGGAAGCAAACAGGTGACACATAACGGAGCTGTCACAGCATGCTCCGCATTACAACACGGAGCAATGCATTGTGGGATATGTATTTTATGGAGACTTCACGCTGTCACACAGCATGTTGGACAATGTGATAAATAAATTAATAAAAAATCTTAACTATAATTATCTGGTTTCGAGTGCGATATGAAAAATTCTGTTGATTTTGCTTCAATATTTTCTGCTTTGAATGCATTGGAATGATGCTTTGATTGTAAAAAAAAAATCAAAAAATCAAAAAATTGAGCATGTGTGTGGTTACATTACAAAAACACGCAACACGCTCAGCATGCTCGCTACATCATTTTCAGTGTTTCTGCCATTTCTGCGGAAATAGAAATTGCGTATAAACGTAAAACCTTTCTGAAACAAAATGCCAAAGTGATGCTTTTTCACTTGAAAGGTTGTGTTAACAGGCCTGCTGTGTGTGTATATCATCGTCAGATTCCTTCAATTACTCTTGATAGATCAAGGGTTACCGAGGTTAAACAGTTTTAAGGTTTTAAAATTGATCTTTTGGTATTTTGGGAGTATAAAGCAGAACTGCTTCATAAATAGCAACTGTGAAGAAATTTGGAAGTGAAATTCAGTTTTTTAGTACAAAAGCGAGCAGAAGTATCACTTTGTGGCCGATGATATTGATTCCCACACACACTTCACACTGCACCAACAAGAACATTATGAAACCCTATGTTGTGATGGCTGGGAACAAAAGAGCAACAAAAAAAGCCTACTGCTGTAAAAGTCAGCTCTCCCAGTGATGAAGGGCCGTTATCACAGATTAGGAGAATGTGTTTCTGTCTCTCTTTCTCCCTGCTGGGTGAAATCCTGTTCGGCTTGCAGAGGTCAGAAGGCAACATCTGCCAGGTCCGAGCCCCACCCCCCACTCTCTGCCTCCCCCCTCTGCCCTCCTGTCCACTCTGGATTAGCACTGGCCTAAGACCCCTGCTACACGCCGCTCTGCGTGGATTAACTCCCACAGAAGCTGCACTGCTGCCACACATTAACCTGTAATCACATGGCTCTTGTACACAAAATTCCTCCAAAGAGGGATGCAGGAGACAAATGACACAAAGAGGTGTCGGCATGTTGATCTGAGGAAGGCAACGGCCTGCCCATCTTCTACACAATTCTGTTGGATGTTGATTTACAATGTACCAGTGACGCACACATCCTGAAACCGATTCCAGTATGTGGTATAAGTTTTGCATGGAGTACTCATAAAAGCTGAAGAGGAGAACAAAAGTTCATAGAGCACCAGTGACTTTATCACCAGCAGTAATCCCAATGTCGCTCAGTAGTTCATACTGCATGCTAAAGAGTTTCAGAAGCTCACATACTGAAATAAAAACTTTTTAGTTTAAATTTTACGGTGGTAAAAAATTTTAGTCCTTCAAGAAAAAGGTTGGGTACCACTGTTTTATAGCCGACTGCATTGCCTTAGTTTAGGGAGCTGGTGGGACCACAAGCTGCCTTTATTAAATTTGGTAAAGCAGTATTGAGGGTGGATGGATATAAAGAGTAACACAGTTGCTCACTGCCTCAATTCAGAGGATCATCTGCCTTTATGCTGTCCAGCTCATGCAAGCACATCCTGAAAAATGCTGCAAGTAACGACAGCTTTCACTCTGTACTCCTGGTTGGAGCGTCACATTTCACATTTTACTGGGGGTGAGAAATTTCCTATTCAGTACCAAGGGTCCTCAGACCTATTAGACTGAAAGAATGGCATTCAGTGGAGGCTTTCCTCAATAGGGATGGACGCACGCGCGCACACACACACACACACACACACACACACACACACACACACACACACACACACACACACACACACACACACACACACACACACACACACACACACACACACACACACACACCGTTTGGAAAGTGTCACAGAAGCAGACAGTGTGTGTCTTGTCTGTCTTTCTAACAGTGTCTCAAAGGTGCACACCAAACCAAAAAAAATACCACACAAAAAAACCTGCGGCTGATGAGAGGATGTGTGAATCGGCGAGTCTGATTGACAGTATGCAGCGAGCCACCTGCAGACACGGAGGAATGCTGGCATGCACCAGCTGACAGGCGTTTGCTCCTGGAAAATCACACATACCATCCTTTCAGCTGCATTTGTAGGGGGTGGGGGGGGGGGGTATTCTTTGCAGCAGCAACAGTTGGCCGTCTGTCGGGAAAGAGTTCGCTGCAGCACAGAGCGAGACGGATGAGGGGAACCGAAGGGAGGAAAGGTGAAAGGATCCTGAAGGTGGTGATGGGGAGGGGTGCCTGGCAACTGGTGGCAATAAAAAGAGAAGTAAGAATGAACGCTGCACTCACTGGAGTCATCGGAGTCGTATCCCTCCACGTCGGGCTCCTCGTCCCTTCTGCTGGTCTGCACGGGGGCGGAGGCTCCGGCACAAGCCCAGTCCGGGTTATCCTCATTGGGCCGCTCAGTTCCAGTGGTGGAGGCGGCAGGGGAGGCAGCGGCTGAGGTGGTGGAGAGGGCAGAGCGCAGGGGCCCAATGTAGGCCACGGCGGGAGGGAGGCCCCGCGGGTACCGGGGGAAGTAGTCAGAGATCTGCTTGATGGGCTGGATGGGGCCAGGGCAGACGTCAATGGCCATGTGCTCCTGGATGCTGATGGTAGGTTTCTCGCCTTTGCGTTGTGTCATGCATGCGGTCCTGCCCGGAGCCCACTCCCCCCCCCCCCAAAAAAGATAAACAAGCCCAACCCCCTTTGTCGTCCTGGGGGGTTTATGGAGGAGGTGGGAGCTGCCGAGAGCACGGGCGTCCGGGTGAGGAGAGGAAGACTCCACCGCTTCTCCTTTGCTGCTGCTGCTGCGTCTGTTCCAGAGTGTCCTCAGACCCAGACCATGCTGTCTGACAGCCTCACACTGCTACCTCCTCCTTCTCTCTCCTCTCTGATACCCCCACACTCTGCCACAGAGCGAGAGGGAGAGCGGGGATTAGAGAGGAGGGAGGGAGGGAGAGAGGGAGGGATCAACTGATGTCACTGCCTAGCAACCGAGCTGTAAACAGGAACCGTCGGCAGAGCTTCATTAGGATATTAACCACATCCATCTGTCAGATCCGCCCTGCACCGTGTGTGTGTGTGTGTGTGTGTGTGTGTGTGTGTGTGTGTGTGTGTGTGTGTGTGTGTGTGTGTGTGTGTGTGTGTGTGTGTGTGTGTGTGTGTAGAGCATCTCATGAAGAACTCTGATAAATTAAAATACCTAACAGACCTTTTCTAAACAGGCTCTGACAGCTGGAACTTCTGAGTTTTAGAATATTTCATCATTTCAAGGCCATGTTTATATGACAATGTTTTGTGTTTTCATTTTAGAAAATTTTACACTTTCTGAACAATGTATTTAACATGTTGGGCCACTAGTTGTTGCTGTTGTGTTGAGTGTAGCAGCTCGACTGTGCGCTGCACAGGTTTAAGGGAAATAAGTTGTCTGGCGGGATTTAGAGTCATGTTTCTATTCCAGTGTAATCAGTCATATCAACTGTGGTGTCATATTAACTGACTACAATATATAAGTTGTGAGGGAATAACTGTCAGTCCCTGACAGCTGCACTTTAATCTCTCCCATGACTTTATCATACAAATCTGAAATGGCTGTTTTAGAAAAGTATTCCTGTCCAGGCAGCTTGTACTGGGTATCTAGAGTCTTTAGAGACCAACTGACTGCCGTCTTCTCTTTACTTTGACTGTCACTTCTGTGATATGACTGTGATATGACTGTGGCAACCCAGTCATCAAATGGTCACAAAATGTAATCTATTTTCTATTTTTTTTTTTTATCTTGTTCTGTGACACGTTTTGTCCTTTTTTTCATGCCACACATAGATTTCAAACTAAAACATTTCAATTGGACTTGTTTTCATGTCTGTGTCAGGCTTGTTTCCCTATTAAACAGTGCATATGCTGTGATCATTTTGTCGTTCTTTTCTTCAGACAGTCACACATTAACTAAGTTTACTATATGGCCAGCTCACACTAATGACTATAAAGTACCTAATAAATGACAAGGATTAACATTTTATGAACACGTGCTCTCAGTATTTGTGACTGTGGAAAGGAAAAACTCCTCCAACAGGGAGAAACCTTTGCAAAAACCAGACTCAGAGGTGGCGGCTTTCTGCTGACCAGTTAGGGTATAGAGGAGAGGAGAGGAGAGGATAGGAAAGAGAGAGATAGACTGGGTGGGGAGATACATACAATACCCTTGTTAATGCTACATATATATATATTTTTTTTACAGTAACCATCCATCCATCCATTTTCTGCTGCTTATCCGGGTCGTGGAGACAGCAGTCTGAGCAGAGTTGCCCAGACTTCCCTCACCCCAGACACTTCCTCCAGCACTTCCGGTGGCACCCCAAGGTGTTCCCAGGCCAGCCAAGAGACATAGTCTCTCCAGTGTGTCCTGGGTCGGCCCCGAGGCCTCCTACCGGAGGGACATGCCCAGAACACCTCCCTGGGGAGGCGTCCGGGGGGCATCCGAAACAGGTACCGGAGCCACCTCAGCTGGCTCCTCTCAATGTGGAGGAGCAGCGGCTCTACTCCGAGCTCCTCCCTGGTGACTGACCTGACCCTATCTCTAAGGGTACGCCCAGCCACCCTACGGAGGAAGCTCATTTCAGCCACTTGTATCCGGGATCTCGTTCTTTCGGTCATGACCCATAGTTCATGACCATAGGTGAGGGTAGGAACGAAGATCGACTGGTAAATCGAGAGCTTCGCTTTTTGGCTCAGCTCCTTCTTCACCACGACGGACCGATACAACGTCCGCATAACTGCAGACGCTGCACCGATCCGCCTGTGGATCTCACGCTCCATCTTTCCCCCACTCGTGAACAAGACCCCAAGATACTTGAACTCCTCCACCTGTGACAAGGGCACTCCACCGACCGGGAGGGGGCAAGCCACCTTTTTCCGGTCGAGAACCGTGGCCTCGGATTTAGAGGTGCTGAGGTCCGTTTCACGAAGCAGGTTTATCGATTACCCCAGGTTAATTAACACCGAGTTGAGGGAAATGCGGGATTTTCCATTTCACGACGGGAGGTAACTCAAACCAGAGGAAGCGGGGTAACTCAAGCCTGTTTCACGAAGCGGTGTAACGTCAACTCTCTGTTAGTTACCGGGGCAACAGACGCTCTAGAACTCCAGGTGAAACTACTCTGAGTTCATCAAACTGATCAAAATCCGGCGTCGTGAAACCGAAAACTCAGCGTTTTCTGTCTCAGTGTAACTCAAATCAGAGCTCGGTGTTAAGCTCATGGCTTCTTCAACCTGCTTCCTGAAACGGACCTCTGATCTTCATCCCAGCTGCTTCACACTCGGCTGCGCAAATATTTTCCGACTGTTAAATCTGAGATTAAACCAGCCTGAGCAGTACATGATTTTCTAGATTAAACCAGCCTGAGCAGCTCCATCTAGACAGTAACATGATTTTCTAACAAGAGTATAAATTAGTAGGAAGGTAAAAATAACAACAAAAAAACAAAAATCAAAACAACAACAATAACAAAAACAAAACAACACAAAACAAAGAACAAAAACATGATTTTGATAATTGAAAGAATAATAGCAGAAAATAACAAAAATCAGCAGCAAATCTCATTGATGAATGCATGTGTGTGTGGTTTGTCCACTGAGTGTGCTTGGAACTGTTGTTGTTCACCAGGGGTCCGTTTCAGGAAGCAGGTTTAACAAGCCCTGAGCTCAACCCCGAGCTCTGAGTTGAGTTACCCTGAGACAGAAAACGCTGAGTTTTCGGTTCCACAACACCGGATTTTGATCAGTTTGATGAACTCAGAGTAGTTTCACCTGGAGTTAAGCGCGTGCACCATGACTCTAAAAAGACCGCATCAATGGAGCCCTGATTCAACGAGTCACCATGACAACTGAGACGCGGAGGGCGGCGTTTTTTACGCCAGTGGAGCAGGAAGTATTGATCCCATCATATGGCGAATATGAACATATTTAAAACAAGAAATTCAACGTTGCAGCGGCTGCTAAAGAGAGGGAGGCGGCGTGGAAGAAGATTGCTGCTCAAGTGAATGTGTAAGTTCAAACATCTTTGTCATCGCAACATTATTGCAAGGGAATACTGCTTGATGGTAGCTTATTAATTTATTTCTTTTAGGTGTAATTCCGCGGGGGAGAAGCGCTCTTGGCAGCAGCTGAAAGTGAAATATAAAAACATTGTCCAATCGGGTAAGACCGCTGCTAATTTAATTGTTAATCAATACATTTCTTAACGTAATTTCGATCATGTGTGACATTGTACAGTAAATATCAAGTGGCCATTTGACTGTGAGGTGTTTTATTCCAACATAATGCTGTTTTCAAACACATAAATGTCTTCTCACCCATATCATGTGCTGTCAAATAATTAAGGCTAAACTAACGCAGACTTTTACTCAGCCAACAGAAAGAAGGCAGATGTAAAACGGGTGGTGGCCCAGCACCTCCACCTTTAACAGAGGCAGAATGTTGGGAGGCCAGTGGCTGAGGGAATCCCTGGAGGAGCTCCTCTTCAGAGCTCACCCCTCAAGATACCACTTCCTTCATAACATATAATATGCCGAGGCCTATATATCTCTTTAAGCCTATTTTTGTTCATCTTTATTTCCCCATCATGTCTTTGTTTTTGTCACCCAACAGATTGTGATGGTGCTCTCTGCCTGATGGACCCCCTCATGCCACAACAGACCTTGTAAGTAGGCAACACTCCAAAGATCTTGCAAAATGGTAGTTTAAATATACTGAAACATATTCATGTAGGATGAAGAGTATGAGGAAACCCTGTCTGCTGCCTTAACAGAGGAGGATCCACAAAGGCCTGTAGAGGTATGATAGTTCTCATCCCGTTTACATTTCTGAAACATTGTGGTGGAATAAAGAGTGATATTGTGTCTACACTGAAGTATTGACACATTATTTTTAACAGGGCCTGGCTGGGCAGCAGCAGGAGGGTCCCTCAACATCCACTGCAAGGACTGACACAGTGAGACAGATGTTCAGTAAACACCAGAGGTTCATTCTGTGGAATTCATGTCCAACTGTAATAATTGAATGTCCTCCTTATGTCCTCCCAGTTATCTGTAAAACAGATCTATAGACTCCACCTGCTCCAGAAGATGGAAAAAACTGCAAAAGAAATGCAGTACTTGGACCACCAGATTAGAAAGGCAGATCTGTAAATTGAACTACTGGAGCACAAGTTAAGGGTGGGTGTACAGTCCCAGGTGAATTATGCTAACTGCTAACTACATTAACTAAACTAGCTCTTGTATTTGTAGGAAATAAAGAAGACCAAATGAATTGTGCATCATGTCTTAATTTGGTGGTGGTGGTGGTGATCAGACCCCGAAGTGATGATGTCATATGGTGTCTCTGACAGCTCTGCCGTCCTGCATAGCTGACAAGTCAATGGGCTCATCATCATCATCGGGGTCCTCTCTATGTAGGGCAGGGTCCTCTCTATGTAGGGCAGGGTGTTATGAAGGACAACACATGCCACTATAATATCACAGGCCCTCTCAGGGGTCACCCTGAAGTGACGTAGGCACTGGAAATGGGCTTTCAGCAGGCCTATGGTCCTCTCCACCCGGGCTCTTGTCCTGCAGTGAGCCCGGTTGAAGTTCTGTTGGGGGCCTGGTTCAGGTTCTGGGTAAGGGGTCAGCAGCCGGGGTTGGCATGGGTAACCCCTGTCACCCAGCAGAAGGCCATCAAACTCTCCTGTAATGTCAAGTGGACACATTAAATGATTTGCATGAGGGAGATAGGTGAATTATATTGTGCAAATCCTGAGGCTACTTACCACGTTGCAGTCTGGTGCTGAGGTGTGACTCGCGGTACATCCGTGAGTCGTGTACAGACCCAGGCCACTTGGCCTCCACATTAGTTATGATGTTTGCAGCATCACATGTGATCTGGATGGTGTACAGAATAACAGATGTTTAACTATGATGCACTCTTTATCTTTAACATTCTGAAACAATCAATCCTCATGTACCTGCACATTTATGCTGTGAATGGACTTCCGGTTCACAAAATCTGCTTCATTTTGTGAAGGAGCTTTGATGGGGATGTGTGTTCCATCGATGCACCCTATCACATTTGGGAATCCTGAAAGACAGGAAAATTACTAATCCCACTCTAAGATTGCAGCACAATATCATTAACAGAATGTTATTTAATATTTATTTAATGGATCTCATCCTTCACCTGCAATCCTGTGGAACTCCTCCTTGAAGGTTTCATTCCAGGGAATACAATATAAGTTGGTAAAAAAAACCTTTTTAGGGCCAGGCACACCTTTGTGATTGTCCTGCATCTCAGGTGCTCTGCGTCTCCAATATTGTACAGAAGACTGCCATTTCCGAGGAAACGCAGCGCAACACACAATATCTGCTATGACGTCAGGGCAAGGCTCCGGCTGGTGATGTTGCTAATGTACGGACCGATTAAACTGTGGATGTACATAATGGTCTCTGCAGTAAAATGGTACCGGTCAAAAAGGAAGGTGTCTGGAAATGCCAGTACATCTATGGTCTGATGATGATCTGTCTGCGAATATTAAATTCTGGGCGAAGTAATGCTGCGCCTTCATCAATCGGATCATTATCAAAAGGACATGCCATGTTGAGGGAAAAAAGTTCACGTCTAATTTGCCTTGGGAATAAGGCACTGCAGAACTGTTTCACCAAAACTCCCCCGCTGAATGAGGAAATGAAATCCCGTGTCCGTCTGAAAGGGGGCGGAGCCAGAGCAAAACTCCGGGTTCATTGACAAAAACCTGCTCCCGACCAGGTTAGTTCTAGAGCGTCTGTTGCCCTGGTAACTGACCGAGAGCTGACGTTACCCCTCTCTGTGAAACAGGCTGGAGTTACCCCGCTTCCTCTGGTTGAAGTTACCTCCCGTTGTGAAACGGAAAACCCCGCATTTTCCTCAACTCGTGGTAAATTGACCTGGCGTTGTCGATAAACCTGCTTTGTGAAACGGACCTCAGGTCCAGAAGCCGGCACCCGGCAGCCTCCCGGACCTGGGGAGGCCCCGCAAAACCACCCCGGAGAGCCACGCCCCAACCCGGAAGGCACCAGATGGAGAGTTCATATCCCTTTAAAACAAAAACCAGGCATTTTCTGGATGAAGTGAAAAACATTGGAGATCTCGGTGGTTCTGTAGCAGAGCCGACGGGAGAATAGGGTGCTGGATAGGGTGCAGCTGGTCTGGACCCACAGTGACTCAGGGGGACAGGGTGCTGCTGATCTGGGCCCACAGTGACTCAGGGCCAGATCAGATTGACAGTTTCCAGCCCAATCACATCTTGGAACGCCCCCCCCCATTCCAATAAAAACTAGCCCAAACTATGAAGTTGCACCAGCCCAATGTATTTTTCCCCCACCTGACATAAATAAAAATAGCCCAATTGATTGGAAAACCACCCAATCTGGCAACACTGCTCAGGGCAACAGGGTGCTGCTGGTCTGGACCCATGGTGACTCAGGGAGAGACACCTTGAAACTGATAGCGGAAAAATAATGGCACGACAGTGACTTGCTGCTGTATTTGTAAGGATTTGTGTGTAAAAAATGGGGAAACAGTTGAGATTAGACAATTTTTTTAAATAAAATTAAGAGGTAGGCTAATGTGACATATTTGCTCTCTCTCTCGGTGTCTGTCTCTATGTCTCCACTCATTTGACAGAAAATTACGCTGTCACGCAGTGTCTCATGTTGAATTCATTGTTTTACGTGCTATCTGGCCATTCACGAAGCAAATTGAGCATCGTTGTTGATATATATTTTTTAAGATAAAGCTGTTTGTTCAGTATCTTATTTGGCAGCGATCTTTGACAACTTGAATCCAGATCAAGAGCCGTACTTTGACCTTTGATGATGCTCTGACCCCCTTAGCAACTGTTGCTAACGAGCTGTCGCCGGCTGAGACACCTTGTATTGTTGTTCACGTTCCCCAGACACATTGATTCACCATTCCTGCATCTTAAATGACTGAACCCAGTAAACAGCAGATGGGTTGCCAGCTCTAATACTTCTCTACGAAGACTCTTCTTGTCAGTGGGTTGTTGAACGCTATTAGCTCCTTTGCATTTGGGGGCGGGGCTTATGCAAAGGTCAAAGTTTACCATGAATTAGCCAATAAGGGCTCACTACAAGTACCCGGCCCCTCTTCGGGGTGACAGCTCAGAGCCAGACGTGATTACATTCTGGGTTGAAATGTTTTCAAAAGTTAATAAAGTGATCAAACAAGAGAGAGAGAGTCAGAAGTACAGCAGCCTTCAGAGGGAATAGTTTGCAGAATAATCGCTGCACAACTATGAATCGAAATCGCTTTGGGTTCTGTCACACTTGTGACACTGTGCTCCATGGAGATGGAGAGAGAAGCCATTCTTTGTTTTCCTTTTTTTTAATTGAAAGAAAGACATTTTTAAATACATTACAGTCATTCCAATTTGCTTTTATAGAGAAAATGGAAAAGCCCAACATATCCACATGAGCAAGCAGGTGTGTTTGTGACTGTGGAAAGGAAAAACTCCCCCAACAGGGAGAAACCTTTGTAGAAACCAGAGTCAGAGGTGGAGGAATTCTGCAGACCGGTTGGGGTGAAAGGATGGAGGAGAGGAGAGGAGAGGAGAGGAGAGGAGAGACAGAGAAAGACTTGGTGGGGAGATACATAAAATACCCTTGTTAGTGCTACATAAAATTTTTTTTCTTCTTTTTAATAATACAGTAACCACAGTGATCTAAATATTTTCCAACTGCCATGAGATTAAACCAGCCTGAGCAACAACAGAGCAAAAACCAAAGTAATCACAACAATTATAAGAAAATAAAAAAAAGGACATAAAACAAAAAAAACAAAACGAAGGAAAACAACAACAACAACAAAAAGCAAACAACAACTTAATTTTGATAATTAACAGAACAATCTCGTCAATGTGTGTGTGTGTGTGTGTGTGTGTGTGGTTTGTCCTCTGGATGTGAATGGAACTGTTGTGGGGGGGCCCGCAGTACCACCCCGGGGGCTGAGGCCACCAGGGCCACCAGTTGCTGGTTGCCACTCCGGCACCCAGCAACCCACCAGATCCAGGGAGGCCCCGACAAACCCCCCCCGGAGAGCCACGCCCCAACCCAGAAGGCACCAGGCGGAGCACGCAGAGAGAACCCCCCCCCCCCAGGCCAGAGGAGCCCACAGGAGAAGGATACAGGGCGCAGAGCCCCGGGCCCCGACCCGAGCCGCCAAGCCGGGACCGGCCAGTGCAGCGCTCCCAGGCCACGCGGGCAGGGAGCCCCCAACAGCGGAGCCCGCCGCACCCCCGGGGGCCATCCCTCCACCACCCCCCCAACCCTGGCGGGACAGAGAAGGCCCCAGCCGCCGAGCCCCAGACCAGCCCCCCCAGACCAGGAAGAGCGAAGGCCCAGCCAGGCCCGGCCGGAGGACAGCCACCCTCCAACCCCCAGGAGCCCCAATGCCCCCCCCGCCCCATCACCTAACCCCAGCCTACCCACACACCCACACCCAAGCATATGCATACACACACACAGACACACGCACACACACAGACACACACACAACAAGCATACACATACACACACAGACATACATATCTACATATATACAGACATACGTACATACATTTATTTGGTTGGGAGGGGGGGTGCCCCCCACTCCCCAGGCCGCCAGCCAGGCCCCCACCAGGCCACTACGGGATCTCGTCCTCCACCAATACAACTGTGAATAGGGAGGGAAACCACTACCCAGCCCCCCCGGAGGTGCCACGCCCGAGCTAGGGTGCCCCCCATACTCTAGCCGCACTCACCCCGGAACACGGTGGGACCACAGCGGGAGGTGCTGTGCCAGCTTATCCCCAAAAGCCAGCTGATCCCCTCAAGACCCTGCGTGACTAAGTGTAGTTAAAATTGTGGGCGGTGCAAAGTCGGGGGAGGGGCAGACCACAGTTAAGTGGCCTGGACCCCCCGTCCACTGGCCCCTATTGTTGAATGAGGTAAGGCAAGATAAGGTAGGAGGGGCTCAGAGGGAGAAGGTCCCCCCGTCGCTGGGACTTGGCCCAGCTGGACCCCCCGCGCCATCCCGCCACACCCCGAAGTGGCCGGCCTGGAAGACGGGGACCAACACCCACTCCGACAAGGCACCACAAGAGGACGGGAAGCCCCCCCCACCCCACCCGACGGCCGAAGAGCAGAGTCTAAGACCCGCATGGCCCAGCACGAGCCCGGCTGGAGGCCAGCGGCTAGGGAGCGTAGACCCCCCCCCCCCAACCTCACATACTCACATAAGACGACACCCATACTTATATATAGAATACACACCCCCACACGCACATACACCTACACTCACATTCACCGTTCCCCCACACACACAAACAAACGCAGACACTTACACACACCTACCCGCACACACCTATCAACACTCGTATCCCCCCCACCCCCCCACCCCCCACACACACACACACACACACATCCCCGGCCCCTCTCCTCTATAAACCCCCCCGGGGGAGAGAAGCCATTCTGAGATTGCTCTGAAAGCGATCCCAACAATATTATTAATGTCCAGTGTTCATTTATAACAGAATATTTGTTCTTTTACTGTTACAGTGGGCCACATGCTCGCTGTTACATTCATAGTTCTGTAAATGAATAAAGTCCCCAAAAGAAGAACAAATGCTGGAAAACGGCGACGGAAAGATGTTCTGTGATCGCAACACTTCCATTTGTGCAGGGAAAGTGGTCGAGGCGTCATCACGGTTACCGAGACCATGCGCCCAAATGCCCTAAAAATATTTTGTGTAAACTGAAATCATAACACAGGATGATGTTATTTTGCTCCCCATTCATGTGTTTGTAATAATTTGCTTTTACACATCACCTTTGGTAAGAAATTATCTGCAGGTTTATAAACTGGACAAATTACATATTTCACAGGCTCTGCAATCAGAGAGGGCAGAGTGGCTTTAGGGACTGCCCCTTCCTTGTAGTTCTTTTTAAAAATTGCTAAATGGGGATGTGGAATATGCAATTCCATATATGTATGAACAAATGCAACATACAATACAGGACAATACATGTCTGCACAAATTATCCAAAACTTTACATTTAAGAAGGTAAAATGGTCAGAAGTTCCAATGTTGGTTGTGAAAAGTGTAATATTTTGGATTCCAGCTGCATGTTTCATAATGTGTACTTCCCCCCCTAACAATCCTGTACAGAAATGACAATACTGAACAAAAAAATATTGGTGCTTTTGTTTGAAGCAAAAAGGAAGCCTCCAAAATATCTAAAGTCACTCCTTGCTGGCTCTTTCTTTCAAACTACATTCGTATTGATCTTCTTTTTTTCAGTCCTTGTACAATAATTAACACACATCTTTATGCAGACTTGCCTGTTTAAAGGCACAGACCTATTTCCACTTGCCAGTATACCAATTATACACCCTGATGTTATCATGCGTCTCTTAATTGTGCACCATCTATAGCACTGGAAATCTGAACACAATCATGCATGTTCAAAGCCCCCGTGTTCCGCACATCTCCACTGTACAGGAATATAGGTGACGTCACCACACAATGGAGATAGAGCTGCACAATGTTGGGCCATTATGTAAAATCACAGCTGTAAAAGCACGGCATTATCTTCAGAAAACAGTTAAGTGTTTTATTTAAAACTTTAAAGAAAAATATGAACAATAAAAATTATTATAAATTATTGTCAAGAATTATTGTATTATTGTCAGAGGTGTCTGTCTCTGTGTCTCACCTTGTGTTTCCAATTAACCAATGGCCTTCTCCCTCTGTGTGCTCCTATCATTGTGTTCCACCTGTGTGCTTCAAAAGACCTGTGTATTTAAATCCTCTACCTCAGTTCTTCGTCAGTACATCTCGTCAATGTGTCTCCCCTCTTGTCTTTACATCACCACTCTCAACGTGTCGCTCCTGTGTTTTCCTTGTGTTCCATGGACTTTTGCTACAATGAACCTGGTTTTTACAGAACTTCCCGAGTCTGCTTGGGACCATCCACACTCTACCTGCATTCCCTGACAGACCGAGCCTGAAAGGCCAGGACTCGAATCAGGGTGCGAGGGGTTAGACGGGAGCCCTGCTTAACACATGGTTTGTGAAATTTCAGGGGGGGTCTCTAAAATATTGGTAAATTGCTGTTTTTTCCTATGCATTTACTAGTTTGTGTTTCAAAACACCCCCTCCCTGTCTCTCTTTAAGACAGGGTCTGTTTCTTGCCGATTACCCAAATTAAGGTTTGCATCTCCCGACCCAATCCATCTCTGTCTACCCTGTCCTCTCCTCTCCTCTATCCCTTCACCCCAACTGGTCAGCAGAATGCCACCACCTCTGAGTCCGGTTCCTGCAAAGGTTTGTTCCTGTAAGAGGGAGTTTTTCCTGTCCACAGTTGCAAATAAACCTGCTTGCTCATGTGGATCTGTTGGGTTTTTCTCTGTTAAAAGCACCTAGGAATGACTGTTGTATTTAGTGCTATATAAATAAAGTTAAATTGAATTCTGGAGTGACACTCCAGGTATGGAGACAATTGTTACTGTAGGAAAACCATTAGAAAGTGAATTTTGCAGAATCTGTCCCCTTTAAAACAAATCCTGCTTTGCAGCAAATACGTTTTCTTCAGTCCTCAGCATGAGTGGACTCCCAACCAATGGAATCACTGTGGCCCATCAGAAATGCCAGCTGAAGCTATTGTTCCATTTCAAAAAAGAACTAAAATGATGCTGTAGTTCACATGCTACACCACTAGAGGGAGTTGTGTTTTAGTAATGTAACCACACAGAATTGTAGGATGCAAATATGTCAGCAACTTTTCTTGTTGTTGTTGGTCCACTCAGTGTTGGATGTAACAAATGTGTCACCACGTATGCAGATAATAGTGTAGTAAGACGAGCTGTTAAATTTCAAGAAACACCCTGAATCCTTCATCGTTAGTTTTTCTGCTTGCGTGCAAGGAGGTGAACACCGACTCTGTGCAAGGAAAACCACTTTTCTACAGACTAAGGTATCACAAAGGTTGCCCTCTGGAAATTTTCAAAACCAATCAAAGTTGACTACCAGCTTTGTAGTCAAGCTCATCAAGGACTGCATGTCAGCTCTACAGTGAACAATGTGTATAGTGAAACCACATGAATCCTGCTGGGGAAATCTTCCCATAACATTATGTTCCAGCCATGTTTCATATTGTAGAATACTCGGCCAATCTAAATGTCTTTGTCATCATTTCACCAGACTTGATTGCAATGTGGTGGGAAGAAACTACTGCGGAGCAAACCTGGCAACCCTGAAGGCATGTGGGGGTGATTTGGGAAATGCAGGCAGAGGAACTTTTCCGGAAAGACTTCAACTCTGCGAGAAGTTCTGCTGGATGTGGTGATCATGTGGAACCTTTTCCAAACCTTCAATGACCAAGTGGCAATGTGTGTTATGCAGTCAAGTGCCATACGTGTGTGTGGGTGTGTGTGTCCGTTCTAGTTGAAAGCTGTTGACAAACTCAAGTTGAATAGGATCATTTAAAAATGGATGAATAAGGGGTTGGGATCAGTGTGATTAATAAATAAAATAGTTGATCAAAAAAATCAACTGTCCATTTATTTATATATACCGATTTTGTAGAGATTAGTAAAAAAAAAAATTTACTCCATTTGTGACTCCACGGAAGTTTATGACCAGTGAGGAGAGGAATTTTTTTTGTTGTCATATTTACTAACACACAAATCCACAGAATGAACTGAAAACATTCCAACGTCGAGTTTACACACAGACTGTCAGATCAAACTGTGGATACACTATTGAACCAGTTCCAGCCAATTTAACAAAATAAAATTCTAAAATGTTAGTTTATTTTGAGACATGATGTAATTGATAAATGTTTTACATTAAGCATGTCAGATGAGGTGCAAAACAAATCAGTGAGGTACAAATTAACAAGACCTGGAACTGTCTCCTACATAATACTGCCATCTGCAGGTTTGAAGAGGTCCAACACACCAACAAACCCGCCTTTGCTTGGTTTTGACATATTTCTGCAATAATCCTGGCTGTGTGTGTGCGTGTGCACACTCACGAAAAAATGAGAGCTGGGCCGGAGGCGGGGCACATGACTGGGCCCTTTAAATCCAAACAATAAAGCTCATCATAACATAATTTTACAACATACACATGCACGCAACAGCAGAGCTTACAAGCTTCAGCACCACGAAGAGCAACTATGTCACTTTGAAGTCCATCTAACGTGTGTCCACCAAACAAAAACATTAGGCGACATGGCCTCTGAAAAGGTTTTGGATCAGTACAAAATGATGCAGCAAGATGTTTAAAATCGATTGAGAAACAAAACAGTTATGGCAATTTTACCATCACCTTCCATGGTGATTATTTTCCATTGTTTTTCTTTGAGAACTGTGATCACAGATCAAATGATAGGAAATGTATCATAACTTCTTTGTTTCTCAAGATATTCAAGTGAAATTTTCAGGATATTGAGAATATAGTACCATCATATGAAAACTAATTGAAAATAAGAATTATCTGAGCTCGTTAGATTAAGTAGTTAGCATAAAAAGCATCAATCCGTTACTCAGTGATCTGTGATTGTATGCACCCCAACTGCAGTGGCATTGTTGACAAAACACTGTTGAAAAATGCTCAGTTATCGGCCTAAGTGTGAAAAGTTTATGAGATCTCAAGATGTTCCAGGGTCATATAAAAGTTTTTCTGATCGTCAGATCTCAATGAAACTTCATGAGTATTTAGTAGGAACATAGTAAATCATCTCATTTTACCTTGGAATGTTCTCACTTATACCAGGAAGGAGTGTACAGCAGTTGAATTGTGCATAAATGTTCAATTGCGTCAATCGATCTGAAAAACTAGCCGATCTGAAAAATCTGAAATCCATACGACAGCTGGAGAGTCAATATACGGCATAGCAAGAATTCCCACAGAATTACCAATGTGAAAAAATCAAACCGGAGCTTTTCCTGGGATTCCCTCTGCGCAACTCAAATACACCTGCAGCAGTGAGATGCTGAGAAAATTACTACGCATAATGCACGTTTTGCCACATACCTACCCTCAAAATAAAACAAATTCAAAGCACTTCCGCACCACGGATAGCGACCACATCATTTTGACCCCCACTTTAACTATTTCAACTAATGAGAGCACAGTATGTAACTAGCCTATATCAATAGCTATAAAGTTTAGTAAAACTGGCACAGTGGCCCACATGTTCACGAACAAACAATTTCAATATGAAGCACGATAGGCCTAATCACCACTATTTGAAGGGCATGCAACGAGCCCTGCTTTCCTCAAACTCATCCATGATGCTCTATATATCCATTTTCTTTGCTCTCTCATTTTCTATGTACAACATGGCAAGTCCACTTAGTCTCTCCTGTCCCACTGTGCTCCTCAAGTGGTTTTTAATGAGTTTTAACTGAGAATGAGAACGGAGACTGAGCGCTCAGAGGTTGCAATGGTGATGAGAAGAGTCAAAAATAAGAGGGCGGTGCAAACCTCACTGAATGTAGAAGTTACTGCTGGATGCTTGACAAGGAGCATTTTTGCCAGATCCGCAACAGATTTTTGCTTTGGTATCTGGTCCCTGAAAGAGGTTCTAAAACAAAGCAACTGGCCAGGTAAGCTGGAGCCGATGTCCCGACTGTAATGTCGTCTCTCTATCTGTACCTTAAAATAAAAATGTTGAGATGACCAGTGAGTGGGACGGAGGCATTTTTATGTGACAGTTCTGCTCTCTCGCATTATCAACTGACTGAGGAGCGCCCATCGTTTGATACTGTGACCAAAAAAGCTATACAGGATCTCTACAGTGTCATAGAACTGCTTCACTCTAGGGACATTTTTAACAGTCGTTACTAGTAAAAAGGAAGTGCTATATTTCAAAAAACAGATTTATGACCCCTGTCCCTTTGATGTCCAGCTCAAAAGGGGGCAGGGCTAAGGGGGAGTAGGTCATAAAAATGTATTTATTTTAGCAGTAACTTTTGACACACTTTAGCATTCGAATGACACCCATTCAATGTGACTTGAAGCAATGGTCCATGTGATACTTAAAGACTGAGTGAGAATCAGTGACTTACAAAAACTAAGCAATGTTAACTTAGACCAGGTCACTATTATTAAATTACTTCTTGTGAGTTCGCAGCATTGAAACAAATTAAAGACTTTAGATTATAGTAGCTTGTTTATTTTGTTTGCAGTACTCAAAGCAACTGAAGGCTTGTCTTTAGTTTTAGTCAATCATATTGAAGTCAACTTAACATGCCAATTCAATTAAAAAACACATTATACAACAGTAACAGACTCTCCAAGACAATGAATGATCACACAGAATGAAAAGGCATGAAAATGTATTTGAAAACACTCCGTTTAACAGAACACAAAACTTGAGTCTTTGAATGTGGTCTATCCTGTCTAGCAGTGATAGAATTAAAAGAACAATACATAAGTATCTCACAAGACTATCTTACTACTGTGTTTCAATTGACCTTAACAAGAACTATAAACAAGTCAAGTCCCACAGTTTTCAGACATCAAAGAAGTACCTGCAAAGTGTGAATAGTTTTGACTTTAACTCAAGCTGGAATTTGATGATTAACAGCAAGGTGAGAAGTTCACAGTGCTTTTGGTCACTGTGGCTGAAATGCTCTTAAACTGATATGCGCTGGCAGTATCAGCTGATTTTCACTCACTCTTGAAGTATCACACGGCCGGTGGCACTGATGTGATAAGTTTAAGGACAATAAAAGCACCAACTTTGCTTCTAGTTACATTGAATGGGTGTCATTCGATTGCTAATGTGTGTCATAATGGGGTAGTAACTTGGAGACATGAGCTGGAGCAGCAACTCCAGTGTAACTCAAAGGGCTTATTTACTCACACACTGTCTCTCAATTTTACTTCAGTTGTGAATAAAATCATTTTCACCACAATGTACTCTTGTAAGTACGGCTGGATGTCTACTGCGGTAGCAGGAAGACAATGGTGGATGTGAAAGCTTTGGGAGATTTCACACCGGAATCAGAGATTTTTTTGGTTTGTACCAAAATGTGTGCTGATATTAATATTGCACAAATATGAATGAAAGTCTACTTTGCTCAACCTCACACGGGGCACCAATTATGTAGGGATTCCTTACCTCATAAGGATCACTATTTACGATGTGGATGACTATCGACTCAAAGATAGTTATTAATCATGTTATTGAAATTTAATCTGATCTGTATCAGATACCTCAGAGCACGATCTGTCTTAACAGGAAATGATAGCCAATTCAGTTGTATCAGTCTCATAAGATATACTAAACAGTTAATCAGGAATTTGAATTAATAGTTAAATTAATTACAATTACCAGAATTAACAGTAAAGCTTGAAGGATTTTGGAGTTCTTGACACAGAAGAGGTCGACACTACATTCACCCTTGTGCACATTAAGAAAACAGCAAGTTTGATTCCAAAAATGATATTTATCTACAATGAAAACAAATAAACAGATTCTAATTATCTATTTACAGCTTGGTGTGTGTAGGTGCATGTGTGTGTGTAGAGAGAGAAAGAGAGAGAGAGAGAGAGATGGAGGGAGTGTGTGTGTGTGTGTGTGTGTGTGTGTGTGTGTGTGTGTGTGTGTGTGTGTGTGTGTGTGTGTGTGTGTGTGTGTGTGTGTGTGTGTGTGTGTGTGTGATGGAACTACAAAACAAGATGGCGGATCACAAGAAACTACATTCAAATGGAGGTTATCAGAGAGCAGGAAGTCTGTCTTGGTTCTCGACCATGTGCTGGAGAACAATGGAACAATAGAAGCTAGTCTTCAGCATCGGCTTCCTGTGTGTCTCTGCTAAAGAACCATTTCTAGAATGAGTTTATGTGAATGCGACTTGCCTTGTAAAACATCAGGAGTCATCAGATGGTGTTCGATTACTGTATGATGTTGTCTTTGATGTGATATGTGTAGGATTGTGAGTTAAGTTATTAAAGCAAAGATTTGCATGCAGACCCTGTGTCTGTGGCAGAGCTAACATTGGTTTACAGATTGATAACTGCTCCTAATATCATTATCAATAGAACTCAATCACTGTAACAGAATCGACACATCTTCATAAAAGTTAAACAGTTCTATGCATAGCATCAGTTTAACTAATCTCAGATAATGCCCAGTTGTTGTTACTACTTCCTTGAAAAAGTTTGGTTTTTGTCCTGGCTGGAGGGAGTGGGTGTCTTCTTCTGTAGTTAGCACCTCCTGCTAACTGTGGTTTGCTGGTTCTGCATGCCGAGGAGAAGAAGACGGAGTTGATGTTCTAGGAGCTGTCCTTCTTTGCAGCTCCTGGTTGTCCCTTTGTCCAGACTGAGGAGATAGTCGCTCAGGTCTGTGATGGTTTTCCTGCTGGTTGAGGAAAACACAAAGAAATTCTGTGAGGTGTCGTTTCCCTGGTCCCGTCCTGGAGAAACCGATTGGTTTTCCTTGGTTGATGGGAGAGCAGACTCTGGGCGCTGGTCTCCGGGTCCTGAGAAGGTCTGACCCTCGTGGTCGGGTCAGCAGAGGAGTTGAGGAGTGAAGGCCCCTGGTTACAGACCTCTAGTATTAGCTGTATGCTAACGCGGGTGAGTTGAGCTGCTGGGAAGCAGCTCGTCCCACAGTGTTCACAGGAGAAAGCTCACTGCCAGATTCTCTTGCAAGACTGCTTTTGCAGGCTTTTCTTGAAAGTATGTGGATTCGAAGGTGTCGAATCCTGAGAGCTTCAACCAATCAGTGACTGGCTGAGTGCATGGGGGAAGCGTCTTTTCAGCAGAAAATGGGGGAGGGTCTTCAGTGGCAAAAGGTCCCCCTTGCTGTGAGTGATTCTTAGTCACATTCCCGAGTCAGAATTAAAAGTGTCTCAAATTAAAAGTGTCTTTCCCTAGAAATGAACAAACTGATTAAAGTGACGTTTAAGCCAAGCGCCCCCACACGTCAATGGTGAGGACAAGAATTGCATGCAAGCTGGCAACTTTATTAAAGTGAAAGCGTCACCCTCATGCTCAAATAAAAATGTATAAAAATAACCTAAATTTTCACATGATCATAACAAAACTGAAAAACAAAAAGGTAATGCATAGGAAAAAACAGCATTTTATCAATATTTTAGACCCCCTCCCCCAAAACTTCACAAATCCTAACCCAAACCCTCATTATGCCCACAACGTTCAGCGCTCCTGTTGATTGGTTGGCTTCCCAGATCTTGTCTGTGGTCTCGATAGTTCTTTTTAACTTGTTTCACTGCTTTGTTGTAGTGTCCATGTTTAGTCTAAAATGTATCTGTGCGCTCCGCTCAACATGCCGGCTCTGTGTTTGCCTCATAAAAGTCTAAACCGCTCTAGACCGCTCCAAAGGCGACCGCTTTTCCGCTACCCATCCATTGGGGTGCCGGGGACCATGGAACGGGTCTGAGGTTGAGCTGCTGTCTGCTGATTGGTCAGTGATTTACCACACGCCCTCAATATTTTAATGTGCTGGCTGGATGAATCCTCTGCTGTCAGTGTGGTCAGCTGTGCTCTGGTTGTTTTTATTTTCATTTTCTTTTCTTTGCTGCTCAACTTTAGTGTTTGTTGTGAAAGAGTGACTTGAGGCAGGGGGGGACCGGGGGGAGGGACTTTGTATCACATTGGAGTTTTCTGTTTGCAGCATAGCGCTCGCCGTGGCGTGGATGTGCGTCCGGGACACCGGAGTCTGGAGCTTTCGTCTCCGGCGCTGACCGCTCCGCTTTCCAGAGGCGGTCAGCGTTCTGTTCAGCCGCGGTCAGTGGCGCTTTATCGCGGGGACAGACCGCGGAAGCGATGAAAAGTAGCTCGGAGCTCAGAGCTCGGCGCCTCCGTGTTCCGGCGCGGTGCTGCGCTGTGCGGTGCTGCGCTGTGCGGTGCTGCGCTGTGCGGTGCTGCGCTGTGCGGTGCTGCGCTGCGCTGTGGCGCCGGAGTGGAAAACCTCCTGGGTTTTGAGCAGAAAGCTCAGACTCCCGTGTCTGTGCCTCAGCCAACCGGGGGGAACGCTCCGGCCACTTGCCCCACACCCGAGTGCTCGAGTGCGAGGCAAGTCGCTGGCCAAGCGGCCGAGCGACTCGCTCTCTCACAACAAACACGGAAGTTGCGCTGCAGCTCTCCACTGCAAAAAATGACTGCTGCAAAAAATTACTTTTTTTTTTTTCCGCTGCAAAAAATAACAGTGCAAAGTGGAGAATTTAAACAACAACAGAGGATTCATAAGATCTACATCTGACGACGTTCTTTTCTGTTATAATGTCACATTTCTGCGGAGCTCATAAGCCCCGCCCACTTTTCATGCTCCTCTCTGCTGTGGAGACACGACCCAAAATTTCGGTCGGGGTTGTGCTTCCGAACTGCTCCGTACCGCTCCGCTCCGCCCCGGCACTTGTGTGCGGTGGAGACGGGGCTTAACAGGCAATGATTTGGGGCCAGCTTAGCACACATTTAGACCCTGTTGAGCCGCGGCTCTGGTGCTCGAAACACAAAGCAGTGGTGCTAAGTCCATCTTTGGCCCTGATCGAGCCCTGGAACCGCTTGGTGGAAAAGGCCTACGTGATGTTCTGGGTGATCCGGATGTTTTGGGTGTTCTGGGTCAAAATATCATCCAGAAGATCATCTAGATCAGGTGTCACCAACACGGTGCCCGCGGGCACCAGGTCGCCCGCAAGAACCACATGAGTCGCTCGCAAGACTGTTCTAAAAAAAAAAAAAAAACTTGTGAGCTGCGTCTAAAATAAAATTTTATTCTGTTGCTATTTTTTTAATCGCACTTGTATTTATGCAGATTTGAAAAAGAAAATATCTATAAATATATTCATTATACGTGAAGTTTAGGTTAACGCGCACAATACTGACCTGAGTTCAAAGGTCAGTATTGTGCACATCACAACACCAGTGGAGCGTAAGCTAGCGGGTGCAGCGTAGATGGTCTTACTCTTACCCCAAAAACATGGCAGAAAAAAGAAAGAAAAAGTATCACTTTCACAACGAATGGGAGGAGGAGTTCTTTTTTACGACTGTGAGAGAAACCTGCGTGTGTCTCATTTGCGGGACGGCTGTGGCGACAGCGAAGCGGCACAATGTGGAGAGACACTTCACTACGTGTTACAAAAGCTACCATGCTAACTATCCACCTGGAAGCGCACTACAGACAGAAAAAGCCCGTGAGCTAAAGGCAGCTTTGGGCAAGCAACAGTCTTTTTTCACGCGGCCGGCCAAAATTTCACAAAAAGCAACCGAAGCCTCGTTTAGAACTGCACATTTTCTGATCAAGAAGAAGAAGCCATTTTCAGATGGAGAAGTTGTCAAAGAAGCAATGTTAATAATCGCAAACACTGTACTTAAAGACGAGAAAAATGGAACCGAGCTAATGTCCACTCTCTCCGACGTCCAACTGGGAGCATCTACGGTTAGCGAGACGAGTGTCAGCTATGTCTGGTAACTTGGACGATCAGTTGGACCGGGATCTGGCGAGGTGCAGGTGGTTTAGCATCCAGTGCGATTAGTCCGTGGACAGCAGCGGTACAGCTCAGCTGTTGGTTTTTTTCCGGATGGTGTTTGAAGATTTCTCCACAAGAGAAGAACTCCTGACACTACTGCCCTTAAAGACAACTACGAGAGGAGTTGATCTTTATAACGCGGTGAAGGAGTTTTTCGTGCAGAAAAGGGTACCATTGGAAAAACTGGTAGCGGTGACTACAGATGGGGCTCCTGCTATGATCGGCCGACATATAGGTTTCATCGCTCTCTGTCAAGGTGACCCAGACTTCCCAAAATGTCTGCATTACCACTGCATCATTCACCAGCAGGCGTTATGTGCGAAAGTGATCGGCTTTGGGCACGTGATGACTCCCGTTGTAAAAATCATAAACAACATCCGCTCCAAACCAAAACAGCACAGGACTTTCAAGGTGCTATTGGAGGAAATGTCAGCTGAATATGGTGACCTGCTGCTACACACAGAAATCCGATGGCTCAGCAGAGGACGAGTTTTACTTCGTTTTTTGTCACTTTTGGGTGAAATCAAAGAGTTCATGCAGTCCAAAGGCGAAGACATCTCACTGCTAGAGGACACAGAGTGGACACTTGACCTTGCATTTTTGACGGACATTACTGGGAAACTAAACCACTTGAACTGTGAGCTGCAAGGCAAAGGGAAGACTGTTGTCGATATGATAAGTGCTTTAAATGCATTTAAAGCCAAAATGAACACTTTCTCTGTGGATTTACAGAGAAAAAGGGTTCTGCACTTTCCCTTTGTGCAGTCGGTGCTGAAAGACAATGCTTCTGCATCTAAGACATTTGACAAAGTTGCAGAAAAGTACTGTGAAGTCACAAACAGACTTGGGCAAGAGTTTGAGAATAGGTTTTGTGACCTTTATCAGCTTGAGCCATGTGTGTCATTCATTTCCAATCCTTTCATGAATGGGGATACAACATGCTTTGCTGAGAAACTAAGTGCAACATTGAACTTGGATTCTGGACAGGTGGAGATGGAAATCATAACATTGCAAAATGACCTCCACTTCAAAGCCAATCAGGCTGCACCAAACCTTTGGTGCCTTGTTGACACAGAGAAGTACAGTGGTGTATGCACAGCAGCTATGAAGGTTGCCAGCCTGTTTGGTTCAACCAATCTCTGTGAATCAGCATTTTCTGACATGAACTTCATCAAGAACAAACACAGAACACGCCTCACTGATGCACATCTGAAAGACTCACTCACAGTTGCAGTGTCAGGTTACACACCAGATTACAATACACTGGTGAACAGCATGCAATGCCAGTCTTCCCACTAACAAAGAAACTGATGTTGTCAGTGGCAACATGGCAGTGCCATGGCAAAGTTGAATTAAAATACTGAAGAATTGTGTTCAATTTAAAAGTGTGTTCATGACATGTAACGGTGATAATTTTGTCAAAAATGCTGCAGATTTGGTCATTAGTTCATAATGTGACAATATTTATTTAAAAATATATAAGTTGATTTTTCTTTAATATTACATAATTGATAACATTTTGAAACATGGTGCAGCATAGTTCATGATTTGTTAAAATGGTATGTCGGTGGCTCGTGAAAATGGGAATTGTTTGCTGTGAAATGTAGTGATGTAAGTGATCATCTGAAAATGTGACAATTACTGAGACTAATAGAGATAAAGTGCTGAATATTGATATCTGTTTCCTACCTTGTTGTCATTATTGATAATTATTGTGAGAAATGACATAGAAATCATATCTTCACATAGATGAGTATCATTCATCATTATTTATAATGTATAACGAAAGGCAAACTGAGCAAATTTGTTATTTCACAAGAGCGTATCAAACTGGTAGCCCTTCGTATGACTCAGTAACCATGAAGTAGCTCTCAGTTTCAAAAAGGTTGGTGACCCCTGCTCTAGATCATGATCTTGGTGTTTTGGATGTTCTTGATTATCTGGATGTTCTTGGCATTTTCTATTCTTGTGTTTTGGATGAATATTCTGCTTGGATAATACGGATGCTCTGTCTGTTGTCTGAATGTTCTGGAATTTCTCTATGTTCCGAATGTTCTGGATGACAGATCCGGAAGTTGTGGATGATCTGGGAGTTCTGGATGGATGTTCTGGAATATCTGGATGCTCTGTGTGTACTGGGTACAATCGCACGATCAGTCTTCTGGATTATAACTGGTTTATAAAGACAGAAACTAACACATTGTGTTTATGAATGAAACCAAATCATATGTCATGCACTGTTTATTAAAGTACTCTGTTAACAGTAATCACACTTCACAATCACCCTCTAAGAACAAATTAACTTGTCTTGTGTACCTTCAGCATTATTTTATCTGACATTTACTGAACGTGGTGCTGTATTCCAGAACCGAAAGTAATGCCTGTTTTCATTTATTGTTTTCATTGATTTCATTTAAGATCAAGATGAATACATCTACCTACAGTGTTCAGAATCATTAATTCATTCACACCTTCATGCAGTTTCTCCCTACACCTCAGCTTGTTTTCACACATGAACAGAGGCCCTGCACATGACTGTTACCAAGCATCAATCAATACCTGATTAAATAATAATAATAATAATAATAATAATAATAAACCTCTTGTATTAGTCTTCAATGATTATCACCATGTGTCCAGCTTCTCCACAGTGAAACAGGTGAAATGCCACCAGTATCTGTGGACCATTCATTGCCTCTGTTATTTCTGATGGATGGACACTACCGCATCTCACATAAACCCTTTGAACAGAGGATGTGTTTTCAGCAGGTTAAAGTCAGTCTGAAACATCCTGTGTCATTTAGATGAAATATTACTTTGAACAGTATTAGTTTCATTGTAACTATCTTAAAAACTCTAAACTAGATTCCTCGATATGTTGTTGAGCATCCTTGTTTGACACTGAGATATTAGCACAAAATATAACCTAATGAAAGTATTATATGTTACAAAACGTGCACCACCTTCATGTAGAAATGCTTTTTGCAGTTCATTTTTGATATTATCAATTTAGTTCTTCACTATGGTAAACCTCAAAAGTGTGTCTTATGATGAACAGCACTGAGATGAAAGCTGCTGTGGAAAAAAATCTTGACTCTTGAAAATCTTATGAGCAAAGCAGAATGATGAGAGCAGTCGGTGGGACCACTGTTCATGCAGTATCAGGAGCTAGACATGTTCTCATGGCTTTTACATGTTCTTTGCCATCACCAGCATCCTCAGAGGGAGAATAGCCTCTTCCCATACTCCATGAGCGTACAGCATCCTCCTCCACAGACCAGCTTCATCTGGGCTCGAATCCATCCAAGGCACCTCCACTCCATAACTCTTACCTGGACACACACACACACACACACACACACACACACACACACACACACACACACACACACACACACACACACACACACACACACACACGCGCACACACAGTTTAACTAGTTGAAAGCTGAGGAGAGCTCACAGAACAGCAGTGTAAACAACATGTTCTTTTCTAAAAATGTAACAAATACATAAAATATCAGAATTGTCTTTATTGTCCTTGTAACAAGTACAATGAAATTGCATAGAAGGTTGGGGGAAAGAAGGACAACAAGAGGTGAGGAGAGGAGGAAAAAAGACAGAGCACAGACTGTGCTCTCAGGAGCACCGTCTGTAACTAGCGGGAAAAAATCACCCCAGGCACATTTAAGCGTCAACAGACAGATTCCAACATATTCTCGAGACAGCACTTAGGATATTGGAAGGGTAGTTTTGCAGTCCGCCGCTCGCAAGGATGTGTCTCGGCACAGCAGCCCATCAGGCGCACAGCCATATCTCCCCCTACAGCCTCTGCTTGGAGTTGAGGGGGCGAGCCAGTGACAGGTACCGCTTGCTTGTCTCTGCAGTTAGACCACTTCTGTTGTTGTAAGAAGGCCTTGAGTCCTGAACAGAGCAAGCTTCCAGAAGGCCAGGTGTGAGGGGTTTATTAGGGAAGAAAGGGGGGGGGGGGGGGGGGGGGGGACAGAGCCTTCGTTCCACGCTCACATCCAGGAGAGTTGAAGACAAAACACCAGCCTCGACGACTGGGTGTCTGGGAATCCGAAATGTAGATTAGATTTGTTTTTGTTCAGGCGATTCAGCTTTATCTTTCGACCTTGAATGTTTCTGGTCTTCATGCTGCTCCAAAACGTAGCCCAAAAATTTTCTTTAGCTTTCCAGCCGAGTTTCAACCTTCTCCAAGATGGTTCCAATTTCTCGTAAACGTTCAAGAGTCGTGACTTGCGTACTCTTGAGTCCGTTTATCACATGAGTCTGAGCATTCAAAGCTCATAACAATCCCTCAGTGACAATCGGCAGCCTTCCCAATACAGCTGCCCGCGTCTTCTTAACTTTGCGATAGATCAGAAAGCCGCCAGCCCCAATTAGCAGCATACCTGCTATCGTTTATCCCAATATGTAGAGATCATGCACATCCTCGATGTAAAGAATGTCCAAACACAGGGACCTCCAGGAACCCCAGGAATCCAGCATGTATCCGGCCGCAAACGTCCCATCGGGACATGCGGGCTCTACTTTGCCCGATCGTCGTGTCGAAAAGATTTGGTCGATCGCATTGAGAAACCAGCTGATCAATTCCATGGTTCCGGTTAGGTTCGGATGGGGATGTGAAGAGAGGCTCTTGTTAGATCTGACACGAGACAGTACAGGATGGGAGCAGCAAGCAGGGAACATGATGGAGGAGAGGAGAGAAGCGTCCGACTTCGCCAAGAGCTGGAAGAATAATACTCAGGTAATGCCACTAAGACAAAAGTGGAAATTACACTTACCCACATTACACAACTTAATACGGAAGAGTATTATGATCACTGAAGAAAAAAAAATTGGAGGTTAAAAAAAGAAAAAAGAAGAGTTCATGCCCTTTGGAAAAAGAAAAGTCAAAAATAGAGATGGGATTTATGGCTCTTTGGAGGGAGCCAGATCGTTGGGATCCGTTCATTTCGATGAGCCATTCAAAAGACTGGCTCATTTGGCTCATTTTATTATTGCGATATATGGGATTTGGATCATAATAATTTCGAACTCAGATTTCCCACCAATATTTGAATTTGAATTATTCTGAAATATTGGTTATAGCTTCATTTGACATGTTTGGACAAGATTTTAAAGTCTGATATGAATTCATTGTAAATATTCCACCCTCTGAGTTGACAGTGAGATCACTATTTGCCCTTTGTATAAAGTGTGTGTATGTGTGTAAAACTACTTTGACTTGTTTTATCCAACACTTTAAATACCCAATAAAAAACTAATCAGGCTACAATGAAGTTCCATTCAAAAGCTTTTAGTGCAAACCTTCCACACAAGAACATTTTTAACAATACAGAAAAACTCAAACCAGTATTTAAAAATGTTATAATAAAGGCTTATAATAAAGATTAAAGGTACTGTAAAAAAATACTAAGTTGTTAATCACCATGTGTTGTTTTAGTGCAAATTTTAGAGAAAAACGTTTCACACGACAATATTTTGATAGAAAACTCAAAAACAATACTTCAAGTATTAGAGAAATACATAAAACTACAATAAATTAGAGAAAAAAAAACATCCCACTAGTACTACTAATACAAACTGTACAATGGACAAGTGAACTGTCCTGAGGTGCATATAGCTGTGTCATGACCTCCATCTCTGGCTCTGCCTCGTGGCAGCATTTTTCTCTTCCCCCTCCCTCCTTTCCTTTTTCCTAGGTGGGCGTGTGCTGCATGCTGTGTGAGGTGTGGAGGAGTGCAGTGCTGATTACCTGAGTGCTCTCACCTGCAGCAGGGTGTGGCTTCACTCAACAATGCACTTCTCTCTCTATAAAGCTGGCATCAGATGAAGACTCGGCGTCAGACCGTAAAACTATGAACAGTTAGTGGTACCCTGCTCTGCCTTGCCTTGCCTCAGTCTGTGTTGCTCTGCGTTAAATCTGTCTCTCTTCTGCTGCAGTACCGGACCCACCCTGCTTCACCAAGCTCTTGCCTGTGACTCTGTTCTTTGGCCCACTCCAACGGCTTCAGCATGACAAGACCCCCTGACAACCTCCTTCAGGCTGCAGCATACGCTACCTCCTGTGTTCTCCAGCGCCGTTCAGCATTTGCCGCTTCATACCAGGCAGTGTGCTCCTTTAGTCTCCCGCTGGGTCCTCATAGTTTCGTTTGGGTGGTTCTTAGCTGGAGTAGTGTGTATGTGTTGGTACCTCTGTGAGTTAAATGTTTCTAGTTTGAAGTACCTGGGTTAGTCTTTAGTTCTGTCTCATTACAGTTCTGCTTTCTTGTGTATTTTTCTTTGTCACGTCGCTTATTAATAAAGTGTTCTGAGAGTATTCCTGATTGCTGTGTTTCTGGCCGCACCTGAGTCTCTGAGTGTGAACCGTGACAGTACGGTCCGGCCATGATGAACTCAGTGGACAATGTGACCATCAGGCCTCTCAGGCACCGATCCTAGAATAGGCTATGGCTAGTCACGGCACCATGTTGGGTCGCCACGACATGCTACTATGCACTTTAGTTGAGAGTAACAATGCTTTGTTAAATCAAGATTCCCAGCGAACCAGCAAGCTTAATTCATTAGCCACAGTAATGACTGCATCCTCAGCTGACCTGGTAGCTACTGTCCCCACTCCTAGTTCGGCACCTCCTGACACGAATCCTGCGCAACTCCCATTTCCTCGTGAGCCCTCTGTGCCCATACGTGTTATACTGGAGACTTAGGTTCAAGCTTGTCAAGCTTTCTTCACTCAGGTCTCCTTGGTGATTGAGTTGCAGCCTATGTCTTATGCCTCTGATAAGTCAAAGATAACTTATTTGGTGGGGTTGTTGAAGGGCCCAGTGAGGGATTGGGGAGCATCTGTTTGGGAGAAGAAAGGTAAAATATGCTCCTCATATTCAGCCTTCACCAATGAGATGAAGAAGGTATTTGATCATCCTGTGCGCAGCAGGGATGCCGGAAACCGCCTTGCCACCTTGAGACAGGGGGCCAGGAGTGCTTCAGAATGCGCCATGGAGTTTCGTACCGTTGCCGTTGAGAGTGGATTCAATGATGAAGCTCTGCAGAATGCCTTCTACCAAGGCCTAAACGAGGAATTGAAGGACCAACTAGCCACACGAGAGGAAGCTGCCAACCTGGATGCCCTAATCGCATTGACGATTAACATTGATAATCGACTACAGGAACGCAGATGAGAACAGAGCCAGCGACCCTTTTCTATTGCAACCCGCTTCTTGAAACCGGTTCTGGCAAGTCCAGTGACCTTTCCATCGTCTGAAGCTGAACCTGAACCAATGTAGATTGGGTGGGCGTAGCTCACACCTAAAGAGAGAAGACGACGCCAAGCCATGAACACATGTCTGTACTGTGGTAAGACTGGCCATTACATTGCCACCTGCCACACCCGTCCGGCAAAAAGGGTGGCTCACCAGTAACGGGAGGAATCCGGGTGAGCCAAACCATGACCCTGTTGGGATTTATGGTTGGTAATTAGCATTAATAATTACTGTAAGTAATGGATTACTGAAAGTAATAGATTACTGAAAGTAATTTAGGAAAAATCGGAATTACTCATAAAGTAAACGGTTAGTTACTCATCAGCAACTCCTAGAGTAATTGAGTAATTACTCAAAAGTTAATAAATTATCAAAAATAATTTATTAATGAAAAATTATTAATTTGCATAAATTGATTATTTATCAAATAATAATTAAATCGGGGCACCACCAGCTAAGCTGGAAATAGCTAATACCAAATTTCAGTCTCGTTTGTCAAAAAGGGTTATTTAAGTAAAGTTAATATTTCTGTGTAAATATAACAATATTAAATAACAAGGAAGGTGTGAGCTTCGAGCACAGACTGTTACAAACCAGTGAATTGTCAACAATAAATACACAATGATTACCAAGAATCGATCAATTCAGTTAAAATGCGTTTATTAACAAAAAGTATTTATTCAAAAATAATTCATAAATCATTTATTAAAACAACACAATTACGTAATAAACAATCAAACACGGAGATCTAATCTATTAAACAGCAAACACTATGTACAAAGAAAGAGGGTGTGTGTGTGTGTGTGTGAGGGAGTGAGTGTGTGGAAGAGTGTGGGTGTAATGACCTCGAACGTCCCCCAGGTGGCGGCAGGCGTTGGAGGGTCAGTGTGTGTGGGTGTAATGACCTCGAACGGACGCTAGATGGCGGCAGGCGTCTGGTTCGAGGCAGTAACCGGAACGACCACTAGGGGTGCGGCGGCGCACGGAGGGAGAATGCAATGACTCGACGTGTCCACCGAGTGGCGGTCTCTCAAGAGATTGCAATCACCCACGCGGCCACCAGAGGCGCTCGGCGCACTCTTTCTGGACAGCGTGACGTCACTGTGCTCGTGCCCGGCTCGTGAGCCTGCTTGGAGCGCGCGCCTGGGGGCTCGTGGCCGAGTTTTCCCAGGGGCAGTAAACTGCACACGGTCACAGAGCGCATGGGGAACAGCTGTGGCTGCTTTTACGCGATCGTTTAGTGAGGAGCGGAAGAGAGAAAGGAGAAGAAGGAGGGGGAGAAAGGAGGACAGATTTATCCAGCTACACAGTCCCGCCGTATGTGTAGCTGTGCAGCTTTCCACCAGTCCAGTTATGGGAATGTGCAGGATTTAGACAGAGAGAGAGAGAGAGAGAGAGAGAGAGAGAGAGAGAGTGGAGGTTCGCGTGGATGTAAATCCAACGCGCAGACACAGATTGGTTGAAACACGGGATCGGCGTCCCTGACTTCAACACAATAATAAAACACACAGCAATATTACAGTCACGTTATTCTCATTGCCTGCCAAGACTCTAAGCCTTACTCAGTTTGACGAGGGTGAACGTGCTGCGGCGGCCGGTGAAAGTCCGTTGATTTCCCGGCTGCGAGCTTGTCTCTCTGGCGTCCCAGGGAAAACAAGCTGAACTGGTCTGTGGACAGGAGAAGTCCACAGGATAATCCGAAGAGCGCTTCTTGTGAGGAGGGGAAAGAAGAAGCGGCTTCAGGTCTGCATGCGGGGAGTGTGCGGCTGGCAGCTGCACACTCGGACTCCGGTGAAGAAGAAAAAAAGGAAAAAGGAAAAACGGAAGTAATTCCACGGTGGTTCTCGGCTCGTCCGGCCAGGTGTGGAACTCTGGGGCCCGGTCAGCGTTAACACATGCAGTACTTTCTCTCCGTGCGAAGAGGTGCGTCCGAGGAGCACGTTCGTCTTGGAAGAGAAAGAAATCACCCCCGCGGGGGTTTTTTATACCGTTTGTTTTGGTTTCGGATTTCCGGCCGGCTCTGGGCCGTGTGGACCAATCCTGAGGGAGGGCCCACCCTGGACATTCCAGCTGGTGAGGGAGCTCTCGGGCTCCCCCTGCCGTTGGCCTCCAGTATTGCACCTTGGAGGGGGGTGATCCGGGGGGTGATCACATGACCAATGGCGAACTTTTCCCGTTCTGACCATGTGGTCTCTTTGTTCTCAAAACGTGGTCCCCCCTCCCCCCTTCCATGAGGTTGTGTGGCCCCAACATCCCTCTCCCCTCCACGTCTCCAGCTGGTAGCCTCTCTCGGCTGGCGAGTTCAGCCTGTTCCCGTGAATGTATCAATTGACTCTGGCACTGAAAAGAACTTCCTGGATAATGAACTAGCTGAGCAGCTCCAGATCCCAATCAAGCCTCTCGACATGCCTGTTGAAGCCCGAGCTCTAAATGGTCTTCTGTTGGCCCAAGTCCGGTTCCGATCTGTCCCTGTGAAGTTGGTCTTGGCATCATGAAAGACTGAGGTTTCATATTATAGATCACTATTATAGATGCTCCATGCAACCAGGAGCTTGGTTACCCCTGGTTGAAGCTCCACAATCCCCAGATAGACTGGAGCAGAGATAAGGTTTCATCCCAGAGCCCCCAGTGTTATGCGACCCTTCCCAGAAGCCGCCTGTATAACTTGTCCAAGTCTGAATAGACTGCCATGGAGGATTACATCTGGGACTCACTGGCTGTTGGAATAATCAGACCATCCTCCTCTCCAGTTGGTGTAGGGTTTTTCTTTGTGGATAAGAAGGATGGCACCCTCCATCCCTGCATAGACGTTCGTGGCCTGAATGACATTACAGTGAAGAATCCATACCCCCTACATCTGATCAACTCGGCTTTTTCCTCGTTACATGGTGCCAACATCTTCACCAAACTCGAACTCAGAAATGCTTATCACCTCATCCGGATCCGCCAGGGGGATGACTGGAAGACGGCTTTTAACACTCCTTTGGGACATTTTGAGTACTTGGTGATGCCTTTCAGGCTCAGTAATGCCCCTGCTGTTTTCCAGAGCCTCATCAATGATGTACTTCGGGATATGATAAACCGGTTTGTTTTTGTTTACTTAGATGATATTCTCATCTTCTCCCGGACCTGAGAAGCACACCCTAAATGTCCGACAAGTTCTGGAGCGACTTCTCAAGAATCGGTTTGTGGCGGGGTTTTCATTCAGTCCAAATAATACTCATAATAATAACCACCACGCTCCATATGGCAAGTCAACTGTGCTCAAATTCTCATTCTCTTCAAAAATAGTGCTGGTGCTCAGTATATACAGTGGCAAAACAAAAATAGATATTTGCAGTGCGAAAACAAAACCCAAACAAAACCTGATCTCAGCTCTTCCCTCAGCTGATGGCTTTCATGAGTTTCCTTTGGCCCGTTGCTACCACTAGCACCTGCAGGGACAGACTCCCCAGTACAGTTTCCCACCCTGCTTTTAAAGGGTAAACCCCTCCCCCGGGCATAGGATGACTTCTCCTAGCCAATCAAATCCATGACAATACATATTCAACTCCTTTTTTAAAAGGATCCTCAATTTTTCTTCTAAAGTAAACAAAAACATTTTCCACAGCAAAACAGCAAATAATTCCATTCAAAAAGAAAAATAAATAATTATTCCAAAGTACCTCGTGATCACATGACCATACCTCCGTGCTGGTGAGGTACATAGTCATGGGGTTAGCTCCGCTCCGTCTTAGCTCTCCACTGCTCTGAGGCGTCATGTACCGTGGTAAGCGTTTCTGTGTGTATGTATGGATGTGTGAATGTGTGAATGTTTGTGCAGGTAACCCACAGCAGTCAGGTGTGCACCCCTGTCTGGCTATGCTAACAGTTGGAGAAAGAGGGCGATGAGCAAATTGAATGACCTGATGTGAAGTACGGAGGAAGTGAGTGTGACGTGTATGTTTGGGAGTTGCCCACAGGGTGTGTATGAGCGTGCGTGTGTGACAGTATGCTGCTGCCCTGTTACTGATGGCGTTGCTCCATCACACGGTTGTTTGTGAAGCCAGAGAAATTTGAATTCAACACCTCTACTACGTCCATCCTTGGATACGTTATCTCGCATGGGGAGATAAGGATGGATCCTCAGAAGCTGTCCGCAGTAAAGGAATGACCAGAACCTGAAGACCGGAAACAACTTCAGCGATTCTTAGGATTTGCCAACTTTTATCAAAGGTTTATAAGAGACAACAGCAAAGTTGCTGCACCCCTTACCACACTGAAGATGGAGACCTTATGAACCTTCTCCTGGACTGCTGAAGCAGCCCAAGCCTTCCAGTTATTGAAGGACTGGTTTACCCCAGCATCAATCTTGATTCAACCTGATCCGACGCTTCAGTTCATCGTCGAAGTGGATGCATCTGATACTGGTGTGGGAGTCGTATTATCTCAGCGCAGCCCAAGTGATGGTAAGCTGCATCCATGTGCCTTCTTTTCCCGCCGTCTCTCCCCAGCAGAATGGAACTATGATGTGTGGAACTGAGAGTTGCTTGCAGTGAAGATGGCCCTTGAGGAGTGGCGACATTGGTTGGAAGGGGCTGAACAACCATTTCTGGTATGGACTGACCACAAGAATCTTGAGTATGTCTGCTCTGCCAGGAGGCTCAATTCTAGACAGGCTCGCTGGGCAATACTTTTTAGTCGGTTCAAGTTCACCCTCACATATCGCCCTGGATCCCGGAATGTGAAGCCTGATGCCCTATCCCACTTACACTCCAGTGAAGAGAACTCCGGAAAACCTGAGACCATCCTGCCCAAGACCTGCCTGGTTGCCACTCTGACATGGGAAATCAAGAACCTGGTACAGTGTGCACCTGACCAGTCAGACAATCCAGGTACTGGTCCACCCAGGACCCTATTTGTCCATAACTCTGTTTGCTCGCAGGTTCTCCAATGGGCTCACTCATCTCGTTTGACCTGCCATCCTGGAGCTGCCCATTCCCTTGGTGTCCTAAGGAAGAGGTTCTGGTGGGACACCATGGAGAAAGACACCAAGGAGTTTGTCGCTGCCTGCTCTGCCTGTGCCCATCAAAAGTCCTTGAACAAGGCCAGTTCTGGTTTACTGCTGCCAATACCTATTCCACACCGGCCCTGGTCACACATTGCAGTGGACTTTATTTTGGGATTGCCTCCTTTCAACTACAATTTTAACTGTGGTTGGCCATTTCTCTAAGGCACCACATTTTATTGCTTTACCTAAACTCCCCTCTGCTAAGGAAACTGCTGAGACATCGGTATCACAAGTTTTCAGGATCCATGGAATACCAGTAGATATAGTGTCAGACCGAGGACCGCAGTTTATATCGGAAGTGTGGAAGCTTTTCTGCAAGGCTCTGGGTGCCAGTCAGTCTAACATCTGGGTTTCATCCACAGTTGAATGGTCAGACAGAACAGGTGAACCAGTCCCTGGAAACCCTGCTGAGAAAACCCCACAGGCTGGAGTTCTCAGCTTCCATTGGTAGAATACACTCACAACTCGACTACCAGCCACCGCTGGGTACCAGCCACCATTGTTTCCATCTCAGGAAGAGGAGATTGCCGTCCCATCCGTTCAGGGCTTCATCGAGATGCAAGAGGACTTGGAAGAGGGCCAGAGCCTCCCTAATCCAGTCGAGTATGGAACAGCAGACTAATCGCAGATACACACCAGTGTATATGCCAGGCCAAAAGGTTTGCCTCCGGGCAAAGGATCTTCCCCTGAAGGTGGAGTCTTGGAAGCTGGCACCGCGATTTATCGGACAATTTGAGGTAGAGAGGATTGTTAACCCCAGTTTTGAATAACTCAAACTTCCTGCTTCCATGAAGATCCATCCGACCTTTCATATTTCCCAAATCAAACCTGTCAAAGAGAGCACTCTGGTGCCTCCTGACGTCCCCCTCCACTACCCTGGATGGTGGATGATGCACCAGCTTACAATGTAAGACGCCTATTGGATGTGCACCGATGGGGACGCGGACTTCAGGTTCTGGTAGATTGGGAGGGGTATGAGCCTGAAGAATGCAGCTGGGTACCCCGTCGCCAAATTCTGGACCCCAAGCTGATCCCCGACCTGAGAAGACGACGGACAGAACGCTTCACTTGTGCACCTGGAGGTGCACATAGAAGGGGGGGTACTGTCATGACCTCCATCTTTGTCTCTACCTAGTTGCAGCATTTTTCCCTTCCCTTCCCTTCCCGTCCCTCCTTTCCTTTTTCTTGTTCCTAGGTGTGTGTGTGTTACATGCTGTGTGAGGTGTGGAGGAGTGCAGTCACTGATTACCTGAGTGAACTCACCTGCGGCAGGGTGTGGCTTCACCAAAAAATGCACCTCTCTCCCTATAAATCTGGCATCAGATTAAGACTTGGCGCCGAACCATAAAACTACCTACAGTTAGTGGTACCCTGCTCTGCCTTGCCTTACCTCAGTCTGTGTTGTTCTGCATTAAATCTGTCTCTCCTCTGCTGCAGTACTGGACCCACCCTGCTGCACCAAGCTCCTGCCTGTGACTCTGTTCTTTGGCCCACTCCAACGGCTTCAGCACGACGAGCCTCCCTGGCAACCTCCTTTAGGCTGCAGCATACACCACCTCCTGTGTTCTCCAGTGCCAACCACGCCGTTCAGCATTTGCCGCTTCATACCAGGCAGCGTGCTCCTTTAGTCTCCCGCTGGGTCCTTATAGTTCTTGTGTATTTGGTTTGAGTTCTTTGCCACATTGCTTATTAATAAAGTGTTCTGAGAGTATTCCTGATTGCTGTGTTTCTGTCCGCACCTGAGTCTCTGAGTGTAAATCGTGACAAGTTGCTCTGTATACAAAAATAAAAATAGATCTAAAACCTGATGAGGACTCCTGAACTGTCCTTGGATGAATAGTAGCCTATATCTGACCTACAAAAACATGAAATCAGACCCTTTACTCTGAACCATAACTCCAATAACAGAATAAAGTGTAAACAAAATAGATGACATTCCCAAAACAATAAAGCAGCTCCATGCTTTATGGCTTCTTGTCCTTCCGCAAATGTGTCAAAGTCGGCAAAAACGATCATCTGTGGAAAAAAGATGACGTAATCACCCCCTTCTCCCTCCACCACAGTCCGCAATGTCAATCAAATAACCTCAACAATTAGGGACCACAAGCTGCAGTGGAGCTGCAGAAGCTAAATGAGCGGGAAGAGTGTGGCCATAGAACTAGAGTTGAACAGAGGTTTAGAGCAGGTTTCTCATTCTAAAGTTTGATTGTGCTATGTCTTCTTCTCTGTTTTTGGTGTATTTGGTGAGTCACAGTGCCTCTAAAGGCCTGGTATGTGGATTACATACCCTGAAGCCTTGTGTTGAGCCGTGTTCATTGTGTGAACCATAGGTGTGATCTCAGGGAGAGGAAAAAGAAGAATGGCTCCCAACCAAACACGACTCATTTCCCATCGTTCATGTTAATGAGCTGGTCAAAAGATTCAGTTCGTTTGTGAACGTCACAACTCCAGTCAAATAACAAAGTCAAGATTTTTTTTCCGGAGGTAAAAAAAAACCCAACAAAAAAACCTCTCATGCACTTCAGAAAAAGTCCAAAATCAAAGTTTTCTTTGAGGTGTTTTTTGTTTTGAAATACAAAGTGGAGACATCTGTTCAGCCCTCATCAACCAGATGATGTAGAAGGAAAAAGGCATGAGGCATTTTGGAAGTACAGAAATAACCATGAGACAAGAGATGGCTTGCAGGGGAAGGAGCACCCGGTATGTGTTTTGTGTAGAAGACTGAAGACATGTGATGTATGACTTAAGGCCTGATCGTGCTACCAACGTCCACGAGTGTCCACAGGGCGCACACGATTGTGGCCATGCTCCACTCCTGGTTCACTTCCTTAATGTCCTGTAACGTAACCATCCTGAAATTATCTCCACTTCTGCTGCCCGTCGTTCTCCACCTTTCCTCCAGTAGTTTATGTTTCACTTCAGGATTTCTGAGCCTCAAGCTCTTTATTTGCTTTTAAATTGTGATTGTTCAGAAGAGGAGATGGAGGATCTCCTCACACAAGAGTCCAGTAGCTCTGGAGCATGAGCAGTCGGGGCGGGAGGGGATGACGATTTTGACCTTGCACATATGCGGACACTCGCAGACATTGGTAGCATGAGGAGGCCTATATGAACAGTGTATTAAACCATGTTAATTTATATTAACTTGCATTCTGAAATATATTAAACATGCATGTGCTTGTATATGTTTTTTTAAAATTGGGATGCTCTTCTCAACGATTCTAATTGTGTCCTAAATGGATTAGAAGGGAGGCCAGATAAGGTATGGGAAGTAACAGAGGGACACGAATAGAAACCTAAGAAGTGCAGGAGGCCCCTGAGTTACCCTCAAAAGAGACAACATTGGAATACCCAAAACAGGAATAATTGTGGGAGGGGACTCTCCAAACAAGACGTTTATGCACACGATTGCTTTCGGATATATGACAGGCATTCAAAAAAATAGATGGGCGGCTGGATATGTTGTAGTAAGACCAACTAGAGTGATGTATAAAAGGTAGAGTCAAACACTGTAAAATCAGTCTTGGCCCGGTTGGAGACTCTAAGTTTTGACTGTTGTTTGCGTCCAAGCTTCTCATCTGCTTTTTGCTTCAAGGATCAGTTATTTACCAGGAGCGCTGGGAAATTAGAGATAAAAGCTGGTGGGATCACCTAGAGGAACACACCGTGCCCAGGACGACGTGCCTGATTGATACCACGACAATGCCTTAAAGTCACATTCAATCACTTAATTCTGAGTATATAGGATTACCAACTGCTTATGGACATCTGATTTTATGCAGGATTTCCTTGTTTAATAATAATAATACCTTTTATAAGCACCCAGGATCCGTGTCTTTGTCCTTTGTACTCAATGAGCGTTTGAACAGAGCGCTGCAGGCGACACCGTGTCTTCAAAGTCCTAATGTAAAAAATATATGAAGCACTAAGACAGGTATTGTATGTTGTCGCCCACCCATCCCTCCTACCCCACCCCCATTCTCTTAATAAATATTCACATTTTCCACTTATTTGTGTTAAAGATGCATTTTCAGATATTTTATCAAGTAAAAATCATAGAGTTTGAGTATTTAGCGATCAAATCCAGGGCAGAAATCCCAGGTGAGGCGCTGGAGAGCTGTACCTCATGTCTGACTGCGCACTCCAATACAAATTGGGTCACATGACACTGCCCATGTCTGTTCCTCATCATATCACTAATATGAACTTGACAAAAATATCTGTTATACAACATGAATCTCTACAGCCTGTGTCATGTACGTATTTAATGTATGTGTGAGAGAATTGTTCTCGCTGAGCATTGTTGGGCCACGCAACCTCATGGAAGGGGGGAGGGGGGACCACGTTTTGAGAACAAAGAGATCACATGGTCAGAACTGGAAAAGTTCGCCATTGGTCATGTGATCACCCCCCGGATCCCCCCCTCTAAGGTGCAATACTGGAGGCCAACGGCAGGGGGAGCCCGAGAGCTCCCTCACCAGCTGGAATGTCCAGGGCGGGCCCTCCTTCAGGATTGGTCCACACGGCCCAGAGCCAGCCGGAAACCCGAAACCACAACAAGAGGTATAAAAAACCCCCGCGGGGGTGATTTCTTTCTCTTCCAAGCCGAACGTGGTCCAAGCCGGACGCACCTCTTCGCACGGAGAGAAAGTACTGCATGTGTTAACTCTGACCGGGCCCCGGAGTTCCACACCTGGCCGGACGAGCCGAGAACCACCGTGGAATTACTTTCGTTTTTCCTTTTTTTTCTCTTCTTCACCGGAGTCCGAGGGTGCAGCTGGCAGCGCACACTCCTCCCGCATGCAGACCTGAAGCCGCTTCTTCTCCCCTCCTCAAAAGAAGCGCTTGATCAGCCTCGGATCATCTGTGGACTTTTCCTTGTCCACAGACCAGTTCAGCTTGTTTTCCCTGGGACGCCAGAGAGACAAGCTCGCAGCCGGGAAATCAACGGATTTTCCCCGGCCGCCGCAGCACGTTCACCCTCGTCAAACTGAGTAAGGCTTAGAGTCTGGGCAGGCAATGAGAATAACGTGACTGTAATATTGCTGTGTGTTTTATTATTGTGTTGAAGTCAGGGACGCCGATCCCGTGTTTCAACCAATCTGTGTCTTTACATCCACGCGAACCTCCACTCTCTCTCTCTCTCTCTCTCTCTCTCTCTCTCTCTCTGTCTAAATCCTGCACATTCCCATAACTGGACTGGTGGAAAGCTGCACAGCTACACATACGGCGGGACTGTGCAGTTGGACAAATCTGTCCTCCTTTCTCCCCCTCCTCCTTCTCCTTTCTCTCTTCTCCTCACTAAACGATCGCGTAAAACAGTAACAGCTGTTCCCCATGCGCTCTGTGACCGTGTGTAGTTCACTGCCCCCTGGGAAAACTCGGCCACGAGCCCCCAGGCGCGCTCCAGGCAGGCTCACGAGCCGTGCACGAGCACAGTGACGTCACGCTGTCCAGAAAGAGTGCGCCGAGCGCCTCTGGTGGCCGCGTGGGTGATTGCAATCTCTTGAGAGACCGCCACTCGGTGGACACGTCGAGTCATTGCATTCTCCCTCCGTGCGCCGCCGCACCCCTAGTGGTCGTTCCGGTTACTGCCTCGAACCAGACGCCTGCCGCCACCTGGTGTCTGTTCGAGGTCATTACACTCACTGACACTGACCCGCCAAGGTCCGCCGCCACCTGCTGGACACTTGTGGTCATTACACCCACACTCAGGCTTCCACACACTCACACACACACACACACACACACACACACACACACACACACACACACACACACACACACACACACACACACACCCTCTTTCTTTGTACATAGTGTTTGCTGTTTAATAGATTAGATCTCCGTGTTTGATTGTTTATTACTTAATTGTGTTTTAATAAATAATTTCTGAATTATTTTTTTAGAATTACCTTTTTGTTAATAAACGCATTTTAACTGAATTGATCGATTCTTGGTAATCATTGTGTATTTATTGTTGACAATTCACTGGTTTTTAACAGTCTGTGCTCGAATCTCACACCTTCCTTGTTATTTAATATTGTTATATTTACACAGAAATATTAACTTTACTTAAATAACCCTTTTGACAAATGAGACTGAAATTTGGTATTAGCTATTTCCAGCTTAGCTGGTGGTGCCCCGATTCAATTATTATTTGATAAATAATCAATTTATTCAAATTAATAATTTTTCATTAATAAATTATTTTTGATAATTTATTAACTTTTGAGTAATTACTCAATTACTCTAGGAGTTGCTGATGAGTAACTAGCCGGTTACTTTATTAGTAATTCCAATTTTTCCTCAATTACTTTCAGTAATCTATTACTTTCAGTAGTCCCTTACTTACAGTAATGATTAATGCTAATTACCAACCATAAATCCCAACAGCATATAATAAAGTACAGAGAAAAGTCAAGTCAGCAAGACACGCAGGTACCCAGCCATACCTCAAGAGTGAACTGAATTTTGGTCATAATCTACATTGAGACTGAGTTTTTTTTTTTTTTTCATGCGATAGGAGTAAGTAGAAAAAAATTCAATTATGTGATAACTAAACTTTTGGCCGAAAATGTTTTTTTTTCCTTATCATTTCCTTATCATTTTGCTAGACAACCTTTAGTAAAATCTCTATACTATTATTTCTTTATTTGTTTATAGTAAATATGAATTGCTTGGACACAAGAAGAGTATTCTATCCATTTCTGTAACAGTAGGACAAATATGTTCCTGTGCCTATGTTTGTGTTTGTGTAATTGAAAGAGGAATGCTAATAGGATATGAAGCATTTCCAGTTGCAATGCAGTTGGATGAATAGTGAAATAAGATGCTCTTTTCAGTTCTTACAATTGTAAATCTGACTCCATGAACCTCACCGCACGTCACTGCTTTCCACATAGTGTTGGTAGACAGCTTTGGACTTGCATGTGGACTGCGGATGCACATGCAGTTCCATTCATACATTTCAGGGTTCACGTCGGCACGCTTTTCATAATGTAACATAATGATCATAAAGATATTTCCACTTCTGGTCGCAGATGCATTATTTTCCTTTCCTAAAATTGTTTGTTGTTTATATTACACACCAGGAGTTCTGAGCCATCTGGTTATCATAATATTCTTTCAAATTGAGATTGTACACATGGGGATACCGGTGGAGCTCCACACACAAGCTCTCAGTAGGCATCCAGTGTTGTTGTTTGCTGCTGTGGCATAACACAGTCCATGCAGTCGCAAAAACTGGGCTGCATGCAGTAGATCGCAGAGGAGTCTGCACAGACCCTTGCGCACAGAGGTGCGTGACAATATTTCTGTCACATGGACAAACACGCACCCTGCAGACATGCGCATGTGAAAAGTAGGAATTGGCCTAAAGGTTTGACCCATCAGGTGCTTCATCTCCACCTGAGAGAAGAATAGGAATCTAACATAAATGTCTATTGTACATCATTGCATTATCATATTTTGTATTATATAGTACTGTTATATAATAAACTGTATAATAACATACTATACAAAATGCACAGCATCACGGCAGCCTGCAGAGAACCAGAGGGAATCAGGAAGAACCAGAGGAAATCAGAGCGAACCAGAGGGAATCAGAGAGAACCAGAGAGAACCACAGAGAATCAGAGAGAACCACAGGGAACCAGAGACAACCAGAGGGAATCAGAGAGAACCAGAGGGAATCCGAGAGAAACACATATAATCATAGTCCACAAGTACCCTCACCTGTGCCCAGTCCAAGTCTCAGACCTCCAATATAGTGGTTGTTTAGTCTGTCATGGTCCCACACTGTGATCTCTGCACAGGCCTCTCTCAAGTCTTCTGGTCTGAAGCCATCGTACACCATGGTGTGGTTAAACATGGGGCTGGCAGTCCTCTTCACCACCCTTGTCTTCTGTCGGCTCTTCCTGCTGGTGTCAGGAAGGACAGCACTGCAGCAGAACCAGAAGAATGATGATGACAATGAGGATGATGATGGTTGTTGTTGTTGTGCGCATACCCCCAACCCTCAGAGTGGGAAAGTTGTGGGTTGAAAGTCGGTCTGTTTAAGGTTTGCATGTTCTCCCTAGAGCATGTCTGGTTTATAAAACCTGAGTTTGATATTAGTTGGTGTCAGTCAGTCAGTCTGTCTGTCTGTCTGTCTGTCTGTCCGTCCTGTTCACCTGTCAAGGCTGAAAATTCACTCACACATAAGAATATGGAAACTCAACACAAATAAGCTTGAATGGGGGCGTTAACCAGGAAATTCCTCACTCGAGGAGAGAGGGTAACCACTACTCCATCATAAAAGATGTAAAATAATAATAAAACTGTTGCAAACAACCTGAATTATCCCTCTGCAGGTAGAGCTTAAAACATCCTGAGGGGTATTGCACAAAAGTAAGATAAAGACATCCAGGATAAATGAGCGGGCGTGATGAGACGATGCCTTGTCAGTGCTTTCATAGATTAATTGGTTGCATGTTTCACGAGCCAGTATGAAGACACCTGGCTTAGTCAAGCCAGGTGTGGATGTTTGGGATAAGTGTGCAATCATGCCATTCTTAAGAAGTACATGGAATCGAACACAGAATCCCCGCTGGAACGGACGTACGTCTTCATTTACTTACCGCTGTACAATGGCTTTGCAAACATCCACATCGATGCTTTGTGGTGTTTTGAACGTAAAATACGTCCAAACAGCGACATGTGGTCATGAAAAGTTGGTGAGCACAGTGCTACTACGTTAGCCTGCTAGCTATCCGCAAACTGTGTAATGGATTTCCTGACTCATTACTCCACGTCTCATTGAGACCGCCTCTCTTCAAAAAATCCATTCCACAGTTTGCAGCCAGCGAGCAGAGCAGCCGGCAGAGAAACACTTGTGGAGTCATTTCAGCAACAGTAAAGAAGACGAGGCTTCATGGATCAGAAATCTCCGCATGTTGGATTAGAAATTTCCAATCCGTGAATTAAATTGGTATAGGAACCCGATGCTGATACTGGATCGCATCGCCCAACCCCTAGACAAAAGACTTCACTCTATTGAACTATTCTCACAGGAACATTCTTCCATTTGCTGCTCTGCCATGTTGGCCTCAGTACTTCAGAGGGCCAATAACTTTTGTTATGTAAACATAGGCCCAAGTGAATGCAACCTGAGAACTTTGACAAAATGCCTCTGGAGTCCCCCTTGAGGAGGGGGAGATAACTGTGGGGCAAGGAGTCCTCCACTGTGATTGGGCCAGAAGGGACAGGAAGTGGGTCAGAGATCACATGGAGTGGTGTCTAGAAGAAGTTCACCATTTGTTGATAAAAGTGTGTGCTCATGTGAAAACTCTCTCTTTCTACATCTTAGGTGTTGGGGCTACCACCACTTGGAGACCTGTATGAACTGCCTGGTGGTGAGAATGTTTCTTGTTAATAAATACTTGTGTAAACTATAATTATTTCAGGTCTGTTGTCCTTAGCCCACCACAGTTTTGGAACATGCAGGATACTGAAAACATTGAACAACTCCCTTCATTTCTCAATGAAATAGAAATGAATGAAATGAAATAGAGTGAAGCCTCTCATCAGAGCCTGTTTAGAGGGGGAGTGATGAGGAAAATAAATGCTGCATGTGTGCTTGTTATCGAATTCATTTAATTTATTTTACCATGCAATTAAGTGATATATTGGTTATCCTCCCATGTCTATGTAGCAGTATTGAAATTCACATCAGCAGAGACTAAACAATTACCATAATGTTATAACTCTTCAATAACTGATATAAACAAACATGGGAAGCACTGAACTGGGTAAACACTTCTTCCACTTTCCAGAACTTTTAATGCATGTCAGTCAGATTGTACACTGCATTAAGGCCGATTCTTACCCCATAAAAACAAGAAGAATGTTCAGCACTGCAGGGTCCTGCCAAACGAAATTACGTCAATTTGTTTCAGCTGTGCCGACCGTCCTGGCTGAACTATGTGGGTGCCACACTGCTGAAATTTCTGCACTGCCGTGTGCTGGGCCTGCGACTTGCAAGATGCATGCCCAGCACGCATGCCCAGCCTGCATGTCCAGGACTTACGCGATGCACCTGAACAAATCACTCAGCACCTGCAGTTAAAACCGGTCCATCATGGCAGCTCAGACACAAACCTTCTCTTTCACTGAAACAGTTCAGAGAAATGTATTTGTGAAAACATTGGAAGCAAGAAATAAGCTGCACAATTGAAAAGTTAAAACACTGCTTCATCGATGAGGACCTGCTGTGAAGGGGTGTGGCCTGTGACTTCAACAGCTTATTCACAGATTATGAACTCTCCTGCTGAAAAAGCATTTTTTTTGGCAGCTGGCTGACGTCACAGCCTAATTTTTCTTCTTGTTCTTATGGGAGCGTGCAGGGGCCTTCAGTCCGAGTCTGTCTGTTGTCTGCGTAATTGCAAGTTGGATTAGCATCATGTTGAAATTACTCTTTTTCTTCAACTTGCTCAGATTTGTAAAAAAATTTATTTTAATGTGAAGATTTCTATGAGGTATTCCTACTTATTTGCACAAAAGTAAAGGGACATGTAAGGAGTTACATTTATTTATATTTTAGTTTGCTGTCATTTTACTCAAGATCAGATCATGCTGGATGAGGCTCTTGAACAAAAATTGTGTTTGACTGCCCTGACATAATTCTCTGCTTATCAGTTTAAGAGTGAAGACTGCAGTCCATGAATATGACATTTCTCAGGTTTCATACCACTTCACAAAAGGGTCGATGATGATTCCTCTTACTGGAGGCAGATTCTTACAGTCTTTAATCCAAATCTGCACTTCACCGGTCTCCATCCTCTGAGTCCTTTTACCTGTGGAGGCAATAAGGCAAGAGAGATCACATTCACCCCATTACTATCAGTGACCGTGCACCTGTCATCTGTCACCACTTCTAACAGACAATGGAGATTTAACACATCACTGTTTAAGGATCCAGACTTCCTCACATTCTTTAAAAACTGTCGAAGATTTTAGAAACAAATGGACTGCCTGGCGTCTCTCAGGTCTCTGTGTCTGCCCCTGTGTGTCTCACCTCGTGTTTCCAATCAACCAAGGATCTTCTCCCTTTGTGTGCTCTCTTTAAGTTCCACCTTTGTCCTTCCCTGATGCGAGGTTTACACTATGTTCACGACAGCCACATTTTCCCGGAATGGGGTGTGCCGCCGGATTGGGGGCCAATTTTTTTGGTTTCTCCAGTCTTGACAAGTGTGGGGAAGTGGCAGCTGTAATCCGGAGGCTCCAAGGCACAATACGGTTCATCTCGCGGTCAATCATGGATGCAAGCACGTTTCCTCAAGGAGTGTCACATTCTGGTGAGTCCAATCACTTCTGAGGAAGGCGTTGCACGTTTTTTTGTATGGATTTGCACGGGTGAAACTGGACGCCGGACTATTTTTAAGCACATTTATGCCCCCAAGGGCAGTGTTGCCAGATTGGTCTATTTTTGTTTCCGTCAGGCAGGGAAAAATCCAAATAGGCAGGTGATTAAAATTTGGGCTGCTTTTGTCCACATTTGGCGAGTTTTTAATACTGTGAAAAAAACCTCTCTCTGTCTCTCTCTTTCCCTCTCTCTTTAATAAATAAAGAGCCTAAATAGATACTTGAATATAGCCTAAATAAATAAATAATTGACATGAGTTTTATCCAATCGGCATCTGTTATATTTTTTGTCCCATCGGCCTCATTTCATTTGCTAACGCAGACAGCAAATGCACTGTCGCCGCACTACTTTCCAGCCTCATGGATGTGCGCAACTTGTTGGGGAGGTTTGATTCATCCATGTATTTGCCAGCTGACCTTGCTTCCAGGGACTGTATATGGTTCAAGTCTACAACATTGTTGAAGTTAATGAAATGACGTTGATTCTGCGTGGAGGTAAGATGATATTTATGTCACATGAACTTATTTGCACTGGGACTGATTTTGGCAAACGTAGCTCACTTATTTATGGCATTTGCTTTTTGAATTAAAGACTCAGCTCTGCAGCAAAGTCGTTGTGTGTCTTTCAGCACCACAGGTGTGGAAAGTGGCGAGGAGAAAAAAAAGAGCGATAGGAGGGAGGGAGATGCGCTCTGTATGTGTGTAATTTAGTTGTTTTAAATTGTTTTGCATGTAGTCCTCAAATAGGTAATTTGTGATGTAAATAACGACATATATGAGGCCTACATGGCTTAAAAGTGCACATTTTTACGTGTAGTTGGCATTATTACTCATCAGGGCCGAGCGTTAGGATGCCAGAGGTTCATTTTGCAATTTGTGTAGCCTATGGTTGATTTAGTGCGCTCTCGTTGATCGCTCCGACTACTACTCCTGCCGGCCTCGGCTTTATACTTCCTCCCAGACTCTGCGTGCCGTGGCAGAGCGGAGTTGAATGCTAAACGTCGGGTCCACAAACCATTACACGCCGGAATAAGCTATGATTCCATGTGAGGAAATGGCTACCATACACCGTAGCTTGGCATGAGAACCGTGACGAAGCGCGGAGCAATGTGATCAAATGCAAAGCAACCGTGATGGAACTCACACATGTAACAGGACATCACAAAACATAAATAAACTGTGGGACGCCAGAAATTACAGAAGCTTCCGCCCCACTATGGACCGGCTGATTTACCACCAATGTGTGGCTGTGAAAGAACTGTAACGGTCAGACTGACACTCTAATGGAGGATTGGGACAAACCCAGTCATCACTGCTGCAGCTCATCTGTAGATATGTCACCTTCATCTCACTGTTATTATGTTGCTTCACTGTGGGAGAAGTAAAATCATCCCCGATAAGGTCGACCACAAACATTAATCCTGTACGATTGAGCTGGTAGTGTGTCATTAAATCGTTGTCATTAAACCCTGGCGCCACTGATTAAATAAATAGAGAAAATCTTTTCTCTGATGGTAAAGCCCCTGGACCTGATGGATACTCCGCTGAATTTTACAAAGACTTCTGGTCTTTATTCTCACCACTTTTTTTTTTTTTAATTATTGCAGAGATTAAGGAATCTTCAACTCTTCCCCCACATATGAACTGTGCAAATATCAGTTTTCTTCTCAAACCAGATAAAGACGCCACACTCCCATTGCCCAATGATACTAATTAAAGCAGATCTTAAAATAATTTGTAAAACATTAGCAAGCAGACTGGAAAAAATGACACCCCTGATCACACACCCTGATACAACTGGGTTCATTAAAGGGCAACACGCCACTAACAATACACGTAGGTTAATTAATCCTATAGATCACTGCCACCACCACAATAAACAAAAGGCCATTATCACCTCCTTGGATGCAGAAAAAGCGTTTTGATAAGATCAATTGGAAATTGCTCGTCTCTACATTACAAAAAATTGGATTCAGAGAAGATTACTTCTCCTGGATAAAAATATTGTAGACCTCACCCAATGCCTGTGTTAAAACGAATGGTCAAACTTCTCCAAGCGTCAGTCTTGAGAGAGGCACCAGGCAGGGGTGTCCACTCTCACCATCTACCTTCGCAATTTTCATCGAACTAAATTGCAATGAAAATTGCCATTAGACAGAACAATGACGTAAGAGGAATACGAACAGCAAATCCCATAAGATATGCCTTTATGCAGATGATGTGTTACTCTTCCTACAAAACGCACAGACCTTTCTTCTAGAAATAATAGTTAATAGACAGATTCTAATCAATCTCAGAAAATAAAACATGCAATACCTATATTGCTTCTGCCAACCATGTCAAAAGCATTCAAAAGAGTACTGTACTCAAGATTGGCTGCTTACTTTGCTAAACACAACATAAGCCCCGTCTCCACCGCACAAAAAGTACCTGCCTAGACCGGTCTAAACCACTCCAGTTCGCGTGTCACGACAGGAATGCAGTCTAAACCGCTCCAGACCGCTCCAAAGGCGACCGCTTTTCCGCTACCCTTCCGTTGGGGTGCCGGGGACCATGGAACGGGTCTGAGTTTGAGCTGCTGTCTGCTGCTTGGTCAGTGATTTACTACACGCCCTCAATATTTTAATGTGCCGGCTGAATCCTCTGCTGTCAGTGTGGTCAGCTGTGCTCTGGTTGTTTTTATTTTCATTTTCTTTTCTTTGCTGCTCAACTTTAGTGTTTGTTGTGAAAGAGCGACTTGAGGCAGGGGGAGACCGGGGGGAGGGACTTTGCATCACATTGGAGTTTTCTGTTTGCAGCATAGCGCTCGCCGTGGCGTGGATGCGCGTCCGGGACACCGGAGTCTGGAGCTTTCGTCTCCGGCGCTGACCGCGCTCTGGTAGCTCCGCTTTCCAGAGGCGGTCAGCGTTCTGTTCAGCCGCGGTCAGTGGCGCTTTATCGCGGGGACGGACTGCGGAAGCGATGAAAAGGAGCTCGGAGCTCGGCGCCTCCGTGTTCCGGCGCTGTGCTGCCGGACCGCGATCAGCTCCGGAGTGGAGAGCCTCCTGCGTTTGAGCAGAAAGCTCAGACTCCCGTGTCTGTGCCTCAGCCAACCGGGGGGAACGCTCCGGCCACTTGCCCCACACCCGAGCGCTCGAGTGCGGGGCACGTTGCCCCAAGTCGCTGGCAAGTGGCCGAGCGTTCGCTCTCTCACAACAAACATGGAAGTTGCGGCTGCAGCTCTCCGCTGCAAAAAATGACTGCTGCAAAAAGTAACTTTTTTTTTTTTCCGCAAAGTGGAGAATTTAAACAACAGAGGATTCATAAAATCTACATCTGACGACGTTCTTTTCTGTAATAATGTCACATTTCTGCGGAGCTCATAAGCCCCGCCCACTTTTCACGCTCCTCTCTGCAGTGGGGACGCAACCCAAAATTTCGGTCGGGGTCTCTATTCCGAACTGCTCCGTACCGCTCCGCTCCGTCCCGGCACTTGTGTGCGGTGGAGACGGGGCTAAACAGGTCTCTTCAGGAAAAATGGTAGCACAAGTCTGGCCATTTTAGATCTTACCGAGAAAATAAATAATGCGTTTGAAAGAGGAGAAATTGAATTGGATTCTTTCTCAACCTTTCCAAGGTGTTCAATACTACCAACATCCACTACTTGGAAAGCTGTCACAGTACAGTGTCAAGTGCATCTATATTTTGTGCAGATTGTCCCCACTTGATAGGACGTCCCCACCCAACTGAAGCACACAGGACTCCACTCTTTGCGTATTGGCTGCTTTTATTTTCTTTTGCAGTCGTTTGCAGCAGGTGGAAAAACCTCAAAGAAACAAAGGCAATGCTATAACCGCTTGTACATATAGTTTGTTTATAGCTTCACAGATTTTACACAAAAATATTTTAACAAGCACATTTTCAACCATTCTATATTTTTATAAACTCTTTAAGATGTTAAACTGTACTTTAACTAAGTGTACATTTTTTGCAGTCTTATGGTTTTGCCATCACAAAATAAGAAAATGAAAACATCAATTTCCGCTTGCCTACTAAATATTTATACTTTTTACTCTTTTATACTTTTTGTTTTACTAAATTTTAGCAAATCAAATTTTTACCTTTAGTAAATCAAATAATCAATCCATGATTGAAAATACAAATAAATAAATAATCAATCCATGATTCAATCCATGATTCAAATGGATAGGGTCCAAAGAGGTCAACAGCTTTGTATTCGAACGGTGCCTCTGGGCTGGTTCTTTTTTGAGGTAGGCTTGCCATTATTTGTTGACACCTTTTGGCTCTTACTTTTCTGCATAAGAGGCAGTTCTCCACAACTTGTTTGGCAATTCGCCTCCCTCGGACCACCCAGGCTTTCTTTTGCATTCTCAACATTGTCGCTGTCACTCCTTGATGGCCTTCATTATGCGCTTCTTGTGTGAGCAATGTTGAGATCCAGGCTTCGTGTGACAAGAGCAGCTGTGGAATCTTTCTTAAAACTTTGGATTCTTCCACCGCAAAGCAGTAAACCAGAGTTCTTTGTAGACCACCAAGCAGTTTGTAGTGGAGGTAGGAAAAGCTACCTCTTCTTGAGCTGCAAGGAATATGTCTCCGAGGGCATCGACAGAGACGACACCACTTCCTGACACTGCCTCCCACTTTTGTGACTTCAGAGTCTTTGTCATTCGCACACCAAGATTCTAGCAGCTGAACCGGCTGGAGACCTCCACTGACCTATGGGGTCTTTGTTGAGTTAAAATCTGGGCTCACTTGGGCTCTCGTGAGCACAGACACAAATAACTTTTTCCACATCTGGCTAATGTTTTCTCGTGCAGTTGCAGACACATCCTTTCCTGACATGATTGGCCATTCAGTCTCCTGAAGGCTAGGGAATTCTGGCCCTTGCTGCCCCTCGGTCCTGTCATCCAACTAGTCTGGTTCAGCTCCGCAGGTGATGATGTCTGCAATGTTCAGTGAGCTTGGGATCCAATACCAATCTTCCAGGTTGGTGCTGCTTTGGATTTCTCCAATCCTATTTGCAAAAATGGTCTGGAACCCATAATTCTCTCGACGTGTGGCACCCAAGACGGTCTGGCTGTCAAGGAAGTGGTACTATCACTTTACTTTGATCTGAGAGTGCTGTATGAAGAATCTCTTCAGACGACTTGCAAAAACAGCGCCGCAGAGTTCAGCTTTGACTGACTCTCCCTCGTGGTCAATAGGAGTCAGCTTAGCTTTAGCTTCGACCAGTCTCACTGTGGTAGCAGCTTTAGATGTTCACCGGAGGTACAACACCGCCCTGTACGAGCTTTCACTGCTGACTGAGAAGGGGCCAACGATAGGCTCAGCAACAGTATCCAACAGGGTGAGAGATCTGGTGAACATCACTTTGCTTTGAGTCAGACGTATTCCTCGAACAGTTGAATGATGCTTTCCTAAAGTCCATCTGACAGAGCCAAATCCCATGTATCTTTCATGGCAGCATTCTTTAGCTTGGCTTCCTGAAATGCTTTTCTCACCAGAATAGTCCCTTTTTGCTTTGTGGGTGCTGTTAGGCTGATCGGGTCTTATAGCCCAGCAACTTGACTCAGTAACTCTCATCTGGTCAACGGGTCTGTTGTCTCTGTTCTCACATCCTCTAAGCCAGTGTTTTTTTAATCTTTTTGAGCCAAGGCACACTTTTTTGGGGGGTAAAAATCTCGAGGCACACCACCACCCGAAAATGTTAAAATGTGAAACTCTGTAGCCTATATTTTAAAATATAAAGTCATTCTCATCAAAGTTTTATCAACAGGAATCAAATAAATACAGAAAAAATGTATTTCCAAATTTCTTTTTTTTTTTTTTTTTTTTTACTCACTCAGTGTGAAACCTGGGCCTGTTTGGATGAACAAAGAGCTGATATCCTGGTTAGCATTCTTCCTTTTCAAAAACTTCTCTATCACTGTCACTGACACAGTACTTTGATGCAAGATGGGAGCAGCGCAGGTGGCGGTGATAAACCAGACTGACGTCTGTTAAGTTTCGATTTCACCGGCAAATTTATGTCCTGCCATCTATTGGCGAAGAGTATTTATACATGATTACTCTTCAACACACTGCTGACAGCGGCTGTGAGAGCAAATGATTTTGAGAAAAAAATGTGAAATTGAATACTTTCCCACGGCACACCTGACTATATCTCACGGAACATCAGTGTGCCTCAGCACAGTGGTTGAAAAACACTGCTCTAAAACCCCCCCCCCCCCAAAAAAAAACCACTGCTCTAAGCAGCCCATCTTGACCCAGTCTCTTCTTCTTTGTCGGCTTTGAGAAGTTGATTCTCACCATGACATGTAATTTGTTCCCCTTAACCTTGTAACCGAATGCGAGAGCTTTGTTGTCCTCATCTTTCATTTGGTTTGGCAGGATAACGATCTTTTGCGACAACTCTTCAGTGTCTTTCCCTTCTGGCCAGAAAAGACCCACAGCTTCAATGCATACCCGGCAGCTCGGTAGATCCATTCCACATTTGTGGTTATAGTTCTGAGCCTTTGTAGATCGTTGTGGGATGTTAGGATGTCATCAATGTAGCTATGCTCCTGCAGCACTTAGTTCCTGCTTGAGATTGCTGAACTGAGGAACGTTTGCCGTCTCTCTCATAGCAAGCTGTGCTGTACATCCAGCCTGCTTGTCCCCAATGTTGACTCTGGTGATAGCAAACTCTTCATTCTCAAAATCCCGCTACAGAAACCTGTCCAGATCAACCTCAAGTTTCTCCAGCCAGACAGATTTATACATTTTTCTGATAGCTCCCAAAGCAGCAAAGGAACCTCGTCGGAATTTGAGCAGAACTCCACGTATTGGGTTGAGGACTTTTTAGCAGGGCTTTTTAGCAGGAGGTCGTTTAAGCCCTGGCCTTGATACATTTGACTACTGTTCCAGACGAGTCTCACTGGGGTCGTAACAGAATAAGGGATCGGAGTGATCAAGTGGCTAATATACCACACAGTCCCAGTCCAGCTAAGAAGAGTTTCTTCCGACAGTTTCTTTGTAGTGCGGCGATTTACCATTTTGTGGACTTGGGCAGTGTATGCGGCTTTCCACTGAGGGTCCTTGGCCAGCTGCCTCTCTGTCCTGAGGAAGGTCGCTACTGCAGCCTGTCTGTTGTTTGGAAGGGTGGATGGATCTTCGAGCCACGGATAGCTTGCATGCCAGTGGGAACTTTCCCTGTGTTCATTAGCACCAGCATATAACAATCCGCCTTTTACTACCTCCATCTCCCATTCTTTAGCCAAGGTCCTGTCTTTCCCACCCGACCGACAGTTACCACAACGGCAGCCCCACATTTTGTGTTGCAGTCAGCGCCTACACTATCCCACTTCCACCATTCAAAGAAGTCACGAGTGGTGGTTGAGGTGCAGACGTGCTGGATGGTGGGTGAAGTGCATGTGTATTCTTGGCACTTCACAGCCACGGTTCTCATGGATCTGGCAAAGTGTTTGCAGAACATGTGAGCCAAAACAGTGGCTTTCTTGAAACAGTTCAGGATGACTTTCTGCCACTGTTTTCCCAAGTGCTCCATCCCACAGTACGAGGTCTCCCAGGCTGCAAACTTTTTGAGGCGCTAATCTGTCTTCTTTGTGGCTAATCGGGAAAGAATGCATGCAGTTGTTTTGCCGAAACTGGTTGGTGGATGTCTGCAATGTGTTCAACATCATAGCAGACCAACTGATATGATTTGAATGTGCCTTTTTCAGTTCGAATCCGTGTCTTCAGCATGTACATTTTTGTATCAACTGTGACCTCCATACCTCCAACACCATGAACCAAGTTTAATAGCTTCACTTCTCAGGTTCAGATGTTCAGAGGCCTTGTGCATTAGACAGTTCACTTTGCAATAACCACCATCCAAATGAACTTCCTAGCCCCTTTTACAGGCTCCCAACTTCTTCATAGCATCTCGTTTTTCAGCCAGCGTGAGTGTGCAAAATTTTCGGCAGAAATGCAACTTTCGTCTGTGTCCTCTGTCTCTGCAGACAACACACCCTGAAAACTGCCTGTTTCAATTTGCTTGAATTGCAGTTTTAGTGCGAACTTGTCTCTGTTCATGCTCGGGCCTTGTTGAGTCACCACTGAGTTGTTCTATCTCTTCATATATGGCTTCTTGACTGGAAACTTCAGGAGACAATCAAAGCGGTCTTCTTCATCTGTGGCCACTCCCGTTTGTACTGCGTGAAGGAGCCACCTTTCCTTCAGCCCATCAGGCAATTTACTTTCAATCACTTTGGTTACCAGTAGGTTCTTTATGGCCCCAGTCTTGCCGAGGTCATTTAAGTCTGAGAGGGCTTTTTCCACACATTGGATGAGCTCAACTATTTTCTTTGGTTGCTGATCCTTACAATTGGGAGCTTCTGGAGATCTTCCACTATCTCAATAGCAATGTTTGTTTTGTACGAAAGAAGGATTCTCCAGTACTTTGAAAATATCCACCGCTGTTTTGTAGCTCCACATATGAAAAATGATATGAAACATATGATACATATGAAAATGAAATTATCGCAGTATTTTCTTCACTGTTTTCTCACAATAAATGATCTATCATTGTAAATCAAATGAGTCCTCTAGTTACATCTCCATGCCTTTTGATTCCCAGCGCACATGAACGCACCACAGAGCCACCTACTCCCGCCAAAAAACAATCATGGGGACGCTTACCGGCTGTTCTTCAGATGTCTTTAAACACACTTTAGGGGAGATCGCCTGCACATTCGGGATAGTTTTGGCTGCTCTAGCTTGTGCTGCTCACGTTGATTGAGCCAACTGTGTAGCTTTCTTCCTCCGGTCCCAGCGTGTGCCCGGTTTATATATATATATATATATATATATATATATATACACACACACAAACACACACACATATTAGAGATGAGCGAGTATACCTGTATCTGTATGTGTTCAACCATCTAAATCAGGTGTCACCAACACGGTGCCCGCGGGCACCAGGTCGCCCGCAAGAACCACATGAGTAGCCCGCAAGCCTGTTCTAAAAAAAAACAACTCGTGAGCTGCGTCTAAAATTTAATTTTATTCTCTTGCTATTTTTTTAATCGCACTTGTATTTATGCAGATTTGAAAAAGAAAATATCTATAAATATATTCATTATACGTGAAGTTTAGGTTAACGCGCACAATACTGACCTGAGTTCAAAGGTCAGTATTGTGCACATCACAACACCAGTGGAGCGTAAGCTAGCGGGTGCAGCGAAGATGGTCTTACTCTTACCCCAAAAACATGGCAGAAAAAAGAAAGAAAAAGTATCACTTTCACAACGAATGGGAGGAGGAGTTCTTTTTTACGACTGTGAGAGAAACCTGCGTGTGTCTCATTTGCGGGACGGCTGTGGCGACAGCGAAGCGGCACAATGTGGAGAGACACTTCACTACGTGTTACAAAAGCTACCATGCTAACTATCCACCTGGAAGCGCACTACAGACAGAAAAAGCCCGTGAGCAAAAGGCAGCTTTGGGCAAGCAACAGTCTTTTTTCACGCGGCCGGCCAAAAATTCACAAAAAGCAACCGAAGCCTCGTTTAGAACTGCACATTTTCTGATCAAGAAGAAGAAGCCATTTTCAGATGGAGAAGTTGTCAAAGAAGCAATGTTAATAATCGCAAACACTGTACTTAAAGACGAGAAAAATGGAACCGAGCTAATGTCCACTCTCTCCGACGTCCAACTGGGAGCATCTACGGTTAGCGAGACGAGTGTCAGCTATGTCTGGTAACTTGGACGATCAGTTGGACCGGGATCTGGCGAGGTGCAGGTGGTTTAGCATCCAGTGCGATTAGTCCGTGGACAGCAGCGGTACAGCTCAGCTGTTGGTTTTTTTCCGGATGGTGTTTGAAGATTTCTCCACAAGAGAAGAACTCCTGACACTACTGCCCTTAAAGACAACTACGAGAGGAGTTGATCTTTATAACGCGGTGAAGGAGTTTTTCGTGCAGAAAAGGGTACCATTAGAAAAACTGGTAGCGGTGACTACAGATGGGGCTCCTGCTATGATCGGCCGACATATAGGTTTCATCGATCTCTGTCAAGGTGACCCAGACTTCCCAAAATGTCTGCATTACCACTGCATCATTCACCAGCAGGCGTTATGTGCGAAAGTGATCGGCTTTGGGCACGTGATGACTCCCGTTGTAAAAATCATAAACAACATCCGCTCCAAACCAAAACAGCACAGGACTTTCAAGGTGCTATTGGAGGAAATGTCAGCTGAATATGGTGACCTGCTGCTACACACAGAAATCCGATGGCTCAGCAGAGGACGAGTTTTACTTCGTTTTTTGTCACTTTTGGGTGAAATCAAAGAGTTCATGCAGTCCAAAGGCGAAGACATCTCACTGCTAGAGGACACAGAGTGGACACTTGACCTTGCATTTTTGACGGACATTACTGGGAAACTAAACCACTTGAACTGTGAGCTGCAAGGCAAAGGGAAGACTGTTGTCGATATGATAAGTGCTTTAAATGCATTTAAAGCCAAAATGAACACTTTCTCTGTGGATTTACAGAGAAAAAGGGTTCTGCACTTTCCCTTTGTGCAGTCGGTGCTGAAAGACAATGCTTCTGCATCTAAGACATTTGACAAAGTTGCAGAAAAGTACTGTGAAGTCATAAACAGACTTGGGCAAGAGTTTGAGAATAGGTTTTGTGACCTTTATCAGCTTGAGCCATGTGTGTCATTCATTTCCAATCCTTTCATGAATGGGGATACAACATGCTTTGCTGAGAAACTAAGTGCAACATTGAACTTGGATTCTGGACAGGTGGAGATGGAAATCATAACATTGCAAAATGACCTCCACTTCAAAGCCAATCAGGCTGCACCAAACCTTTGGTGCCTTGTTGACACAGAGAAGTACAGTGGTGTATGCACAGCAGCTATGAAGGTTGCCAGCCTGTTTGGTTCAACCAATCTCTGTGAATCAGCATTTTCTGACATGAACTTCATCAAGAACAAACACAGAACACGCCTCACTGATGCACATCTGAAAGACTCACTCACAGTTGCAGTGTCAGGTTACACACCAGATTACAATACACTGGTGAACAGCATGCAATGCCAGTCTTCCCACTAACAAAGAAACTGATGTTGTCAGTGGCAACATGGCAGTGCCATGGCAAAGTTGAATTAAAATACTGAAGAATTGTGTTCAATTTAAAAGTGTGTTCATGACATGTAACGGTGATAATTTTGTCAAAAATGCTGCAGATTTGGTCATTAGTTCATAATGTGACAATATTTATTTAAAAATATATAAGTTGATTTTTCTTTAACATTACATAATTGATAACATTTTGAAACATGGTGCAGCATAGTTCATGATTTGTTAAAATGGTATGTCGGTGGCTCGTGAAAATGGGAATTGTTTGCTGTGAAATGTAGTGATGAAGTGATCATCTGAAAATGTGACAATTACTGAGACTAATAGAGATAAAGTGCTGAATATTGATATCTGTTTCCTACCTTGTTGTCATTATTGATAATTATTGACATAGAAATCAAATCTTCACATAGATGAGTATCATTCATCATTATTTATAATGTCTAACGAAAGGCAAACTGAGCAAATTTGTTATTTCACAAGAGCGTATCAAACTGGTAGCCCTTCGTATGACTCAGTAACCATGAAGTAGCTCACAGTTTCAAAAAGGTTGGTGACCCCTGATCTAAATGATCTGTATCCAAATCCATACTCGGAGTGGGCGGGGCCTAAACTGGGAGTGGGCCTGGCTCTATTGAAACTGGGTGGGGCTTAAATGGTACATTATTTTAAGTCTGAAATTGATATGGATTGATCAGAAGTTGCTTTATTTATTGTTTATTTGAAAACTATTTACAGAACAGCCTCAGAATTGAGATTCAATGTTTTATTTATTAAAAAAAAAACTATATACTATATAGTTTGGTCCCTGTATGCCCCGGAGCAGGAGTTTGCAGTAAGTCGGACCTGTTTCCAGTGCACGTTGGCCTCCGGCAGGGTTGTCTTTTGTCACCGGTTCTGTTCATTACCTACATGGACAGAATTTCTAGGCACAGTCAGGGGGCGGAGGGGGTCCGGTTTGGGGACTACAGGATATCATCTCTGCTTTTTGCAGATGATGTGGTTCTATTGGCTTCATCGAACCTGGACCTTCAGTGTGCACTGGCGCGGTTCGCAGCCGAGTGTGAAGCAGCTCGGATGAGGATCAGCACCTCTAAATCCGAGGCCATGGTTCTCGACTGGAAAAAGGTGACTTGCCTCCTTCAGGTCGGTGGAGTGCCCTTGTCCCAAGTGGAGGACTTCAAATATCTCAGGGTCTTGTTCACAAGTGGGGAGAATATGGAGCGTGAGATCGACAGGCAGATCGGAACAGTGTCTGCAGTAATGCGGACATTGTATTGGTCCGTTGTGGTGAAGAAGGAGCTGAACCAAAAGACGAAGCTCACGATGTACCGGTCGATCTTTGGCTGAAATGAGCTTCCTCTGTAGGGTGGCTTGCCGCACTCTTAGAGATAGTGTGAGGAGCTCAGTCACCACGGAGGAGCTCAGAGTAGAGCCGCTGATCCTCCACATCAAGTGGAGCCAGCTGAGGTGGCTCGGGCATCTGTTTCAGATGTCCTCCGGACGCCTCCCCAGGAAGGTGTTTCGGACATGTCCCTCAGGTAGGAGGCCTTGAGGCGGACCTAGGACACACTGGAAGGACTATGTCTCTCGGCTAGCCTGGGAACGCCTTGGGGTGTAACCGGAAGAGCTGGAGGAAGTGTCTGGGGTGAGGGAAGTCTGGGCAACTCTGCTCAGACTGCTGCCTCTGCAACCCGGCCCCGGATAAGCAGCAGATAATGGATGGATGGATATATACTATATACAGTATATGAAGCTTAATTTGTAACTTATAATATATTTATTTTTATGAACAGCCATATACAATATTAATTAATATTAATACAATATTAATATAGGCTACTTTGTGTGTTCAGCTATATGTGTGTATCTGTGTTATTTTTGAATGATTTGTGTGAACCTGGTGATTCATGTAAACATCCAGTGGAGGCAAATAGGGAAATAATATGTCAGCCTTGTTCACTGTATTCTTCTCAAAAGCACTGTGTTTAGTACGAGCAAAGTTTTCCAACTGACTTTACACCACTGGCCAAACTAAGCGCAAGCAGTAATAAAAAAAAAAAAAAAAACTAGACTGGAGTGGAGGCAGTGTCTGACGCAACACAAGCCATCTTCAGCTCTATCTTGTCAAATGCACCGCGTACGATACGAAACAAGTTCATAAAGTAACTTTAAATGTTATATAAACTGAAATAGAGGCTAGCTGAAGTAATACTGAGTACTGATAGAGAACAACACTCACTCTGTGTGTGGGAGCTGTCTGCAGGGATGTGTAGGGAGGGGTGGGCTCTATGTGTGACTGGCCAATCACAGAACGTGAAGACAGTCAGTTACCAAATGAGGATTTTCCTTCAGCACGAGCAGGGATATTGACTCGTAAAGTAAACTCGTACTATGCTCGTACTCGTGAGAAATGCATTATCCGGCTCATTCCCCTAATATTATATATATATATATATATATAAGTGCTGTAAACAATAATGCATTTGAAACGTTTAACTTGTTAAAAAATTTTTACGTGATTAACGTAGTTTTGTTTACTTCCATTTTTTTTTTTTACTCCCTTAGCGGAGCAGCCTCAAGTGCAGCTTCTAGGTGCAGCACCATGACTACAGAGCACCACATAACCTAGTGGAATAATATTAAGGCAGTGTTGGGATTAAAGAGTGCTCTTGAGCCTTGCGCTGGGAGAGCAGTGCAATGTGGCCTAACACAATGGTTTTCAACCACTGTGCCGTGGCACACTGGTGTTCCACAAGATATAGTCAGGTGTGCCGTGGGAAAGTATCCAATTTCAGAATGTTTTCGAAAAATCATTTGCTCTCAGAGCCGCTGTCAGCTGTGAGAGCAGTGTGTTGAAGAGTAATCATGTATAAATACTCTTCGCCAATAGATGGCAGCACAGAACTTTGCCGCTGAAATCGAAACTTAACAGACGTCAGTCTCGTGAATCACCACCACCTGTGTCTGCTCCCGTCTTGTATCAAAGTACTGTGTCAGTGACAGTGATGGAGAAGTTTTTGAGAAGGAAGAATGCTAACCAGGATTTCAGCTCTGTGTTCATCCAAACAGGTCCAGGATTCACACTGAGTGAGTAAAAATTAAAAAAAGAAATTGGGAAATACCTTTTTTTCTGTATTTATTTGATTCCTGTTGATAAAACTTTGATGAGAATGACTTTATATTGTAAAATATAGGCTACAGAGTTTCAAATTTTAACATTTTCGGGTGGTGGTGTGCGTCGAGATTTTTCCAAACAAAAAAGTGTGCCTTGGCTCAAAAAGGTTGAAAAACACTGGCCTAACACATCTGGTTTCCTTACATAGCTTAACAGCTGCCTGATTGTTGCTTCACAGGTCTCTGAACTGCAGCTGTTGTGGTTTCCTCTCTCGTGTGTGGAAAGGCATAGGAGACCAGCGACGACAGTCTGCAGGGCTGGGTCACGTGGCTCCCGAGGAGTTGCTGCTCTAAGCACACTGTCTCTGACTACTCATCATAGGAGCCATGCGAAAGCTGTGTTTTGAAAAGTGTCAAAATGTTGTTAATGCACAGGTGATGGTTACACCAGTGGCTTACAACTCTATAGGTTGCTGCTGATGCACAGCTGACCATGTGACTTACACACCTATAGTCTATGCTAATTGCTGTCACTGTAACCTCAAGTTAACAGGGTGTTTTTCGCACCTTGGATCAGCAATAGCTGTGTTAGTGTACATTTATCTCTATGACGGAAACAAAAGAATGCATGATAATGCAAGAAAAGAGCTCTAACCACTTCACAAACAGAACTGACTTTGCTTAACAGTGCTGTAATGTGTTCTCCGAAAACTAAGTTCTGAAAGAAACAATGTTATCGGTTGGACAACTAAAAAGACAATTCTGGATAAATTATGCAGATATGTGACAATACTGGTTTTTAAACAGCCTACATGGGGTATACATCATTATGTTAAGTCCGCCCACGGGGCACCATGATGTTGGGATTTATGGTTGGTTATTAGCATTAAAATTACTGTAAGTAATAGATTACTGAAAGTGATAAATCACTGGAAGTTATTTATGAAAGATTTTACTAATTAATTAGGCAAATGGTCATTTACTCATTAACGACTCCTAAAGTAATTGAGTGATTGCTTAAAAGTTAATAAATGATCAAAAATGATTTATTAATAACAAATTCTTAATTTTAATATTGGTAATTTGTCAATTAATAATAAAATTGGGGTACCACCAGCTAAACTGGAAATAGCTAATACCAAAATATCAGTCTCGTTTAGTTAATATTTCTGTGTAAATATAACAATCTTAAATAAAAGGGAATGTGTGAGACAGACTGCTACAAACCACTGAATTGTCAACAATAAATACACAATAATTACCAAGAATCAATCAATTCAGCTAGCAGGTATTTATTATACAAAAATGCATTAATTCAGAAATTATTCAGAAATAATTTCATAAACCAATACATTCAAGTAGCAAACGTCATCGAATACAGAGCTCTAATCTACTAAACAGCAAACGCTATTACAAAGAAAGAGTGTGTGTGTGTGTGTGTGTGTGTGTGTGTGTGTGTGTGTGTGTGTGTGTGTGTGTGTGTGTGTGTGTGTGTGTGTGTGTGTGTGTGTGTGTGTTGGGAGTCTGAGTGGGGATGTAATGACCAGGAGTGTCCACCAGGTGGCAGCGGACCCTGGACGGTAAGTGCGAGTGGGTGTAATGATCTCGAACGGACACTGTGATCTCGCTGATCCCTGTCTACACACTGTGATCTCCCTGATGTCAGTCTACACACTGTGATCTCCTTGATACCAGTCTACACACTGTGATCTCCCTGATACCTGTCTACACACACTTTGGATATGCATACCAGTCCAAACATTCTGGCAAAAGATCTGTGAAGACTTTGCCTGTTACGTGATCTCACAGAAATTAAGAGAGAGAAAAATGAGTCCCACTTGCTCCTGGTTTCCCAAAGCATAGCAAAAAAGGCTCATGAACTGGAAATCCAAAAGTAATCTGAATATAAAGTCATACACAAACTTACTTCTAGATCACATCACATTGGAGAGAATGTCTGCTTGTAGGAAAAATCATTTGGCACAATTTGAGTCAACATGGTTCCCAATAAACAAAAACACCATGTAGCCCTGAGGGGGGCAGTGGCTCCGCCCTGGGGCACTTGGGGTTGACAGTGGCTGGGGCATTATTGCTTGGGTGGTTGGTAGCCCTGTGGTGTGGTGGGTGGGTATCCTCGGGGGGCTTGGCCTGGGTAGTGGCAAGGGAGCGTGTGGGGGGGTCTGCTCTGGGCCGGGTGTGGTCCCGCAGGGGTTGGGTGTGGGTGCTGGGTGTCGGGCCCCAGCTGGCCATCTGGTCAGGATGGGCGGGCGTGGGGCTTCGGGGCCCTGGAGGCTGGGTGCCTTCTCCTTTCTGGTAGGGGGGCCCACTGCAGCGTCGGTGGTGGGGGTGGCAACTGCAGCGATGTTGGGATGGAGGGCCCACCCTATGCTCCCCTCCACCCATTGTGGTGGGCTGGCCCCTGCTGCCGTGCTCTGCTATAATTTTTTCAACTGTCAAACTCATGTACTCATGTACACGGGGCGACCGTGGCTCAGGTGGTAGAGTGGTCGTCTTTCGGAGTGAGAGGTCGGAGGTTCGATCCCAGTCTACACTGGTCTATGAGTCGAAGTGTCCTTGGGCAAGACACTGAACCCTAAATTGCTCCCAGTGGTCGACTAGCGCCTTGCATGGCAGCTCTGTCCCATTGGTGTGTGAATGTGAGCGTGAATGGGTGAATGACTGATATGTGAAGCGCTTTGGGACTACACTCAGTGTGGTTAGAAGGCGCTATATAAATCTAGACCATTTACCATTTACCATTTTACTTCTGTATTTGTAGTTGCTCCTTTGCTAATTTATGTACCTGCTCAAAAATCATGTTAATATCTAGACAGAGCTGCTCAGGTTTGTTTGTTCTAACAATGGTTGGTGAGTGTTTGGATCGATGTGATAACGGTAAATAATATATATAACAAAAACAAGGGTATTGTCTGCCCACCCCCCCAATCCTCTCTCTCTCTCTCTCTCTCTCTCTCTCTCTCTCTCTCTCTGAGCATTCCCACCCGGTTGTGTACAGCAGCCATGCCAACTTCTAATAAAGGCAGTGTTGGGCCCAGAATCCATGCTCCTTCAAGTAGTTCTCCCCCAAGAGAACGAGTTGCAGGAACAATGGGAAGCTAATAAAACAGCATGGGGGGAGGACAGCGACCAAAGCGGTGCAAGTGCCAGGTTGGAAAAGCCCTGTCATTGGTCGAGCCCGACCTGGACACAGCAGGTGTCCGAAATGCAACTTGGTCAAACTGCCTCCCAATCAACTGACCCCCGCTTCTCAAACCTGCTCTCCTAGCAGAGAGCACATCTCTGCCTCACCAGGAAGACCAAGAGAGCACAAAGTGGACCACAAGAACCAAACCAAGGTTCAGCCTGCTGGCGAGCAGAACACACCCTTTGAACTATCCTTACAGAAGCCCAGCCCATGGGCAGTGCTGTACCACACAATGCAACGGAACCGTAAGAGAGCTTTTGTCTGGGCAGCGCTGCCACACTAGCCTGAAGCTAACCTGCAATTGTTTCATGTGCCGCTGATAAGCATCTGTTGTGTATGCGCGTTCAGGCGCACATTGCAAGTTTAGGACTTAGGTTTTCCACCTCAGAACAGGAATTCCAGTGAGCCTCCGGCCCACTGGATGCCTGTGTGGAGAGCCAAGTCACAAAACTGAGCCTCACCAGAACTTTCTTCCTCTTTTCCTCCTCTCTCTCCTTCATTAACCCCTTGTGCGCGTGTGCCCCCCGCGTGTATTCCGCCGCCGCGTGTTAACTGTTCGAGATAAGCTCTCCCTCCATAGCCACATTTGGCATCCGAACTGCTAACTTGTGCCGCTTGTGCCGCTGTGATACAGCCGTGATGCATGTCTCAACATCCTCCGGCATTGCAGTAATGATTCTACCCTGGTGAGACCGCTTGCTCCGAGTGTTCCACGTGCATGCGCGCGACGGACGTCTTGTTTATCTGGTCACTGAGCAACCGTTGTGCTCCCAGAAAGAGCAAGTCAAACGCCTCTAGTGGCTGCGTGGGTCATCGCAATCTTTCTTTACGCCCACCTGGTGGTCGCAATGAGTCATTGCACTCTCCCTCCACGTGGAGCTGTACGCCCCCAGTGGTTATCATGGTCACCGCCCCAAACCATATGCCTGCCTCCCTCTGGCATCCATTCAACATCATGACATCCACTCACACTTGTTGCTTGATTGTGTTGATTTCTCTGATGATTTCCAAATTATTTATGAATTAATAAATTTTTGTTAACCCTCTGGGGCCGATTGACGCTCTGCAGCGTCAAAATCACATGACCGTTTGAAAAGGCAGTAGCGTCACAGCACAGCGTCATCTGGTCCAGTGTTTCAATCCGTGTCGAAAGTGCAGATATAAAACTACAAGCTCGTTTTTAAATGATGTTGATAGCCGGAGATATGAGGAAAACTGTGTCCGTGTTTTTCCGCGACATTTTAGTGCGTCAGGTGCAGAAGACCGGTCAGGAGTGAAAGTGAAAGTAACTGAGCAGCAAAAAAAAACAACACTTGTAATGTTCCAGTATACCTTTCACTCATTGGTTGAGAAGAAGAGCCCATGTCCAATCAAATGAATTTTATAGTCAATAAATCTATGTTTTTACCACCCGAATTTGTAATTTTATGGTGTTTTTAGATCCACTGTTTTAATACAGTATGCCAAAGTGATGAAAATACTTCAGAAATGCATTTATGAGGTTGTCCTGAACAAAATGACACCAAAAAAGGCAAGGTTTAAGAATTTTATATCTGAGATATAAAGGAAAAATCAATTGTAGTGAAAAACGGCACAAAATGCTTCAGGCCCCAGAGGGTTAATAAACGCCTGTTAGCTGAATTGATCGATTCTTCGTAATTATTGTGTTGTGGAGGCGGAGAATGAGGAGACGGACGAAGGAGTCGAGTTGCTTTTCCTTTATTTTCTCCAACCGTCTGACAGTTCACCTGTCAGATACCCAACCCCCAGTGTCACCGCACTTCCCCTTATAAACACCTCCCACTATCAACACCACACCACGTGACCGACACACCCACTCCATTCTGGTTGGGAGAACCTCCCCCTCAGGTGCACACCACACAGGCCCCCCCCCGAACAATCAGAATGGTACTACAAGTTTTACAAAAAACATTTTTTTTTTTTTAGTCCCACTTGGGTGGTCTGCACAGCCGACCATATCGGCTGCGTTGCACCACCACAGGAGGAGGTGCAGGTACCGGCACTGGGGTCACTGCAGGTGCAGGCGCTGTGGCAGGTGCAGGCGCTGTGGCAGCTGACGACTTGGGGGGGTGCCCACGTCTTGGGGGTTGTGCCACCTCCACCGGCTGCTCCGGCATGGTGTGGGCCGGCTTCAGGCGGTCCAGTGAAACCCGGACCCGTTTACCCCCCATGTCCACCACAAAGTTCTTTGTCCCTGCCTCCAGGACATGAAAGGGGCAGTCGTATGGCGGCTGAAGTGGGGAACGGTGAGCGTCATGCCTGATAAAGACATATTTGGCTGTCATCAGGTTTTTTGGGACGTATGACCGGGGAAGGCAGTGATGAACTGGGACCGGGTCGAAGGTGTGGACTGCCCCGTTGAACCTTGGTCGTCCTGCTGTGACCCCCTGGGATTCCGATGGCTGTGGCAGGAACTCCCCGGGGACCCGTAGTGGCTGCCCCAACACCAGCTCCGCAGATGATGACTGGAGATCTTCCTTCGGAGCCGAACGCAGGCCCAACATGACCCATGGCAGTCGGTCAGCCCAGTTGCTGTCTGTGAGAGTGGCTCGGAGCGCGGCCTTCATTGTGCGATGGAAACGCTCACACAGTCCATTGGCCTGTGGGTTGAATGCCGTTGTCCGATGCAGCTGCACTCCCAGGCCTTTAGCCACCTCTGTCCACAGCTCGGAGGTGAACTGGGAGCCTCTGTCCGAAGTGACGTCCAATGGCGTGCCGAACCGTGCCACCCAGGTGGCTATGAAAGCACGAGCCACCTCTGCTGACGTCATTGAAGCCAGCGGGACCACCTCTGGCCACCTGGTGGTCCTGTCCACCATGGTGAGGAGGTGAGTAAAGCCTTGGGAGGGAGGCAGCGGACCCACCAAGTCCAGATGCACATGGTCAAACCTTCTTTCCGGGACCAGGAACGGCTCTAGGGGGGCTTTGGTGTGACGCTGTACCTTGGACCGCTGGCACGCCACACAGGAGGCTGCCCAGCTCCTGACGTCCTTCTTGAGGCCCGGCCAGACAAACTTTGCCCCCACCAGCTTCACCGATGCTCTCACGCCTGGATGCGATAGGGCATGAACAGCATCAAAAACCTGCCGTCTCCAGCCAGCAGGTACCATGGGGCGGGGCCGACCTGTAGACACATCGCAGAGGAGTGTGGCACCATCGTCGTGGAACCGCAAATCCTGCAGCTGTAGACCTGTGGCGGCTGTCCTGAAGGCCTGGATGTCAGAGTCTGCCTGCTGGTCGCTGGCCATGGCAGTGTAGTCCACCCCAAGGTGCACAGAGTCCACGTGTGCCCGAGAGAGGCAGTCGGCCACAGCATTGCTTTTTCCAGCCACGTGCTGAATGTCTGTGGTGAACTCTGAAATGGCGGAAAGGTGGCGCTGCTGCCGCCCAGACCATGGCTCCGAGGTCTTGGACATGGCGAAGGTGAGGGGCTTGTGGTCCACAAAGGCAGTAAACCGCCAACCTTCCAACAGGAACCTAAAATGGCGGACAGCGAGGAAAAGAGCCAAAAGTTCTCTGTCAAATGTGCTGTACTTCCTCTCGTTGTCGCGCAGTTGTTTGCTGAAAAACGCCAGAGGCTGCCAGGCTCCAGCCACACATTGTTCACATACTGCCCCCACTGCGTAGTCCGAGGCATCGGTGGTGAGCGCTACCGGTGCCGTGGGAGATGGGTGGGCCAGCATAGCGGTGTTGGAGAGCGCAGCCTTGGCCTTTTCGAAAGCCAGGATCCTCTCTGCGGACCAGTTCACGTCCTGCTTGGCCTTTCCGCCCCTCAGGGCTTCATAAAGAGGCCGCATCAGCTGAGCTGCATGTCTGATGAAGCGGTTGTAAAAGTTCACCATGCCCAGGAACTCTTGCAGTGCCCTGATGGTCTTTGGGCGCGGAAAAGCAGTGATTGCTTTCACCTTAGCCGGTAAGGGCACCACTCCCAGTGCTGACACATGGTGGCCCAGAAACTCAATCTCTGAGAGTCCAAAACAACACTTAGCTGGGTTCACCATCAGTCCATGCTCCTGCAGTCTTTCAAAAAGCTGACGCAGGTGTAGCAGGTGCTCCGCAGGTGAGGCGCTGGCCACCAGGATGTCATCCAGGTAGATGAAGAGGAAAGGTAAGCCCCTTAAGACGGAGTCCATCAAGCGCTGGAAAGTTTGTGCTGCACCTTTCAGACCAAATGGCATCCGCAGAAACTCAAATAGTCCAAAAGGTGTGATCACTGCAGTTTTGGCTACATCCTGCGGGTGGACTGGCACCTGGTGGTAGCCTCTCACCAGATCCACCTTGGAAAATATTACCTTCCCTGCCAGGTGGACAGAAAAGTCTTGGATGTGCGGAACAGGGTACCGATCATGTGCCGTGACCGTATTAAGGCGTCGAAAATCCCCACAAGGCCTCCAACTCCCATCAGATTTTGGGACCATATGCAATGGGGATGCCCACGGGCTGTCAGAGCGTCGCACGATACCCAGTCTCTCCATAGTGGCAAACTCCTCCTTAGCAATCGCCAGCTTTGCCGCATCCAGTCGGCGGGGGCGAGCAAACACCGGCGGCCCAGCCGTGGGGATATAATGTTCCACTCCGTGTTTGACTATGGCGGCTGAAAACGTGGGGACTGTCAGTTCAGGAAACTCTGCCAGGAGCCGCTGGTACACATCCCCCGAAGCCAAGATATTAGCGAGGGACACCACCTCTCCTTTCCCCAAAGTGCAGGAGAAGGAGGAGAATGAGACGGCGTCCACCAGGCGGCGATTCACCATGTCCACTAAGAGTCCATGCGCACACAAAAAATCTGCTCCCAGGATGGGCACGGACACAGCAGCCATCACAAAATCCCATCCGAACTGACGGCCATTAAAACACACATTCACGAACCTGGTGCCAAATGTGCGGATGGAAGTCCCGTTCACAGCATCCAGAGGCGGCCCTTTACCGCCGCTCTCGACGTCGGTGAAGGAGGCGGGAATGATGCTCCGCTGGGCCCCGGTATCCACGAGGAAGCGCCTCCCGGATACAGTGTCTTTAATGAAGAGCAGCGTTCCGATATCCCCGGCGCTCATGGCTGCTAACGAGTGCCGGGTCTGGCGTTTCCCTGCACAGAGAAGGAGCAGGGCGGCGTGCAGCGCTTGGCTCTGCTCCCGAACTGCCGGTGAAAAAAACACAGCTGGTTGTCATTCTTGCGCCGATCCGTAATCGTCCCGACCGCAAACTGCGCTTCCTCCTCCGGCCGGTGTTCAGGGGGCTCCGGCAGGACTGCATGCACCCCGTACTGCCGTGATGCGAGCAGGAGCTTGTCTGCCTCTTCCGCCAGCCCCCGATAGTCCTTTGTGTGCACGAGTGGAGAACTCGCCAGTGCCGTGCGGACCGGAGCTGGGAGTTGACGCAGAAACAGGTGGATAAACAGGAACTCCGCGTCCAGCGATCCCCGCAGCGCCAACATGTTCTCCATCAGCTCCGTTGGTTTACTGTCTCCCAAGCCGTTGAGAGACAGGAGACGCTCGGCTCTCTCGGCGTCGGAAATCTGGAACAGCCGCAGGAGCAGAGTCTTGAGGGCGGCGTACTTTCCTTGCGCCGGCGGGTCCCGGAGCAGCCCCATCACTCGGCGGGTGGTGGAAGAGTCCAGAGCTGCCACGACGTGGTAATACTTGGTGTCGTCGGCCGTGACTCCCCGGAGGTGGAACTGTGCCTCGATGTGCTGGAACCATGGTTCCGGATGATGTGGCCAAAACTCCGGTAATTTTACCGCTGCGGCGTACACCACGGGCGCACCGGCCGCCGCGCCGCCGGGGATTGCACTGCTGCTGGCTCCGGTTGACATGTTCGTTTGTCAGGGTCACCAATGTGGAGGCGGAGAATGAGGAGACGGACGAAGGAGTCGAGTTGCTTTTCCTTTATTTTCTCCAACCGTCTGACAGTTCACCTGTCAGATACCCAACCCCCAGTGTCACCGCACTTCCCCTTATAAACACCTCCCACTATCAACACCACACCACGTGACCGACACACCCACTCCATTCTGGTTGGGAGAACCTCCCCCTCAGGTGCACACCACAGTGTATTTATTGTTTCAATTCATTGGTTTGTAACAGCCTGTTATCTCACACCTTTACTGTTATTTAAGATTGTTATATTTTGCACAGGAATATTAACTAACTTAAATAACATTTTTATAAACAAGACTGATATTTTGGTATTAGCATTTTCCAGTTTAGCTGGTGGTGCCCCACTTTCATTATTATTTGATAAATGACCAATTTATTAAAATGTCAAATTTTTCATAAATACATTATTTTTGATAATTTATTCACGTTTAAGTAATTGCTCAATTACTTTAGGAGTTGTTAATTAGTAAATGACCATTTACTTCCATTAATAATTAATATTTTTCATAAATTACTTCCAGTGGTTTATTACTTTTAGTAATCTATTACATCCAGTAATCTTAACGCTAATAACAACTATAAATCCCAACAGCAGCAACAGGGGGAGACTCCAAGTCTCTTCCTATTGCAAGAGCAAATCTGTTCTGACACCAGAAGGCTCTCAATCACATGATATTGTTTGCCTCAGCTGCAAACGGGACAAAAATGTTATCACAAACTTAAATCCGAAGCAGAAGGTTTGTCAAGAAGAGGTAGACTGACTGTGGGAAGTCCGAAGGAGGAACCTCAAGGCAACTCTCATCTGTCCTCTGCTGTCTGTTAGATGTGACGGGGGCATTTGTCCTGAGACCTGAAGGTGGAAGCTGAAGTCAGTAAAAGGAGACAACTGTGACAGGATCATTTGACACACACAGAAAAGAAACCTTTACCCGGGATTTCAGTGAGTAGTCATTAATCTGAGTGTTACTGAAGTCCCACTTTGACAGATCAAGCTCCACCTCTCCCAGGAAGCTGTTCCGACCAAACATATCATTGTGCCACACAGAGACACTCAAAGCTTGCGTTTTCAGCACCTCCATCAAGACTCTAAACTGTGAACAGCAGAAGAGGAAATAAAAAGAAACAATCAAAGCAAATACCATGTTTCATTTATAAATGGATCAAATAAATAAATAGATGAAAGAAAGAAAGAAAGAAACATCAATCGCTCAACTATTTCTATAGCACTTTTTTATACAATCAATGTAAATACAAAGTGCTTAACATGCTTTAAAAAAAAGTGTAAAGATACAATTTATAATTAAAAAAAACAAATGAACATAATCACGCAGAAACACACACACGCAGAAACACACACACACACACACACACACACACACACACACCAGTGGTATGAAGACATGGCAGGGCACTGAGGGCTAAAGTGAGGAAAGGGCCACATTTCGGGTCCATCAACACATGGGGTGGCACAGCTTCTAACCACAGGGGGCGCTGCCTCACAAATCCCCCAGCCTGGGCAAAATCCCACAACATATGAAGGGGACCAACCAGGTGCCCGGGACGAAGAAACCCACGGTGCCGTCCCAACAGTGGGAGATCTGGCCACCACCAGTGTAGCGACCCCTAAGAGGAACCACTGGAGATAGAACATTCAGTTAAGAACCTAATAAAAGGAGATAAATAAATAGATAATACTGTTGGGATCTCACAAGACCACAGAAAGTTTGTTCATTTCTAGGGAAAGAAAACTTTTCATTTGTCATGATACACAGTCATGACATATGAATTCGGACCCTGGAATGTGATTGACCATCACACCCAGTGGGGTAGACTTTTTGCCATGGTAGACCCATGTAAATCCTCCCCCGCTTTCTCCTCAAAAGACACTTCCCCCCCATGCACTCAGCCAGTCACCGATTGGTTGAGGCTCTCAGGATTTCGCACCTTCAAATCCCCCAACCTTCACCAAAAGCCTTTGGAAGAGACTTCGCAAGAGTCTTCCCCCGAGTCTTCCCCAGTGAACACCAGGGAGGAGCTGCGTCTGGACAGTTCCTCATCTCAAAAGGTTTCTGCTCCTGTTCTTCAATGGAGGAAGTGGGTTGCTGGAGGCAGCTCACCCAGCGTTAGCATACAGCTAACACCAGAGACCTGCAACCAGGAGCCTCCTCAACTCCTCTGCTGACCCGACCACGAGGGTCAGACCTTCCCCTGAGCCAGAGACCAGCACCCAACATCTGCTTTCTCATCAACCAGGGAAAACCAACCAGTTTCTCCAGCATGGGACTGGGGAAACGACACCTCACATAATTTCTTTGTGTTTTCCTCAACAAGCAGGAAAACCATCACAGACCTGTAGGGATTTCTTACCTCATTAAGGATCACTATTCATGTTGTGGTTGGCAATCGATAATGATTATTAATTATCAGAGAGTTATTAATTATGTTATTGAAAATGTAATCTGATCTGTATCAGATACCTCGGAGCACCACCTGTCTTAACAGGAAATGATAGCCAATTCAGTTATATCAGTCTCATAAGATACACTAAACAGTTTTTGAATTAATAGTTACATTAATAGTTAAATTAATTACAATTGACTCTGGCGATGTTCTTCAGGTGGTAAAAATCAGCCTTTGTGACATTTTTGCTGTGTGAGATAAAATCAAGCTCAAAGTCAAAAGTCAAATCCAAGTTTTTAATGGATGAAGATGGGTTCGAATTTAGCAGTTTTAGTAAAAGTTTCTCTCTCTGGCATTCAGGACCTATAACTAAAACTTCTATTTTGTCCTGGTTGAACTGCAGGAAGATTGCTGCTATCGATTACTTAATGTCTAAAATACGGTTAAGAAGGGCATCGATTGGCCTTGTGTCATCAGGAGACACCACCACATACAGCTGTGTGTCATCAGTATAGCTGTGGAAGCTGATGCCATGTCTCCTGTTGACATCTCTTCATGGCAGCATGTATAGATTAAAACGGATTGGGCCGAAAATCGACCCTTGGGGAAACCCATAGCTGATTTCATGGGTTCCTGAGGAACGTGTATCCATGTTTACAAAGAAGCGTTGATCTGTGAGATAAGAACTGAACTACTTAAAAACATTACCAGAGATGCCAACCAGATTCCTGAGTCTATCTAATAAAATGACCTGATCAACAATGTCAAAAGCAGTGCTAAGATCCAATAAAATCAAGACTGTGAGCTGTTTGGAGTCTTGATTGCACCTGATGTCTTTTAAAATCTTTAAAAGGGCTGTCTCCATGCTGTGGTTCTTCCTAAAACCAGACTGATGCATCTCTAAAATGTTATTTGTGAGTAAAAACAATTTTTCAAAAATTTTGCTTAAAAATGGTAATGGTAAGTTTGATACAGGATGGTAGTTTTTATGAGCCTTGGGGTCTAGACTGCTCTTCTTCAGAAGGGACCTCACCACGGCCGTTTTAAAGGCGGTGGGGAAAGCACCCGTCTGAAGGGAGCAGTTGACGATGTTTAAAAGCTGTTCCTCAAAGGACCCATAAAATGACTTAAAAAGTGATGTAGGAATTGGATCTAAAAGGCAGGTTGTTCCTTTAACTTGGCAGAAAACTCAACCACGTTTTCTTGCATCAACCAGGGCAAAACAGTTCAATGATTCCTCCGGAGAAGAAAACAGCCGAGGTTAGTTAAAAGGTAAAGTTTGTAAAGTTAAAAGGCTTGAACTGATGTCATTTATTTTGCTTCTGAGGTGGTAGGCATAATCCTCATAAAAGGAGGTAGTGGGTAATGACTTTTTATTAAAATTGATGTTTGTTATAAGGTCGAACGTGGAGAAGAGGAGTTTGGGGTTATATTTGTTGAGTCTGATGAGCTTTGAGAAGTATGAAGTCCTTGACTGTTTGACTATAGATATAGAGATACTTTTTTTCCTAGCATGCATTGCAGCCCTGGTGTCCTGGGCCCAGTTGTTCAAAACTCGGTTATTTTAACCACTGGTTAAGCCCTAACTGCCGGTTAAATCCTTAAACCGCTGCTAGCTAAATATGCATTGTTTAAAACATGGTTAGTTATCCCATTAGTTAACGTCGCCGTCAAAGTCAACACTGAGTTAACAACAGTGTCTGTCAGCCTTGGGCTGAGTGGCATAAGTGCCACTCAGCCCAAGGCTCCGCCCACTTTCAAGTTTCTGTGCTTCCGTGTTTTGGCTTAAACATTGTGTTTAAGCCAAACACGCAGCGCAGTGTTTTTATCTGTTCTATAAAACAACCATAAAACATAACAAGCTACACTGCTAACAGGATATTAAAGTGTAGCATGTTATTTCAGTTCAAGTTTACGGCCGTTTAAATGTATTTAACAGCTGGTTAAACAATAACCCAGTTTTGAACAACCAGGCCCTGATGAACAACAGCTTAAAACATTAATTGTAATTTCTGTCAGTTAAAGCATCAGATAGTTATTTTAATTCTAAATGGATAGTGTTTGTATGTGAGTGCAGACCTGGATTTATCTCAGATTATAGAAGTTGGTAGAAGAAAACTGCAGAATCTCACCCTGAGGATTTCATTGTAGGTTGGGTTTAATGTCTTCTTTTTAACACTGGTTTTTCTCTTTCCCAGCTTTGTCTTGTCAGGAAGAAGATAGCATTTCACATACCTGGGTCAACACAGCAAAGTCCAGCGTAATTAGAAACCATCTATACTCTCTTACCTTTTTCCATACATGCCATTAATGACAGCTTGTGATGACTGTGTCAGGTTAAAAAAGTACTGACGGGTCAGAGTGGTTTTTCTTCCTGTCGGCTATAGCCAGCCCCCTGCAGAGCACAACAAAGATGTGGAACTCCTCCAATTTCTGGATGTAGTTTAGAGCAAACTGGATACTCCCCTGCACGTCCACATCGAGAAAGTCGCTAGGGTAAATACTGTTTATGCTTCCATTGACCTGAGGAGTAAGAGAAGCATCATATGATACATTGAAGGCTTTGATAAGAGTCGTCAGGTGGTGCTTAAGATATATACTACATGCTTAACATTACCATTATATGAGATATTCCCATTCTGAAAGATTCAGCAAAAAAGCTCTACGTAGACTATAAAAACCCTTCATCAACCCTTCATAACAGTAGAGCACATCAGATCCTCAAAACAATCTTATATAACATATTCTCGTGATGATTAATAAACACAAAGTAAATAAAATGACAAGTTTTTCTTTATTAACTTAATTTGATAAAAATTGGATTTTAGTCTTTTTTTATGTCATAAAATCAAAAAAATATAAACAGAAACAGGAGAGCTTTGTCATGCCCTGCACAGCAGTGTCCACAAAGGGGTGCTATTGCCTTGCTGCGGTTCTTTTCTGCTGCTGTCTTCCAGGTGAGCGTGACCAAGTGGTGCGTTCGAGGAAGCATTGATTCTGGCTGGTTCTAATCAGGGAGTTTGGTGCAGCTGCGGGTGCCAAGTGATGATCATTTGGCTGAAGAACAGCTCAGCTATTTAACTAAACTCCTGACTTCCCCCAATGCTGAATCACTGCTACCATCAGTTATCAGGCATTATATGGGGCAGGCCACGTTTACACACACCTGGGTTTTTACAAAAATGGACATTTCCCCCTCTAACTTGAAAAAGAATGTCTTCATTTACACATACCCACATATAAACCTGGTTCAGAGCTGCTACGAGCAGCCAAACCTGTAGGGGGCAATGTAGCAAGAAGCCCTGAAGCCATGTTGACCAATCAGAATCCTGGAGAAAAAAAACACCACATCACGCATTGTGACGTAAATATACACCTAAACCTTTAGATGCAACCAGAGACATGGATTTTATACAGATATCCACTGTGGCCGGAGTTTTCAGGGATCATCGTTTTTGGTGAGTCGTAGCTTCATTTATGTGTAAATGCGCCCAAAGGCAGAGAAGTATCATTTTTTCATGCCCGGGTATGTGTAAACATGGCCTAAGACTTGAATTCACTCTGCTCTTGTGTAACTCTGGCTTCTCGTCCATCTTTTCAGTGGGAAAGACACGCTCTGCTCTGGCCGTGTAATCACCAGCTCTGTGTCAGCTCCAAGCCTCATCTCCCACCAGCCAGCTGGTAATGCGTTCGTTGCCACCTCATCAGCCCTATGATTGTTCCATTGACCTGCTGCCTGGAGTCAAGCTTCCTCACAGTCTGTTGTATAAACTAACCCGACTGGAACGGGAGGCCTTGGAGAACTACATTTGTGAATCCCTGGCTCCAGGAATCAGCTATCCCTCCTCATCTCCAGTCGGAGCTGGCTTTTTCTTCGTGGGTAAGAAAGATGGTTCCCTCCAACCTTTCATCGATTACCAGGGTCTCAATTACATCACCATTAAGATACATTATCCTCTGTCCACTTTCACAGACAGTGAAAGTGGAGCCAACCAAATTAGATCTCTGGAACAAGTACCATCTAGTGCAGATTCATGAGGGAGATGAATGGAAGATGGCCTTCAACACCCCACGAGGCCACTATGAGTACTTAGTCCTGCCTTTTGGACTCACCAACACCCCAGCCATCTTCCAGAACCTCATGAACGATGTGCTCAGGGACATGATAGACTGTTTGGTCGTCACCTACCTGGATCACATCCTCATCTACTCCCACAACCTGTGGAACACACCTAACAGATCTGCCAAGCCCTGGAAAGGCTCCAGAATAATATGTTAAGGCGGAAATTTGTGAGTTCCACAAATCTACAGTGTTGTTTTGGGGCGTCATTATCTCCCAGGAAGCGGTGCGGATGGATGCAGTCAAGCTCATGACAGTACAGGACTGGCTGCAAACTGGGGTGAGAGCTGTTCTCTCTCAGCGTTCGGCTGACAACAATGTGCCTTCTTCTCCTGACGCCTCTCACAAGTGGAACACAACTATGACATTGGCAACCGGGCGCTGTTGACAGTAAATCTCGCTCTGGAGGAGTGGAGGCACTGGTGGGGGGATCTAAGCACCCATTTCTTGTTTGGACAGATCCCAAGTACCTCGAATACCATCCGCTCTGCCAAGAGGTTAAACTCCCACCAGGCCTATTAGACTGTTTTGTGGTCAGTTCCGGTTCATCTTGGCCTATTGCCCTGGGTCTCGGAATGTCAAAACCGATGCCCTGTCCCATCAATTCTCTGTGGAGGAGTCTCCATCTGAACCTGCCCCGATTGTATCTCAGGCCTGCACCATCAGTTCTCTCACCTGGGAGATCGAGGCTCTGGTCCAGCAGGTGCTCCTCCAGCAGCCAGACTCTGGCAATGGCCCCGCCCATGCCACCTTTGTACCTAACACTGTTCACTCGCAGGTCCTGCAGTGAGCCAACTCCTCCTCTATTTTCTGTCTCTCCTGTGTTTCTCGTACCCTGGGAGTCCTGCGACAGAAGTGCTGGTGGACCTCAATAAACAAAGACACCTGAAAGTTTGTTACAGCCTGAACCACCTGTGCCGGAAACGATACTTCCAACCAGCCCCGCTCCGGTCTTCTCCAACCTCTGCCTGTCCTTAGTCATCCCTGGTCTCACATCGCAGGGGACTTCATCACTGGCCTTCTGCAATCCAATGGTAAGACCACCATCTTGATTATTGTTGTTGCTGTTTTTCGAAGGCTCCACACTTCACACCAATCTCCCTATAGCCAAGAAGACAGCGGATATGTTGGTGTCTGAGGTTTTTCATCGGCATGGCATCCCCATGGATATAGTCTCGGATCATGGTCCTCAGTTCATGTCATAGGTGTGGAAGGCCTTTTGGTCTGCCCTCTGAGCCAAGGTGAGCCTGTCTTCTGATTTTCACCCTCAGTCCAATGGCCAGACAGAGCAACTAAACAAAGAGATGGAGACCGGTCTAAAATGCGCCACTGTAGAGAACCTTGCTGCTTGGAGCAGCCATCTTCATTGGGTTGAGTATGCACACAACTCACCCGCTAACTTGTCCTCTGGCTTTCAATGCTCCCTGGGGTACCAGCCCCCTCTATTCCCATCCTAAGAACAGGAATTGGCTGTACCCTCTGTCCAGACCTTTATAAGGAAGGCCAAGAGGATATGGAAGCAGGCATGGTCAATGCTACTCCGGTCATCACACAGGATGGAAATACAGGCTAAATGACGATTGTCACCTGCTCCGGATTACAACCCTGGCCAGAAAGTGTGGGTGAGGGTCAAGGACCTTCCACTTAGGGTGGAGTCCAGGAAGCTAGCACCCCACTTTATGGGACCAGTCAAAACAATCAGCAAACCTAGTGTGGTGTGTCTTAAGCTTCCATCCTCAATGTGCATCCATCCCACACTCCATGTCCCACTGATAAAACCAGTGGAGGGGAGTGAACTGGCCCCCCACGTATCCATCCCCGTCCACCACCCAGAAAGTTGGAGGGTGGCCTGGTCTACACAATACATCAACTGGTGGATGTATGTTGCCGTGGACGGGGCCTCCAGTACCTGCTGGACTGGGAGGTTACGATCTCGAGGAGCGATCATGGGTACCCCAGAGTCGCATCATGGACCCTGGTCTCGTCCATATCATCGTCCATATCTGGGCTGGCTCAATCATACACCAGGTGGCGCAGGAAGGGGAAGGGATACTGTCATGCCCTGCACAGCAGCATCCACATAGGGGTGCTGTTGCCTTGCTGCTGTTCTTTTCTGTTGCTGTCTTCCAGGTGGGAGCGGCCAGGTGGTGTGTTTGAGAAAGCATTGGCTGATGTTGGCTGATGAACAGCTCAGCTATTTAACTCATCTCTTGACTTCACCCGATGCTGGATCGCTCGCACTGCTACTGTCAGTTATCACGCATTCTGTGAGTAACACTTGGATTTTGTGTAACTCTGGCTTCTCGTTCGTCTTTTCAGTGGGAAAGACACTCTGTGCTCTGGCTGTGTCATCACCAGCTTTGCCTCAGCTCTCCCAGTCAGTTCCAAGCCTCATCTCTCACCAGCCAGCTGGTAATGCGCTCAGAGCTCCCTGACACTACCTCAGCCATCCGCCCACCAACACCAGGTCTGTTCCACGGAGCCCCCCTGAGCTGACTAAGCTCTGCACCTGCTTAGCTCCTCGCCTGCTCAGCACCATGGATCACTCATCTCAGTTTTGGATGCGATCTATGAATCACTCCTTGTGGCTCTGCTCCACTCTATTCAAGAACCTCTGCTGATCAAGTTTAATTAACACCCTTGAACTTTTCTATCCGTTTCATGCTTGGCTTTCCACACCTGAGCCTCAGATTTATTCAAATTTAGAATGTCAATGATCTTTGAACAAAAAAAACAAAAAACAGGCAAATAAAATAGTTTGACAAGCACAGATTATGTGACCACATACTTTACAATATTTAGCATCTGTTAATATATGTTTCAAAGTGTGTATGTTTGTGTGTGGGTAGAAATGTTGCATTGTGGCATGGTGATTTACAGTGCTGGAGAACATACCGATGACACTGAGGCCATTCCTGAGGAGATGCTGATGTTGGACGTGGAGCTGCTGGTGTTTCTTCGATACCCCATGGTGGTTTCAAAAGTGCTGTCACTGTCTGTCTAATGATATGAAGAACACACAGATGAAACATCACTGACTAGTCAAAACACTCAAAGACACAGACAGTCCTGAGATGAATTATGTGATGTAAACAACACATTCATTCCAACTGATGGAGCTGAGGATTTTTTCCTGGGAGTTTAGATTTACCTCATCCTGACGAAACACAGGCACAGACATGCTACTTCTCATCTGCTCACATGAAGGAGGTGAAGAAACTGTAAACAAACATGTACTTTCAATATTTACAGCAGCATATAATATTTTGTTTTCTGAATCCCAGAAAGATACTGGTTACATTTATAAACCTGAACATGAGGTGTTTACCATCATCAATGCTCAGATTCAGCTCTTCTCTTGCTCTGTTTCTGTTCTTTCCTTCTTCTACAAAGACATAAAATCATAGAAACATGCCTCTAAATGAACTTAATAATTTCATGCCATCAAATGATTACAGTGGCGGGCCGTCAGGGCCATCAAGGTCTTCTCAACAGGCCTAAGAAAAATATTTGAATCACAGATTGATATTGATTATATTATGTCCATGAATACTATAATTCCAAATGGTCTGTCCACTTCTTCTCAGAGCTTCTCGCCCGGCCACGCTGCTTCCAGACGTGTATTTCCATGTTAACATTTTTAATAAATCATATTTCAGCCATCCCCTGTTGCTGGGTAAAGAAATCTGCCATAGGCCGTCACTTTCTGTTCTGCAGGCGTCTGCAGTGTAAAATAAGTGTTGGTCATGCTTCTACTTCAACCAATCAATTTGATATTGGCGACTCAGAGCCTTCTCAAAGGCCAAGTGTGACGTGAGAATTTTTTTATCCCCCGCCGTAGCCGATAGGCCCCGAAGGGGGATCTTGAAACAGTCTCCGTACGTAAGTCCGTACGTCCGTCCGTTCGAACGTTTCTACCTACATCTCGGCAACCCCTGGGCCCACAGTGACCAAACTTCACATGTGGATACATCTCAGAGGGGGAAGGGATACTATGGTGACCTTGACCTAATTTGCATATTAAGTATGTCACAGGGTCACGAAGTGCTTAAAAACACATTTTGGGCTCTGGAGGCCTAGGTTTTTGAGCTAGGGCTCTGAAATTTTATACACACCTACTAGTACTCTGGGGACACCCTCCAGCATACCAAGTGACCTGACCTTGACCTTGACCTTGAAGATTGGTAGGGTCTGAAGTTTGCTCGTCATGGTTGCAAAATACATGTATTTTCATATAAACATTTCTCCTCATTTCTCAGCAGTTCCTGGGCCCACAGTCACCAAACTTCACACATGGACACTCCACCTGGGGAGATGGGGCACCATGGTGACCATGACCTAATTTGCATATCAGGTCACAGGGTCACTAAGTGCATAAAAACACCTTTTGGGCTCTGGAGACGTATTTTGACATAGCTTATGAAGAAGACCTTTCAGATTCTACATAATTATCTACTAGGACCCATGGAACACCCTCTAGTGTACCAAGTGTGCTGCCTTAGAGCTGGCTTTGTGAGAAAATATAAAGCCCTCCGGCGGGGGATTAGCCGAGCAACGGCCTTCTTGTTATTCCGTCTAATTGGATCATCAGAGCTAGGGATGAACGAGTACACCACTATCTGTATCTGTATCTGTATCTCTTCTTGGAGTGGGCGGGGCCTAAACCGGAAGTGGGTTCACCTGAAACTGGGTGAGGTTTAATCAGTACATTATTTTAAGTCTGAAATTGATATAGATTGGTCAGAAGTTGCTTTATTTATTGTTTATTTGAAAACTATTTACAGAACAGCCTCAGCATTGACATTCAATGTTTTATATATACAAAACTGTATACTATATACTCAGGGTTGGGTAGTAATGCACTACATGTTAAGTAATTAGGATACAAAACAATCTAACCATAATCTGTTAGAACACTTAAAAAATGTGTAATCTCGTTACAGGTATATTCAATAAAAACTGGGACTACTGAGCAGGATTACAGTAGAAAATCCGATGGAATAAACTAGAAATGCAGCTGTCACATGCGCCTTCCGCTGGCATTGCGACACTTCCCGTCGCTTTCAGGCTGGCCGGCACTGACGCGTTGCCATGGATTTTGCAGCCAGCTTCCCTCATCACTGTTTTAAAGTCGGAGAAGTCTCTTAACCTCTCTGTACAATGCTAATGATGCCTCCCAGCCGTGAAAGTTCTGTGAACGTCCAGGAAATTGACGGCTCACCTGAAGAAACATCTAGGTAGGAAAAAACCCGCTCACTTTCACTGATACACACCTGGACTCTGTCAACTAGTTTTATTAGCTCATAACCTGCCAGTAACCTGCCAATACCAGTACTTGTGCTGATGGTAGGAAGCCATCCTCAATACGTTTAAAGGATCTCATGTTTAAAGGTATTAATTGGGGCTACACGTGCCATAACTTTATTATTTTTTTTTTTTATCTGCTTGTTGACTGAGTAGCAGGTCGAACAGGTTGTTCAGTTATTATCAATTAGTGATTCATGCTGCCAGATACAACCTCTCATCAAACATTCGTATTTAGTCCAGAAAAACATCCAACATTAAAACCAACTAGAAAATTCCCGTGGAAATTTTATTGTGCCTGCCACCTGCCACCCCCTGCTGCCGAGCGAGGCCCCCTACTGTACTCGTGAGCCCGTGGCGGGGTCAAAAGTACGTGGAAACCATGTCATTAGCTAGTGGTTCTCTGTCGCAGTGCCACCACGAGGCCAACCTCCAAATTTCAGCTCATTTGAACAAACTTGTTAGCATGCGATGCTAGCACCTGCGATTTGCCTGAAAAGTGCAGAGGACACCTCCCAGGTGGGGCTGACCTGGAATCCGGAGTTTTATAACATTCAGACATGCTAAGCTAACTAGCTTAGCACAGCGACTAATTAGCTAGTGCACCATGATCGCAGCGCCCCATGAGGCCACCCTCCAAATTTCAGCTCATTTGAACAAACTTGTTAGCATGCGATGCTAGCACCTGCGATTTGCCTGAAAAGTGCAGAGGACACCTCCCAGGTGGGGCTGACCTGGAATCCGGAGTTTTATAACATTCAGACATGCTAAGCTAACTAGCTTAGCACAGCGACTAATTAGCTAGTGCACCATGATCGCAGCGCCCCATGAGGCCACCCTCCAAATTTCAGCCCAATTGAACAAACTTTTTAGCATGCTAATTGGCATGCTAACAAGTGTTGATGCTGAGGCATTGGCATCAGCATTGAAATGCATTGAAAAGTAAGCTGCCTAAGATACTGTATGTGTGTGAGCACTGTGTGGTCAACCATCATGTTACTGGTCCAGCCAATCAGAGGTGCCGTGTGTATTGCCAGGCAGATTGGCTGCTTCAGTCTGTAATGCCAGCCTGATTAGATGCAGCTTGTGTGTGTTGGTATGGAGACGGCTCCGGATTGACAGGGTGCAGATGGCAGAGACTATGAATCGTTTTCTGATGAAAGAAGGTGATTAAGGTCCCGAACAACTGCTTGTAGAACCGTGACACTTGGGTGAAAAAATCCTTCACCGTCGGTGTCGGAAGAAGTTGAAGGACGTACGATGTGGTTTTTGTGTCCTCACGAGGTTCCGTCTCCCCGCAAAAAGTTTTTAAGAGTAAATTGAAGTCTCTAGCTGAAAATTTGGCGACGTGATGTGGCGTGGAAAAAGTGTGAGTTTTTTTCTGTTTTTTTCTCGGCTCCCATGCAAAGCGGATGGGAAGTTCTTTGCCGTTTTTTACGTTTTGTTCGAAAACCGTTTGCGATATTCATAATCTGAATAGATGCACAGGATTCCCGTTAATTCCACACATAACGATATGCTTTTTTTGTACGTACTCCAAACGGTGTGGGACTAGTTTGTCGTCAAAGTTTGTGCGGCAGAGGAACATTTTTTTTTTTTTTTAAACTGCGCTTTCCTGGGTTGAGAGAGAGAGAGAGAGAGTTTTGGAAAAGATGGGCACATATTCTTGAATACAAATTGAAAGCTTTATTTGTATTGTGGTTTTGATTCTTAAAAGCAAAAAACAGTGTTAGACACCTGATTTGTTACTGAGTTTTGACAGTTCAAAACTTGGTAAGTGCAATTTGTGTATGCTGTCTACAAGATTTGTCAATGCAATTCAGCAGATAACACAATCCATTCTTTCTTGTCTTTAATTTGTATGTTTGCTAGTGAAGCAATACAAAAGTAACTAAAAGTACTCTGGTAGATTACATTTTTATTTTAGTACGGTACTCGGATTAAGTTACTGATTAAATTTTTTGACAGGTAACTTGTAATTGTAACAGATTACAATTTTCAAGTAACCTTCCCAGTACTATATACAGTATATAAACTTAATTTGTAATATTTATAATATATTTAATTTTATGAACAGCCAAATACAATAAACATTAATATATGCTTATTTGTGTGTATGTGTCTAAGTGGTCTGTAAGACTGTTAATTTTTTAATGATCTGGGTGAATTTGGTGATTCATGTAAACATCCAGTGGTGGCAAACAGGGAAATAATATGTCAGCCTTGTTTATAATCTTCTTCTCAAAAGCACCGCATTCAGTACGAGCAAAGCTTTCCAACTGACTTTACATCACCAGCCAAACTAAGAGCAAGTAGACTGTTAAAAAAAAAAGAAAAATGACTGGAGTGGAGGCAGTGACCGACGCAACATGAGCCGTTTTCAGCTCTGTCTTGTCAAATGCACCGTGTACATTATGAAACATGTTCACCAAGTAACTTTAAATATCATACAAACTGAAGTACAGGCGAGCTGAAGAAAACCTAACGAGTACTGTAAAAAGCAACGTGAGCGAGAGTCAAGCCAAACAGAGAAATTGGTCACTGTGTGTGAGTGGAACACCGCTTTGGCTGCAGAGATGTGTGTGTCTGTAGGGAAGGGCGGGCGCTGTATGTGACTGACCAATCACAGAGTGTGAAGACAGTCAGTTACCAAATGAGGATTTTCCTTCAGCACGATCACGGACATCGACGAGTTTTACTCGTATCAAGGGCACCACCAGGAGTGGAGCCTGTGGCTTAATTTGACTCAACACAGGAAACCTCACCCGGCCCGGACACGGAAAATTAAAACTCGTCAAAAATGCTTTATCCCTTGTCAGAGAGTACATTCTCCAGTGCGAGCTGGCTGCATCTGCAGTGAGCTGTACAAACAAAAAATATAGTTGTGTTTATTTAATAGCGATTTTTGTCAACCTAAAATGACTAAAGGGGAAGATAAAGACATTTGGTTACAGATTTATTGTCAAAACAAGTTTCAAGCTGGACTTTTCCAAGAGGTCATTGAACGCATCGTAGCACTCTGAGCGCACAGAGGTCTGATGCAATTTACCTGCGCTCACTACAAACTCCATGGCAGAATTCAGGATTATGTTATTTGCCATCATATTATTTTCAAGACCACGAAAAGCTGACGTTTGTCACTATCCTCAACCCCCAGAAGCTTTGGAAAAAGCAGCCGCTTTTTGAATGTCGCTACAGCTTGTGAACTCCAGATAGTTTTTTCATTAGTAAAGGTATTTATTCTGGCTCCACGAGTATCTATCTGTGATGCAATGGCTCTTTATACTGCATTTCTGCACAACATGGTTTTTGTAGCCATAAAAAAGTTATTGAGGGGTGGATTGACCCAGCATATATAAAGGCCTAGGTCAAAAATGCATGGCCCGCCACTTCTATATTACATTCAAAAAGTTAACTGATGCTTTAATTTCAGATGACAAAATGGTGAAAAAAAATATCAAAGAATGAAAATAGACCCTTTGTACAAAAAGTTATTTCAAAAAGTTATGAACAAAGATGATGAAATCCTAGTGTTTGCATCGGTTACCTGTTTGTGAGGCAGATGACATGCTTCTTGAAGATAATCGTTTCAAAGCCAACATGATGGAACTTGAATAGTCACAATAACCTGAAACCAATCACACACCATCAGCAAGAGGAAATAACAAAACCAACAAACACATTGGATAACAACACAGGCAGTGAAAATGTAACATTTCATGGGTAATAGGAATTCATTTTGAAGTTGGTGGAAGGAACACATTTCATAACATTTGGAACTGGGTCAACAAAAGGCTACAAACTTTAAAACAGATATAAAAAACACAAGCATTGGGTGTATTGGTGATGGCTCACTAAAATGGTATAGAAGGAGCGTTTCAGCAACTGGTTCACTTTGAAGGTCCCACCATCTACAGGTTATATATTATAAAATAATATTATAAAACCAGAGAAACATCTGTGTGAGACGGACAAGACCTCTGCTTGAAAACGATCTTAAAAGGGACCGCGTACAATTTAAACATAAATGTTGCCATTTGATGCATAGTACCAGATTTCGGCTCATTCGCATCAGCATACTAATAGATGCTTTTAGCAGCTATTAGCAGTAGCAGCGCAGCTTCTTTTCCCGCAGGGCGACTAAAGTGAGTAATGCAATATATTTCTACAGGTGCAGTTCAAGTAGCAGCAGCACAACAGTAACATTCCTGTTTTCTTCTCTGCAGCTGGTCGGCTGAAGCAAGAATGACTCAGTGAATCAGTTAATGAATGTGATGACTCGTGAGTTACCATTCAGAAAAGTGACTCACAGGTATTGAACAACTCATTCAAACTCGCACATTACTTACTACTGGATTTTACAGTATATTATTGTTTTGTTCATGTAACTTTGTTCATGTAATAAGTTCACAACTATTTTGGAGAAATATTAATATTCTCAAAGTGTTGCAACTTCTAAATAAATAAGTCTGGGTTTTGGTATATTATCTCTATCGATGTTTTCGTTTTTGCTCAACTTGGAGAGAAACAGTGCTAAAAGCAAGTATTTGAATATGCTTGTATATAAATATACTAAATATACTCACATGTGTTGAATCAGCATTAATTTCATGATTTTCCATGAATTGATAACAAGCTTCACTTTTAAGTTGAAAAAATGCGATTAAATGCAATCAATTACAAAAAATTGTGCAATTAATTAGTTTTTTAATTGATTGACAGGAGATAGATAGATAGATAGATAGATAGATAGATACACAGCTCTGCTCGAAGGTTGACAACTCGGCTGGAAGTTAAAGGACCCATAATTCGCTATATTTCATGTTTCACAGTCCATCCTATGCTCATGTGGGATAATAATTTGGGTGATACAGTATACAACACTCAAAAATTCTTGTATTGAGCTGACATCACCTCTCATGAAACGGGTGGTTCTCAGCTCCTCTGCCTTCCCCGCCCGCACAGAGGCTGCCGCTCAGCCCACAGCCGCCTCCTCCCACCCCCTCGGTGACGTAGCCAGCAGCTCACGCTCGTAGTTGTAGTAATGTACTTACAGATCTCGGCGCCTCTTTATTGTGGGAATAACACCAGGTTTCAAGATGAGCCTCTGAGTAAGTCTAGTTTCAAAATACCCATAGTTCTGGAAGCAGTCTTTGGTGAAGTGTCGCTCGTAAACAAACAGATTCGTTGCGAATTTCTGAGGCAGGTCCACGGGAAAAAAGTCCAGCCACATTCGCCGCTGTGCTTCTTCTTTCGACAAGCCAAATAGTGTGGACACATACTTGCACCCGAAAACACATTTTCTACAAGTAGACATGATGCCGAAAACAGTAATCGACAGCAATAAAAACAGCAGCGTTCAATGTGAAGCGAGAATAGACTGAGATAGCGCAGAGAAGAGGCTGCGCTTCTTGCCACATTCATGGGCGTGTCTTGTTTTGGTTCCTCTGCACATCAATCTTCCTGGAGGTGGGCTTCTCAAGCTCTGTGCCGCGTCATCACAGTGGTGCTGTGTCATCAAATTGAATCAACGTGTAGAGCTCCCCCACCAGTTAGAACCGAGAAAGATTGCCTTCTAACTCAAGCTTGAGGGAATCAATGATAAAAACACTTTGAGGATGTATGTGAACCCCAAATAGCACCTTTATGATGTTTAAAGCACAGAAAAGTCGATTTAGTATTATATGGGTCCTTTAAAGGGCCACCATATTGGATATACTGCAGAGAGACCGGGGACTTCAAGACTGAGAGAAATTCTGCTCAGCCTGCCCGAAAACAATTGTTATCAACATTGACTCTTCAGACAGCCTGCCGCCTAAAGGCTGGTTATCTTTCTATTTCTCCAGGATGTTTGTACAGACGGACACTCTGTCCCACCTCCTTATCTTTTCACCTCCGCTCCACCTGGAACTTTGTGTCTGAATCAAAACTATTCAAGGTTGTCTCACGCCATCAGACAACAAACTCAACCGGACAGATATGAACGACCAGGCTCAAACTCACTGCCTTCCTTGCCACCACCACCCCTTCTTCCCACGGAGCCGCAGAAGGGAGACTGAGCAATGCACCATATGTGGCTGCACGCACGCCCCCCAGCGACTGGCTTCAACCCCCACCCCTGCCCATATCTGCTCTCGTTGTAAATTGGTGTAGTTGGTTATTGTGTTATATCGTGCTTCTATATGCCGACAAGTTTTTTTTTTTTTTTACCTAATCCCACACTGTGCCCCTTTGTAAGGAACATAGTTTGGAACCTGCTTTTCTTTTCCTCTCCTTACCTCCTGTTTTACTCTTTTTTCATTTGCAAGGGGCACCACAACATTGGCTGACTCGTTGCAGTTGGTGCACTCTTTATGTGATCTTGTGATCATTTCCCGATGATATGGCTATTTTCTATATCTTGTTATCGATGACAATGGTTTCCATTGTAGTCTAAATGCTTTGTTTTGCACGTTTCTTTTCTATCACACACACACACACACACACACACACACACACACACACACACACACACACACACACACACACACACACACACACACACACACACACACACACACACACACACACACACACACACACACACACACACACACACACACAAGGGTCTAGACTTAACAAGAATGAGACAATATTTCTCTAATAAACCAATAACTACTGTCTGCCCTGCACACACATTGATAAGGAGATCAGGAAAAGAACATGTTTGACAATGGGAAACAGTTTGAGATGTGTTCCTGCCAACAAATTCAAAATGAGATCCACGTGAAAAGGTCAGTGTCCAAGCGCGGGCTGAAAATAAATAATTTGCAGAGACTAAAAAGTATTTTAACTAAACTGTTAATATAATCTGAGTTAACGTCTTAATCTACTGTGATCTTCACAAGAAAACATGAGTGACTATAGAACCTCACTTTCTGAAGCTGTCCAGGGCAGAGAGCTAGATCTGGCTGGACCATCCTGGTTGGAGCTGTTGTTTCTGGTCCTCACAGTAAAAGAAGTGATTGAAGTAGAAATGGTCTCTGGTCTGTAGCTGGCTGACTGTCTACAGGCTCTCTGAAGTCTTTGCATGTCTTCACTCTCTGCAGAGATGTAGACTTCATTGAATGGGAGGGCGTGGGCCTTTTTGTCATGGCCCAGATAGTGGTGGACATCCTGAGGGATGAAGGACCTTGCCAGGTGTGTAAAGCTTACTGATGTCTCTTGTGAAACGTGTTTGGATTTTGATGAAGTGGAGGACTTTGAACTATTTTGTTGGCCATTTTCTGGAAACATCTTTAAGTGTGGCGGTCCCGATGGAGAGGAGGTGTTTGTCCCTTGATTTGCCAGCATTGTGGCAGTCCCTCCATGTGAGGGACTCTTCATCTGTTTGGGTGCTGATATCACCTTCTGTTGTTGTTGTGTATCGACTTCAGTGTGAGGGTCAATGTCTATTAGAAAGGTTTTTAAGGGAGCCTTGGAGGAGGAGGAGTCTTGAGGGAGGACCTTTGGGTGGCAGGTCTTTGACGGACTCCTCCTGACATCATCCTGATCATTTGCTGAGCTTAGATGCTCTTTAGCAGGACTCCAAGATCTTTCTACAGACTTTGTTGGAGACTTGGCTTGCTTCGAGTTCAGACTGTATGTGTCAGGACCTGGGTCTGAAACTTTAAGAAGCTTTTGAACTTCAGCTGTGATGGATTCCGAGGCTTGTTTTACTTGTACAAGCTCATCTCCATCATCAGAGGATGTTACCAGTTTAGACCGAGGTAGAGCTGATGTTGACCAGGCACCCTTGACTTTAACAGTAGTTATCTTGGGTCCTGTAATTTCCCTCTCCAAGAAGTGCTTGAGCTCAATGATGCTGGTTGATCTTTCCTCTTGAGGAGTAGAACTGGGGGGACGAGAACTGGAATTTGTTGGACTACCCAGGTCTTCACAAAAGATGGTTTTCTCAGGTTTGTAAATTTCAATGTCTCCAACAGAATCTTCCAGAGACTCATCAATCTCCTCGCAGATGAGGATGGGATTTGCTCTGTACGAGCCTTCATCATGCGATTTATCGACCAAGAACCTGTCGCCGGTCTGTGGTGATTCCTCACCAGCGTCCTCCTCTGGTATCTTCATGTCAGGAGACCACTTGGTCACATCAGAGTAAATCTGAGTAATATGTGAGGCTGTTGTTTCTGACTTGGACTTATCTTCATATTTCAATTCTTCTATTATAAGTATTAATCTGGAGGTGCTATTTTCCTCCTCCCCGAGTGTTTTCAGATGGGATTGTCTCTGTGGAAATGGAGCTTCAACTCTTTCAGTCTCCCCCTCCTGAATGTTTAAATCTACTGAAGATAACGTGTCTTTAAAGGGAGTTTTATTAAAGGCAGCAAGATGCAGCATGTTAACCTCTGCTGTCTTCACAGGTAGAGTGTGTTGTTTGATGATTGTCGCTTTGCCTACAGGTGAGTGAGGTGGACTTTTTGAGAGATTCTCACTCTCAGTCAGTTTTTCTTTCTTAGTTTTATTTTCCTCTTCTTGATCATGTGTCTCTTTACTGAAAATTCCAAACTTTCCCTTTGTAGTTTTTGATGAAACAAAATGATTGTTTAAGCTCTCAGGATGAGACAGCAGGGTCTCCGAAATGTCCTTTTCCAACTCCTCCATCTGGCTGCCTTCAGACACGGTCTTCAGGTGGACTGTCTTCTGCTCAGCAAAGACATAGCAGGGTTCTACAGTATTTTTTAGCCCCAAGTCACAGAGTTCAAAGACATCTGCAGAAACAGAAACAGTCCAATGCATCACTTGTACCCTTTTGTAATGATAACCTTTACAATTATGTTATGTTGGTATGTGCAATCAGTACAGTATCTTGTCAAAAATATCTTATATCTAACTATGAATGCAACAACAATGGAAACAATGTTTATATTTTTGATTTTAAAAGACCTCTATGTTGGTTCATTGTAAGAGACAAAAACGTCAGGACTACCGATTTTCTCGTGATCGTAACATTCACAATACAGATATAGAGATAACAAAAAAATTGACTAAACTACCATAAATAATGTTTCTATATTATGTACAAATTAACAGATCTTATTTCCTTTCACGATTTAAACTCCAAACCTGGAGACAACAGGACAGAAGTCAGAAGCACAAAAATCTAAGAATAATATCTAAAAACAAAGTCAAACACTGCTGGTGAAAACTGCAGACAAGTGTTGTATTTTGGCCAAAATTGGGTCTAAGAAGAGAAGCAACTAATGTAAAGTAAATGTAAGTTGAATGTTCAAAATATCTTGCGATCATAATCAGAACCGCTCCTTGAAGTGGCTTTGAAGTGGTGTTTGAACCTGTATGAGATGCAGGCAGGTGTAAAAGTGAAGATGCAAGGAGAAGTAGTGAAAGTGGATGAGTTCATATACCAGCATGGTTTTAGGCAGCAAGCCATCCAGCCGTCATTTGGATGGTCTGTTTTCAAAAAGACGGACAAAAAACTAGTGGACAGGCTGCTCAAAGTCGTCTAAAATATGTGTATAATGGCCATCACAATTTGTCACCATCTGTATCGGCTCGTGTTCACAATGTACAACTGACTTCCAGTTTTGTATTTCGCCCAGTGACGATCAACGTGATTGGTCAATTGATATTATGTGGTCTATATCTTTAGAAAGGTGGGCTCAAATTGGTTAGTAATTCTCTGACTCATCCTGGTGCTTTCAAGCAGGTAAAGCAGAGAGGAGGATTTTCCTTTCCAAGATGCTGAGGAATTATATCTGCAGAATCCACACAGGTGGTATTAATTATGAACCTATGATCTATCTCATTTTTCACTTTCAAAATAAAATGAGAAATGAAAATATATGATGCTTAAGAAGCACCCCCCACCCCACTCACACTCACCACCACTGATCAAATACATTTTGTACACCCATAATTTTTTGGATGGACACCCAAAACACCAATTTCTGCCTAAAACCATATATAACAATGAAGATGCTGTGATCTTCATCGATAATGTCCAATGAAGATGGACAGGGCAAGGAACCAGCAGATCAGAGGGACAGCTAAAGGGAAAACCTCAGAGAAGACTCATGAATGTTGCGAAGACACATTTAATGCCACATTTATAGATTTAATTCCAATTTCAATTATTTAATGACACATTTAATTTATTATTTAATGTTGTGTTTATTTGTTTAATTTTGGCACATTTGGGAAAGTTCAATAATTAAGTCATGAAATAATAAAAAAAAATTTTTTAGATTACTGAACTGTGTGTGTGCATGAAGTTATTCGTCTTTGAAGAAGTGGAGTATGTAAACTGAGACAGGTATTTATCAGGAATCCGTGTGTGATAACCAGTTAAACCTCTGAACCACCATCATTCGTGCTGTTTGTTTTCTTTTTATTGTAAAATTTCTCCCACAAAAACATTGTTTTCATAGTCTGTGACAATTTTCCAGGAGCCACAAGTCATGCAGTCCAGATTAGGGCTGTGGAATGTGTTTCTATGTAATCCTGAGGCAGTCTTAGGGGGAATATGGATTTCTTTATGCTTTGACAGCCCATTAGGAAACCATGTGGCCCCAGCGTACTGGCTCATTTTACAGGGAAGAGAAAAAATTCCACACACCAGCAGAAGTTGAAGATTTCAGCATCATTAATATGATATCAGCTGCAGCAGCCCAGTGGAAAAGATTTTATGTGTACACACACACACACACACACACACACACACACACACACACACACACACACACACACACACACACACACACACACACACACACAAAATCTTTTCCACTGGGCTGCTGCAGTGGAACACATATACACACACATATAAAATCAGAAAAAAGGAAAATAACTAATAACTTTGATTGTGTGTTTACATGTTGCTAGAGAATCAAAGTTAATCCATTTCAGGAATTGTGGTAATTAAAGCAAACCTCAACTATATACTTAAAAATACAAATTTAGGAGCTGTTTTCTTCACGGTAGGGGTTAACCCTGTTTTGGGTTGCAAATGAATTTATTTGGTTGGGAAAGTTGTAATAACTTTTTTTCCCAGTCCGAAATGTTGTAGACCTTTGATATCAATGATAATACACTCTAATCTGAATTTGAATAACTTACTGTCATCTCTGGCTTGTGTTTGACCAAACTCTCCATCCAGTAAATGGTCATCCTGTCTGTCTGCAGCAACCTTGCTGTTGAAGGGGTTTTTCCTCTGAGCCAACAAATAAGAACGAATAGACACACACACACACAAACACAATTTTTGGGATTAGCTGCAGCTGATCTGATGAAATTTTGTTGGCGCGTGCACACACACACACACACACACACACACACACACACACACACACACACACACACACACACACACACACACACACACACACACACGCACACAAATTGCAGTGTTGGTGGGTTCAGTAGGGATGAGAGGTACTGGGTGCAGGTCTTACCTTTCTGGGAGACAGTAGGAGTGGCTTTGTAGGGTCTAGTCCAGGTTCACAGGCTGTTTGGTTTACATACCTATAAAGAAAAAACTCAATGAATATTCTCAGCTTCATAGACCATTAAAGATGAAGTATCATGAAATAAACGTTGATCAAACTAGTGAGATGAGGGTATGGGTTTATTTACAACAGACATTTCTTTGCGTGACTTCCCACTACTTTAACACTTTTGACGTTAGTACACTATCTTCTATTGTACCTCTTCTTAGGTCTGTTCTGAACTTTTACAGATCATTTCCCATGCCCTATGTTGTGTCTGTGTGGAACTCTATGAGATAGATTATTATTCCCTCCAACACTACATACATGGTGGCGTCAAATTTCAGTTCGAGGCACACAGAACCCTCATTTGCCTCCTGTCTGCAGGTGATGGTGATAATATGAAAAACAACCACAACATGTACACAAAGTGAAACATATTGCATGAGAGTCGTCAGAGAGGTGATGGAGACCTCAGAGATGATGGAGAACTGAGAGAGCCATAAAGGAGGCCTCATAGAGGTGACAGAGACCTGAGAGAGACACGAGGGAGACCTCAGAGAGGTGACGGAGACCTAAGAGAATCATGAAGGAGACATCAGGGAGGTGATGGAGACCTGAGAGAGACATGAGGGAGACATCACAGATGAATACAAGCTGTCTCCCAGTTCTTGTATGAGTGCTGTCAGTGCTACATTGCAATGACATGGCACTTACTTGGCTCTGTTAATGGTGGAAAAAGAACCAGTTCTTTGGCAGTGCTCATTTAAGAACCACCCTGCCTTGGCAGCGGCGCTGAACAAGCTCCTGGTTCTTTCTGGGAGAAAAGCCTCCACCTGAACTCCAACTGTGGAGGGCCAACAACCCACCCAGGAGAAACTTTTTTGTTACGAAACCTACCAGAGATATAAACCGGACAGCCCAACGGACCCCAGCCTGCCCCTGACCAACGAGTACACATCAATCTTCATCGCAGGACCCGTGTTGCCATCTGGAATGTCGAGACACTCCTTCGCCCCAGAGCTGGACACCTCTGAGCGACAGATTATTGTCAATCCGCTTTCTCCACCAAAATGGCAAGTTGACAGAAATCATTGCTTATGCTCCACTGAAGTCACTGATGATGATGCGAAGGATGTCTTCTTTGACAAACTCCATCAAACTGTTGGCCAAGCCTCACCACACGACATCACCATCATCTTCACCGACGCCACTCTATCCAGCTGTGATCAGTCCACAGGCTCACCCGTTGCCACAACTTTTGCTGACAGGTCCACAAATGGCAATGGTAACTGCCTTCTCCTTCTCTGCCACCACAACAACCGCTGCATCACTGATACTTGGTTTCCTTGCAAACTCATCCATCACTGGACATGGCACAGCCCAGATGGCAGAACTAGGAAAGTGCTGGACCACATTCTTATCTCTTGACGCTTGAAGTCGCTTGTCACCAACTGCCGTGTGTACGGAGGAGTAGAGCTTGGCAACACAGACCATCGCCTGCTAGTGGCCCAGCTCAAACTATGGCTGTGAGCCAACCAGCACACCAAGACTCAGCCTCGCCTGGACTCCTCTCTACTCAGCAATCTCAACATCGCCACAGACTTCAGTTGTGCCATCTGCTGCACCTTCCATGCCCTGGCTACTGACAAAGTGAACAACTGACTGACCCATAATGTTAGTGTCACCCAGTCAGCTCGCAATGTCCTCGGATGCTCTCGACCTTCCCTGAAAAACACCTCCTTATAGAGCGTGTTGTGAAGGGTGGCTTTTGGACCAGGGGAGTGTACTGTGGCTGAAGATGAACCAAGTTGTGATCTGACTTTCCCAGTGGGGGGAGCGGTGTGGCTCTGTATGCATCCCTCACATTAGTATACAGCAGATCTATTGTCCTGTTGTTCCTTGTAGGACAGTCTACAACTTGGTGAAAAACAGCCAGGGTAGAGTCCAGAGTTACATGGTTGAAGTCCCCGCAGACGATGATGAATGCCTCTGGGTGCTGTGTCTGCAGCCTGGCAGTGACAGAGTAGATCTTCTCACATGCGGTGGCAGTGTCCGCTCTCGGTTGGATGTAAACACCGATGGAGATCAGGTGACTGAACTCCCTCGGCAGGTAGTATGGCCGCTGGCTAACGGCTAACAGTTCGAGGTCCCGGCAACACCACACAGTCTTTACAGATACATGTCCTGGTTTACACCAGTGGTTGTTTACGTACATGATGATCCCCCACCTTTTCTTTTGCCACTCGCTTCCGTGTCTCTGTCCGCTCTCACAGCGGTGAATCCCGGCAGGTCCACGTTAGCGTCCGGTATGAGGTGATTTAGCCATGTCTCCGTAAAGATGAACAGGCTGCTCTCACTGAAGATCCGCTGGTTGTTCAGGGCGGACAGCTCGTCGATGTTGTTCGGTAGCAAGTTCACGTTCCCCATGATGAAGGAGGTAATCGATGGTTTGTAGCGCCTCCGGTTGTTCGCGAGGTTAGCCTTTAGCTTAGCTCCAGCCTTGCAGCCCCGGGGTCTCCTCCTCAGCTCCGCCAGGATGACGTGTCATATCCCGGCTCGTCCCATTGTTCGTTGAGCCAGCAGTTCCTCTCTCGAATAAGTGAGAAAGCTAGCTCCGTGTGTCATGTTAGATTTAAAATAATCCATAGGATAAAGAAAGAAAGGCACACACACTCTTCGCAAGAAGAGTAGAAAAATGGAAAAAAGCGATAAAAAAGTTAAAAAAGTTAAAAGAGCTGAGAGCTACTGGAGAGGCAGCCGTCTCACACAGCCCCAACCGGAAACCTGAAGGTAACCTCATAACAGCTGAAGCAAACTGCCTTGAACACTTTAAAAAGCATGCCAGCCTCCTTCAGCAGTATGGTGCCACCTCAGCTGACCCCACCATCCTTGCAGCCTTGAATTCTGCAGCCCCTTGTGACACCTGCAGCACAGACCCTGTCACACCCGAGGAACTCAGAGCCGCTCTGAAAAAAAGTTAACAACAGGAAAGCCCCCTGCACCTGTGCATAACTGCTGAGATGCTAAAATCAGGCGATGATGGCATTGTTGAGTGGCTCACCCACATATTCAATCAGGTTTGGGGGACAGAGAGGTTTCCCACCGACTTTACCGGAGGAGTTGTCCAATCTTTCTGGAAAGTAAGGGTGACAGGCTAGTCTGTGGCCAACACAGAGGCTTTACCCTTCTTTCCTTCCCCGGCAAGCTCTTTACCAGGATCTTGCTCACTCACGCTCTCCCATCCATCACAAGCAGCCGTTGTCCCCAGCAGGCTGGCTTCATTCCCGACCGCTCCAAAACAGACCACATCTCCACCGTTCGTCTGCTGATAGAGAAGACCCATGAATTCCGTAAAGACCGCCATCACTCCATTGGGTTCATAGATCTGAAGGCTACCTTTGACACCTTCTGCCATGCTTCACTGGGGAGTACTCAACAGTCCCTTGGAGCACCATCTAAAATCGTTGCCCTGTTCAAGCTGCTTTACAGCAACGCACAGAACTGAGTTCACATTAACAGCACAGACCCTGACAGGTTTCTCATCTCCAGTGGCGTTCGCTAGGGCTGCTCCGGACCTCTTCAACTGCATCAGTGACCATCTGATGTTCAGGGTCTGTGAGCCGGTCCCCAGAGTGTCCTTTGGCAGCTACCACCTGACTGACCTGGAGTACACTGGTGACACCATTCTCCTCAGCACATCCTACAGTCAGCTGAGAGAACCTCTTGGCATATATAGTGAAAAGGCAGAGAAGCTTGGCCTCCAAGTGAGCTGGACGAAAACCAAATTCATGCATGTAGGTGATGGACCGGATCCACCTCCCTTGGTAACGACATTGTAGAGCCTGTCAAGAACTTTGTGTATCTGGGGTCCATAGTGACAGACAACGGGGACCTAAAATCAGAGATTATTTGTAGAAGAGCCCTGGCTGCATCAGCTCTGCAGTCTCTCGGGAAACCACTCTGGCGGCACCAGACCATCTCACGCAAGACGAAGCTCCAGATTTACAACTCTGCAGTACTCTCCATCCTGCTTTATGGCTTGGAGACTTAGCCCTTAAACAAGACTCATTACGGGTGACCTCCAACTACATGGAGTTGCTGTGGAGAATGCAGAGCAGTTGGCACAAGACCGTCAGCTCTGGAAAGAACTGGTTCATCTAGTAGGCTCAACACACCACACAGGGACGGAACACCCCCCTACCCCCCGCAGAGCCCTGAGGAAGGAAGGACTGACATGGTAGTTAACGGCTGCTCTAATTGGACGCAAGCGCGTGCTTCATGTGTTTATATACTGTGTCAGCTTTATATTTGTCCCTTTGATTCAGATCAGAAGTTTTATCACTCTTTCTGCAGAAAATTACAAAGTTCCAGCCACTTTATCTGCTTGCTGTTATTTAGTTGTTTTCCCAGAAACTGAAAACATGAGCATGTGAGACTTGACTTTGTAAGAAGATTATTGAGACTTACAGGGCCAATTACAAAATCCTCTCGAGTTGTGAGCCGTGGAAGCTGTTACAACCTGATAAAATTCTCCACCAATGCAGCATGTTGTGCTCCAGCAATCATTTTATAATAATTACTACTATTATTCGGTATTGGAATCTGTTTTCACTTCTTGAACTTCTGAATTATTAATGCTCAGTGCTCAGAGAAAGTGTAAGTGTAAGTTGGTTTTATTATCATTATTATTCCTCCACTGTACTTCATTATCCGTGCGTGTGTGTGTGTCCGCACGGCAACTAAATTCCATCAGATCAGCTACAGCTAATCCCAAAAACTGATCAGCGGTCCAAAATTGCATTAACACTAGGGATGTCCGATAATATCAGCGCCGATATTATCGGCCGATATTGACTTAAAAATGTAATATTTGGAAATATCAGTATCGGATTTTTACAACCGATATCGGAATTTCCGAGTCTGCATGAACGCAGCATGGGACGTTTACGGGCGCGCGCTTGATGACCTTTAACAACAACAAATACAACACGCTGGACTCGTGGCTGAGAAGGAGAAGCCCGGTGAATGAAATGTCTGTGGAGGACTGGAGGCTCCACCAGGCCCTCTTCCCTGCTGGTACCAGTACCTGACTGCACCCTGCACCAGTGTTGACGGTGAACCAGTGTTCAGCACTGGTACCAGTACCTGACTGCACCCTGCACCAGTGTTGACAGTGAACGACTGTTCAGCACTGTTGCCCACATCATTGATGAGAAGAGAAATCGCATACATTGCGACAATGCTGAGATGCTTGTATTCATACAGAAAAATCGACCTCTTACACATGAGGACATGGGGAAAAAGAAATAGACCAGTTATATGGACGAGTCAACTTCAGTCTTTGTTTTTGTTGCACTTTAAAGGAGGGCTGTTTTAATTTTGTGAGCATTTCTGTGCCTTTCTTGTTTATATTTGCACTATTTTGTTACTCTTAAAAGAGATTGCCCAGTTTGAGTATATTATTTGACAAGTTATGTCCAGTTATTCATTCATTGACTGTTTACAACTAATGGACTGAAGATATGCCTCTTCCTTTTTTTTTATATTGTCTGTGGTGTTGTTGAGTTTGTTGTTGAGGTTTCTCTCTAACACTAAATAAATATGGCACTTTTTTCCATAATTTAAGTTGTTGTTCTCTTATTTTTCTCAGTGTGTACATTTGGAAAGCCATGTTTGATTCACATATGCATCCAGTGGGGCATCACAATACAATTAGGCATAATATGTTAATTCCACAGTAGGAGATATTTTATGTTGTTGTTACCTAACAGTTTTGATGTAAAAAGCCAGCATATATCGGTATCGGTGATATCGGTATCGGAAATTAAGAGTTGGACAGTATCGGAATATCGGATATCGGTAGAAAAGCCAATATCGAGCATCCCTAATTAACACCACTTTTATGTATGAATTTCAAAATACAGGATATCTTTGTGAGATTTTATTTGGGAGATACTGTCTAGATATAGTCAGGCACCAAGCACAGCTTGGACTCTGGAACCCAGCTACTCGACAGGGGCTGTACTCTCCATTTTTCTGGAGTTGCCTGCGGTGAAAGGCGGTGGGCTGGCGTGCGCTCACTTTTGCCCCACAGCTAAGCCACCATGTGTTGCAGTTTACGAGAGGGTCGCATCCCTACACCTTCAGGTCGGGGAAAGGTCTTTTACTGTTGTCTCGGCATATGGACCGAACAGTTCAAAGTACCCAACCTTCTTGGAGTCCCTGGAAGGGGCGCTGGATCGTGCTCCAACTGGGGACTCCATTGTTCTACTGGAGGACTTCAATGCCCACATGGGCAACGACAGCAAGACTTGGAAGGTTGTGATTGGGAGGAACGGCCTCCCCGATCTGAACCCAAGTGGTGTTCTGTTATTGGACTTCTGTGCTCATCACAGTTTGTCCATAATGAACACCATGTTCAAGCACAGGGGTGAGCATAAGTGCAGTGGCACCAGGACATTCTAGGCCAGAGGTCGATGAAAGACTTTGTAGTTGTGTCATTTGATCTCCGGCCATGTCTCTTGGACACGTGGCCAGGTGAAGAGAGGGGCGGAGCTGTCAACTGATCACCACCTGGTGGTGAGTTGGATGCGCTGGATCGGGAGGAGGCCGGACAGACTCGGCAGGCCCAAACGTGTCATGAGTGTCTGTTGGGAATGCCTGGCCGATCCCTCTATCCGCACAGCCTTCAACTCTCACTGACGGGAGAACTTCTCACAGATCCCAAGGGAGGCTGGAGACATTGAGTCCAAGTGGATCATGTTCTCCACCTCCATTGTCGAAGCCGCTGTTTCGAGATTCAGCCGCAGGGTCTCTAGTACCTGTTGTGGCGGCAACCCCCGAACCCGGTGGTGGAAACCGGAAGTAAGGGATGCCGTCAAGCGGAAGGAGTGCTATTGGGCATTGCTAGCTCATAAGACACCTGAGGCAGCTGACAGGTACCGGCAGGCCAAGTGTAGCACAGTTCAGGGAGACCATGACTATTGGTTGGCCCCATGAAATTCTGGCAAACCGTCCAACGCCTCAGGAGGGGGAAGCAGTTTTTCACCAACACCATTTACGGTGGAGGTGGGGAGCTGTTGACCTCAACTGGAGATGCCTTTGGGTGGTGGAAGGAATACTTCAAGGACCTCCTCAATCCCATCATGTCTTCCACGAGGAAGCAGAAGGAAGGTTTTCAGAGCAGTACTTGTCCATTACCCAAGCAGATGTCACCGGGGGAGTTTTTGTACTGGAGAGGAGGATAGAATCTCAGATGCAAGAGGAACAATGCGGTTTTCGTCCTGGTTGCGGAACACTGGACCAGCTCTATACTCCACCAGGTGCTCAAGGGTTCATGGGAGTTCACCCAACCAGTCCACATGTGTTTTGTGGATTTGGAAAAGGCGTTTGACCGCGTCCCTCGGGACATCCTGTGGCGGGCCCTTTGTTAAGGGCGGTCCAGTCCCTGTACGCCCGGAGCAGGAGTTTGGTTCGCATTGTCGGCAGTAAGTCAGACCTGTTGCAAGTGCCCGTTGGCCTCCGGCAAGGCTGTCCTTTGTCACCGGTTCTGTTCATTACTTTTATGGACAGAATTTCAAAGTGCAGCCAGGGGCCAGAGGGAGTCCGGTTTGGGAACCACAGGATCTCATCTCTGCTTTTTGCAGATGATGTGGTTCTGTTGGCTTCATCAAACTAGGACTTTCAGCCTACATTGGACGACATGATTTTTGGACTTTTCACTGCATTTTTCATCAGGAGGCTTTGTGTTGCAAGTCATTAAAGATGGAAAACGTCATGGAGATAGTCATCCGAACTGTTAATTTCATCCAATCCAGAGGCCTGAATCATCGTCAGTTTAACAGCCTTGTCAGAGAGAAAGACCACAACTATGGGCTGCCATACCATATCAAGGTAAGATGGTTAAACCGAGGTGATGTGCTGAGGAGGTTGTATAATTTACGAGAGGAAATTGAACAGTTCATGGAACTGCACACTAGTGTTATAATTTTAGTCCACAGAATGGAAGCAGGACCTTGCATTTATGGTGGATGTTACAGAGCACCTGAATAACTTAAACAAAATGCTGCAAGGGCGCAACAAAGTTGTCACGCAGTATTATGACAGCATATGTGCGTTCAAGTTGAAGCTGTCATTGTGGGAGAGACAACTCGCAGTGGGTGATGCTGCTCACTTTACTTGTCTGTTTTTTTTTTTTCTTTCCTTGTCTGAATGACGTGTGCACGACCCAAAATACCGCAGACATGAAGCGATTGAAAGATAAGATAACAAGACTGTTGCAGGAGTTTGAGCAACGCTTTCAGATTTTTGGTGAACTGGAGTAAGACTTAAACGTTTTTTGCTCCCCATTCACTGTGAATGCTTCTGATCTACCCGTCAACATCCAACTTGAAATAATAGACTTGCAATGTGACCAAGCTTTGAAGGGAAAATTTGCCTCAGCTGGCTTGGACACATTTGATCAGTATCTCTTGCCAGGTTACCCCAACTTGACAGCCCTTGCTGCAAAAGTGTTATGCATGTATAGAACCACATATCTTTGTGAGCAGGTTTTCTCTGTGATGAGCATTAATAAAACAAAGCTGCATTCAAGGCTCACTCACAAGCACTTGAATGGCATCCTGAAACTTTCTGTCACTGGGGATGTGATGCCTGATAATAACCAAGGAATCCCATCAGCTTCCTCACCTCTCGAACCGTTTTTGGAGGCTCATGTCTCAAAGCTTGGACTGCCTCAGACTCCTTTGGATTAATTTTGTACCCCTCTGCTGAGACCACACGTCCCACATAACAGACCTCCTGTTTGAAAAAGTCACATTTCTTTGCACGTAACTTTATGCCACATTGTTTTTGTTGCTGCAAGACCTTCCACACATTCTGGATGTGTTGCTCAAAGTCAGTACTGAACACCAAGACGTCATCTAAATAAGGAAAGCAGATTTCATCTCGCAAATCACCAAGACAACTTTCCATGTAGCGCTGAAAGACGGCAGGTGCATTTGTCAGTCCAAAAGGAATTCGGATCCATTCATACAGTCCCCAAGGTGTAATGAATGCAGTACAAGGCCGACTTCCCTCACTGACAAAGCCTTGGTGATAGGCCTTTCCCTGGTCCAACACAGTGAACCACGAATTTCCTCCAAGGTTTTCCAGGATTTCCTGGATTCTGGGAATTGTGTGACGATCCGGTAGTGTTTTCTCATTCAACTTCCTGTAGTCCACGCACAGACGAAGACTTCCATCCTTTTTCCTGACACACACTACAGGTGAAGAGTAAGAAGAATGAGACTTCTGGATCCAACCTCTATGGAGCAGATCTTGGATGTGGGTCTTAACTTCTGATCTGCAGAGAGATGACTCAGGTCTACTGGTGGATCCCAGAGCTCTTCATCCGACACGTGGTGGGGCTGTCCCTTTGGAAGTTCAACACCGATGAGCGATGGCTCAGGTCTTTCCATCGGTCTCATCTCCAGCGGGCGGACGGCATCAATGCTGTACAACCATCCCAGTGTTGTGCGACTGGATAATGTAATGTCTCTGTCACTAAAATTTTCAACAGTCAGTGTTATTATTGAATGATCTTCTTCAGGAAGCTGGATCAGCTATTCTCGAATGGTAAGTCCTATGGGCCACGGTGCTTCCTGATTTGGCTCCAACATTACATGTGATCCACTCAGCACTCACTTATTTAGTTTTACACATTTGACTTTCAGTACTTTGTTTCTTGGAATCGTGATAGGTTTTCTACCTACTCTTGCGATGTGGGTACCACTCTCAGATGTTTGATTTCAAAGGACAGACAAAACTGATCTTGCTGTCTTGCGGCCCACTTCCAACGCCGAACACAGTCTCTGTACTATGTCACCTGAGGAAACAGTACCTCCAGAAGAATCTCTCTGTGCCAGTTCCTCAATAACATTAAATCCAATGAGGGGGCGTTCAAACCCAGTGCTGGTAACGAGGATTGGGACTATAACTGGTTTTTCAGTCATCCCTGAAACGGCATTCTTTGATAAAGTGAATTCAACACCAATCCATCCCTCATAAGGACTATTTGTTCCGTTGGCAGCTGACAGGTCAAGATTTTCCTCCTCCAGCAGCTCATTCACAGGTCTCACCTCCACATCTGGTAGATATTTTCTCATCCAGTCTACTCCCACAATTGACACCTGAGAACCTGTGTCCCACAAAACTGTCGTACTCACACCACCTAGCGAGGCTCGAACAAGACATATTTTCCCCACTAGCTTAGCTGTCTGCTGCTGTTTGCCACTGAGTTGTCCTGTCAGGTGAAGTTGATCCATCCCATCTGAATATCTTTCTGAATTGAGTTCAATCTTGTTGGCATTCGCTGTTGTAGTTTTTTTACGACAACCTGCTGCCCAATGTTCTGCACTGCCACATTTATAGCAATGGGAACATTTTCCTTCTTGGTTGGATAACTCACATTGCTGACATCGTCTGATGGGTGCTGCTCCAGATGTTGGTCGTGGCCTCTTGTTATTTCCGTCTTTTACTCCTTGTGTGTGAGGTCGAGATGTATGGTTGAGGCCAACTATTTGAGAAGTCAGACTCTGAATAGCTTCACATATGGCTTTGTTGCCTTGGTCCACCTTTTCCATCAGCGTGTCACGTTTGTGTGTTTCATTCTGTTTAGCTTTGGAGTTTTTTCCTTGCGTGTTGCTCTCCAGGTCTTCTGTTTCATGTTCTCCGCTTACAGCTGCCACTTTGAATGTCCGTATTTTTGCATTTGTTGCAAACTTGTTCTTTCGCTCCATTTCCAAAGTGTGACTTGCTGTCATTTTTTCTAGGAGAGTCTCATCTATAATGTTTGAGTCTTGTAGATATGGTTTCAGATCTGTTCAAATAGTGTCATTTTGAAGACCAGTGAGTACAGTCTGAAGAAATTGATTTTGGATCAGTTCGGGGCTGTACTTCAAACCTGATTCCACTCTTTCAGATGCAAAGATAATTTGTTGCCTGAGATCCATGACACGCAACAGAAACTGGATTGGAGTTTCTTTGGGTTCCTGGACTGCGCGGGTAAGGGAGTGGTACAACTCTGTTGCATCCTTTTCAACAAAATGAGTCCTCAAAATCTGTCTCAGTCCTTGCAATGTCAAGTCAACTCTGCTTTCAAGGTAACTTTTCAGTTTCACTCCTGGAACAATGGCCTGGATAACAGCTTCGACAATCTCTGCTTCATCATAGCCCTTTTTTTAATGCTCTTTGGATTTCTCTTTCCAAGCTTGGATATCCCAATTTGTCCTTTTCGTGAGGCTCTCCAATTTGTCCCACAATTTTCAAATCTCTTTTGTAGACAGGATAAACAACTGCAGGAATATTGGGAGCTGTCTCAACATCCAAAACAGAACTGCTGTCTTTCACCTCCTGTTTTTGTGGGTGTAGTACCATTTTTGTCCATTATGTGGTGCCATGACTCTGTTTGCTCCGTCTCCGGATCCTTAATCACGTCATCTTTGTTTTTTATCTGATCGATCTGATCATTTACCTCCAGCAAAAGAGACAGTCCTCCATCTTCTAGTGAAGTAACATCCTCTCCCTCCAGATGCTGCAAGATACGCCGTCTCAACTTACAAGGTGAGTTTCTGTCCATCTATTCCACCTCCAAACTCAGAGCTGCGCTGACGTCATTCAGGTGCGTTTCGGACAATGAGAGTAACTTCTCTTCTATTTCCTCCAATACGCTCACCCAAGCAGAGCTCATAGTTGTATTGGCCATTATAGAAAAGCAGCACCTTCATTGCTTTCACTTCTCTGTTGGACTTCGTCTCAATCAATTTTTTTTCTCACTCCGGCCACATGGATTCCCGACGTCTTCTCCGTGGAAGAAAAAAATATATTTATCAAACCCGGCGACAACACCAAGTTTATGTTGCACCCCCGAAAAACACGACTCGTCCGTCTTCTTTAGGCAACTTTATTTGTCCCGGTTCTGGATATTTTTTATATTTTCTCTTTCCACCGCAGCCAACACAGGTAACATTCAATCCACATGCTGCGCCTCGACTGCCCTAAAACAAACTGGTGTCGCACTGTCGCAACGCTTTAGTTCTTAAAGACAAATGCAACATTTATAACTCAAACCAATGTATCTTAATACAAAGTAACCAATAAATCTTTCTAAAATATCCAGGTCGCAACACAGGGAAGCAAAAAAAAAGCATATTGTTAAGTGAATCATATGTAACATGGTCGAGGATGAATGGTAAACATTAACAGCTGTATTTCTTAAAGCAAATAAGCCGTAAAGTTAAAGGGTCCCTGAAATAATTCTATTAAAATACACCAGTATTTAGCATTATTTTTCCCCCTTTCGAATGATATATGACACACCAATGACAATCACACCACTATCTTGCTCTTGAGCGCCGAACGTCTAAAAATGCCTTTAAATCTCCCGCCCTGTGAATCTGACCTAGTTTTTCCAACTTGCCGTAGTTTTGCGCTGTGACGTATGAGGAGTTATTTACTTCCGCCCACAACAGCTGATCGTAGTGTCTTGTTTACATGTGCTCTGCATTATCGCGTTATTTAGCAGTTTTTTAGAGTCATGCCTAAGCGTTGTGTTGCGGCTGGGTGTTCCCAAATGCCCAGTCCGTCTGTAAGTGTCCATAAATTCCCAAAAGATGAAACTTTGAGGAGATTATGGACAAAACAAGTGCAGCGCACTCGCTCCAACTGGACACCAACAGAGGCCTCCTATCTCTGCAGTCAACATTTCACGGATGACTGTTACGAAACAGCACCCGCAATCCGAGAGTCACTTGGTTTTGATGTGAAGAGGAAACGTATCCTGAAACCTGGTTCTGTCCCCACCATTTTTAAACGGCTTTTTAACGGATTTTTAAACCCAACCTTCAGTAAGTCTTTTTAAAACCTGCTAAAACTTAAGACAAATAGACCAATAAACTTTGCAAAACACCCACTCTGACACAAGGGTAAATACCCGGTCACACACAATATGTGCACACGGGTAAATACCCGGTCATGCACAATATGTGCACACGGGTAAATACCCGGTCACGCACAATATGTGCACACGGGTAAATACCCGGTCACGCACAATATGTGCACACGGGTAAATACCCGGTCACACACAATATGTACTCACGGCTCAAACATGTATGGTTGAACGCCTTGATTTTCTTCTAATTCTTCCTCCGATGATTCCTCTCCTTCATCTTCGTCCAAAACCAACGATACGTCACTTAAATCTTCGCTAACATCGCTCCTAGGTGCTTCTGTATCGCCAAACCCCTCCATTCTTCAATCAGCTGATGTTGTTTTGGCTGGGACATATAACCCCTCGTACGTCATATCCGGTCTAGCTCAGGCGGCTCACATTTATGGCCCGCAAATATACCGTCGTCTGCTGCATCATGTAAAGTCAATTAAAAGGATCGGAATTCGGACTTTTATCTGGGAATGTTATATACCTTTCGAAAGCATATTTATTCTTCTTTCTAAAGATGAAATCTGAAAAACATTTCAGTTACCCTTTAAAACGCAGCTTCAAAAATGACCATTTTGAGTGATGCGTTCACGTACTCGTTACATTGTCGGACACGCGATATTACGGGTTTGCAGGGCTCAGACCAACGTTACATTCTATTTCCGAATTATTGATTCGAAGTATTGGATTTCAGAGTATCTCTGTAAAGGTGTACAGACATGATTTAAATATGGATGATTGTCATTAGGGGAATGTGTATGCCCAGTTTTGGGGTGGGGTGGGAGTCCTGTGCGCAAAGAAGACCATTTTTCGAGAGAAACAAAGTCATATGATACTATACTAAATATATAAGGGCATATACTAGATACATGAAACATATAACATCAGAAATAATATGTAAAACTATATTGTACAGGATTTTTTTTCTCCCAAAAAAATCTGAAATCTCATCCGAGGATGAGCTGTCTGTTCACGCTTTGTTAGTTCACTTTTATAATCATTGTCAATGTATTATTTCCTCATATTTCCACACCATAACTCAGATATGGAAGAATGAGTGACTTATAAGTTGAGTTTATTTTCATCTAATTCTGGAATCGGATTTTACACATTATTGTGTAAAAAGTCAAAAGTCATTCCTACAAATGTATTTTATTGCATCGGTCAGAAAATGCATCAAAAATCCGTCATGAAGATGAAAACAACACAAGTTGCTCTGGATTGCTCATATTTATTTGGAAATGTAATGACTGCTTTTTTTTCACTTACGATTTTAAACTATGTGTCTGTGTGTGTAATAAATACATCACTATTTATCCGAATTCACTGAAATGTTACAAATAATAATAATGCATTGGTTTTATATAGCCCTTTTCTCAGCACTCAAAGACATGTCCATTCCATACTCCATGGTGTTAAACTATGTAGGTAGCCACGGCTGCCCTGGGGCAGACTGAGAGAAGCAAGGCTGCCATTTTGTGCCATCGGCCCTTCCAACCACCAACAACCATTCACTCTGGATTCACTGTCTTGCCCAAGGATACTTTGGCGTGTGGGCAGGCAGAGATGGGAATTGAACCTGCAACCTTCCAATTGGGAATTTCATACACATGAGATCCAAACCTTCCACAATATTGAAGCTGCAGAAACACTAGTTGCTTTGCTTCGTCCACTCTGAGCGGTTAGCAATGGAACTAGCATGGTGGTTAGCATGATTCTAGGATAACTCGTCCACGGACGACTTGTCCTCAGACAGCACCCTCAGCAAACACAACTCCTCCACAGATGAGATTTCAGAGTTTTTTGGACAAAATAAATCTTGCACAATGTAGTTTTACATATTAATTCTAATTGATATATTATATATGTTTCATATATCTATACATATATTTTTAATATGATGTGTTTTTTTAATTCTCATTTGCACATCCCACCGAAACTTCAGCACTGCCGTGTGCTGTGCTGCTTGTTCCAGCTGCTAATGACTGTATCTGTCATATTTTAATCCTAGTTATCATTTAAAGTCGCTATCGGAAGACGGTCTTACGTGATGCACATGATGCATAACTCAAAGCAGTCAGCTACGAAGCGGTGTTCTCCCGTTCTGACATTGAGACACTACAATGTCTTTACAAATTACAAAGATATATTAGTCCTGAGCAAGATGTCAAAAGTTCTCCATTTGTAATCCCGCAGTTTTTTTCAAAACCAGTGTTTAAAGTCGGCACTATTTTTACTGGCTTAATGATATTGTTATGTGCGCTGCGTGTGAGTCCCATGTAAGCTGCTGATCCAATAGGAGAGCGCAAAACATTCAAGGTGGCGGCAACTGCGATAGAGCTTAAGGCAGCACAACAGGAGGAAAACTTGAAAAAATCCTTTAATAAGCCCTCAAAAATATGCAATAATGCTGAAACCTTAATGTGTCAGAAAGCTTCTGACACGTTAACGAGCACCTGGATGCGTCACTCAAAGCCGTCATCTATGAAGTGGCATTTTAACTTTATTATTGTGTCAAATATATTAATATATCTTGTGTTTTTGTGTCAGATACAGTTAATAATCCTTCCAAATGTGTTAAATGTACTTTGAAATCCAATTCTTCAAACCAATAATGCTGAAAAAAAATTGTTGTGGACGAGCTGTCCGGAATCCTGAGGACAAGTTGTCTGGGTTTGCAGTTTTGAGGACGACTTGTCCGGAGATGAGTCGTCTGGGGACGAGTTCTCCATGCACCGGTTAGCATGGCAAGCGCGAGCTGACGCGGTGAGGCTCACATCTGTCTTCCACTGTGTAGATACTGGTATACCTCAGTACTCTTGAAGTTTATCATAGCTGCTCCGTGAGCCACTAATGACAGGATGAAGACGTAACTTGAAGTTACCACAGTCATTCCTTGTGTCGTTCTCTCAGGTCAGAATTAAGGAAGGATGTGGCAACATGAAGCCGTCTGATCATCCCAGCTTAGTTTTCATGTCCCACTTTAATATCTTGGTAGCAGCGTTGTTTGTCATGTTTTATGGTAGTTTTATAGACGAGATAAAAACACTGTGCTGCTGTCCACCATGAGGTAATTTTCAGTAACCATAAATGCTTAAAACATAATGCAGAAGAACAGAGACTTGAAAATGGGCGGAGCAACATCAGGGACGCTAACTTGTGTTGTTAACCTCACTGTTAACTTTGACAGTGACATTAGCTAACGAGATGACTAACCATGTTTTGAACGCATATTTAAATTTAGCTAATGGCGGGTTAAGAATTTAACCGGCTTAACCAGTGGTTAAAATAACTGAGTTTTGAACAACCGGGCCCTGATGGATAAAATTCAGCTAAAATTTTCCTACCACTAATCTGCGGATTGAGAACTTGATGGGTTGTTTTCTGAAAGTGTACTCACCGCTCTATGCTGGGCTGCATCTGAGGTTCTTGGAGAAGTCCACAGAGAACTGGAGAAATGAAGACTTCTTTATTCTCACTGCAGAAGATGGGCTTTTCTGGCACTGTCTGACAGAGGTCCTCTGCAACACACAACATGCAGCCATGTCACTCAATTTGTATGCAATGCTGCATGCACAAGAAAAGCCAGGGGGCTTTGTAAACTTGCTCTTAGAGTGCATCTGACACTGAAAAGCCTCAAATCACTTTTCCCTCCTGATAAATTTGAAACCGGACTCATTTTGACATAATATAACCATGTTCAAGATCTTAATTGTGAATTTTTTTTTAATGGTTTTAGAGCAGTGGACGCCAACCCGTCAATCGCAATCGTCTAGTCGATCTTTGAAACATTGCCAGTAGACTGCGAAGAAAAAACAAAATAAAAGCAATACATTAAGTTTGATTAATGTTTTGCGAGTGCATCTCTTTCTGTTTCTCTCTGTTTCTTTCAATCTAGTCCTTGTATTTTTTCAGTTATCATTTATTCAAGGCGTTTATTCAAGGCGTTTATTCAAGGCGTTTATTCAAGGCGTTTATTCAAGGCGTTATTGGATGAGCTTGATGCTGCATATGGAGACCACCTTCTTCACACCGGTGTCCATTGATTGAGTCATGGAAAGTGCTGCGGCGATTTTTTGATTTGCCGTCCGAGATAAAGACTTTTCTTAAGACAAGGAACAAGATGCACGGGGATCTGTCAAATGATCAGTGGCCGCTGGACCTGGGGTTTCTCACAGACCTGATGGCAAAACTGAACGCGAACAACTGAGCTCCAGGGAAAAGACCAACACCTGGTCCACATGATAAGCAAAGTGAATGTGTTCAAGTCCAAGATTGATGTTTGGAACACGCATCGAAAAACCTGGAAGCCGACACACTTTCCCAACCTGGAAAAAATGTCACAGGCCATCGGTGAAAAGGACGTTTTTCACCCTGAGCAGTACTGTGGTCACCTGGACAACATGGCAGCAGAGTTCACTTGGCTTTTTGGTGAATGAGAGGTCATGGAAGATGTTGCCGCATTCATCTCAACCCCATTCCTGACCATTGATGTAGAAAAGGTTGCAGTCACATTTCAGTAGGGATTTGCTCTGCCTGGTGGGGTTGACATGAAGATAGTTGATTTGCAAAATCAGATTGAGCTGAGAGCAAGGTCACGGGACAGTGACTTTTGGGGCCTTGTCAGCAAGGAGAAGTTTCCCCTCCTCACCTCATGTGCACTGAGAGTGAGTGCCTAATTTGGATCCACTTACGTCTGTGAAATGGTATTTGGATGTTCTGTGTGGGAGCACTGGGACTAGTTTCCTTCCTCTGAGGATAGATTCATGCTCTCAGCTCTTCTGCTCAATGCTCCAGGTGATTCAAGTGGTTTGCTGTTTTTTAGTCTATACTTTTTGGTTACTTTTTGGAGTAGAAAGCCCAACTGAGTAGATCCGGCAGTGAGGTTATTGTGAAATGTGTACTCAAGTCAAGAGCGAAGACCTCTGAAGACATACTGGAAAAAGAAACTGCGGTCTGTTACCAAGATCATCAATTTTGCAGACTCACGGGTTCTCAGAGGCCTCTGTGTATGCTTCATGGATGCTCTGATGATGTCACAGCCATGGATTCGGTCGCGATGGCGAAGCTGCTTGGTCTCATAGAACCATTCACCTGTCAGGTATTTCAACTGGAGCTGATCACTTACAGTTCTCTGCAGGTTCCTGAGATCACACGCACACGCACGCGCGCGCGCGCACACACACACACACACACACACACACACACACACACACACACACGATAATTGACCAATTGTCAGTTTGTGAGGATATTAATACTGATGATATATTTTGATAGGGCTGGATGAGAATGAAGCTCTCAGCTGGATGAATCTGACGCCTCCCACTAGACAAGCCTGAAGCGCTCAGCATGGACTCACTGGACGCGCTGCTCCTCCACCTTCTTTAGCACAGCATCTCTGTTTAAAACGGCCCTGATGGCCTCCTGCTCCTCCTCTGTCAAGTAGGTCAGATCGATCATGGTGAAGCTCTGATGGCTCTGTAGATGTTCCTGCAGGTAAGCTCCTCACAGACCAGGTCACTGTGCTTCATTCAGGCTCTGGATCTTCTCCTTCATTCTGGATCCATCTGCTTTCTGTTATCTGAAATAATAAATAATACATTCTCTTTTAGTATTCAACCCTCTGTGCCATTTATAAGACTCCTTTGAAACTGGATTTCAGTTTGTTTTTGATCCTGTTCATTTTCATTAAACAGAAGAAGACATGTAGAGTTCGTTTGTACTAATTAATGAATTGGAACGCCAGGTATACTGGAGAACATAAGGCATGAATTTATTTTACAGAGGAGTTATGTGCCGCATTAAAGACTGAAGGGGCCACACTGAAGCAGCATTCTTGTTTTCTCTCTCTCCAATCTGTTTACTGGTATTTTCAGTCATAAACAAACAGGTATGTAAATTAACAATGAACATATACAGGAACCAAGGGACAAAGAAAAAAAAGAGGACAGAGAATCAAGATGGAAAAAACTAAAAACCTGAAAGTTTTAGAAGCACTACAATAGAGATATAAAAAACAACAACTGGAAAACAAAAACTGTAAAATAGGTCAGTAACTCACTGGTCATGTCATTCAAATAAATGTAAGATTTATATAATATCAGTCACTCAACAATCTTTGGGATGTCTCCTTCTCAAACATAATTGGAGAAGGGGTGTCACGGCTGGGAGCCGGTGCGTGGAGCTTGAACCCAGAAGCAGACCTCAAGGCAGAGAATTGGGTGCAAATGTCAGTTTTATTGTGCAAACAGGGAAAAGGGGAGCTGTAACGGTGCGGGGCACCCCTGGAGGGGTGCGGACGGTGCACCGGGAACGCAGCCCACAGTGCGGCGCAGGCGGGAGACCCAGCAGCAGAGGCGGTGCGCGGCCCTCTGTGGGAAGAATGCGGACGGCGCACGGGGAAGGACGCTGCTGGATGCGCTGCGTGGACTGGGGAACGGCCGCAGGAACTGGGACTGGACCCGGGGAATCTCGGGGGCTTCTTGGAACCGGGACGGGGACCCGGGGTATCTCGGGCTTCTTGGAACCGGGACGGGGACCCGGGGTATCTCGGGCTTCTTGGACAGGAACGGGGACCCGGACTCTTGGGCATCTCGGAACGACCCAGGGACTCTCAGGTATCACGAAACCGTTGAAACGGACCCGAGGACTCTGGGGCATCTTGGAACGACCCAGGGACTCTCGGGTATCACGAAACCGTTGAAATGGACCCGGGGACTCCGGGGCATCTTGGAACGACCCAGGGACTCTCGGGCATCACAAAACCATTGAAACGGACCCGGGGACTCTGGGGCATCTCGGAACGCACATGGGGACTCTCGGGCTTCTTGGAACGGGGACCCGGGGACTCTCCTCTCGGGCTTCTTGGACAGGAACCAGGGACTCTCGGGCATCTTGAGACCGTTGAAACGGACCCGGGGACTCTGGGGCATCTAGGACAGGAACGGGGACCCGGGGACTCTCCTCTCGGGCTTCTTGGACAGGAACCAGGGACTCTCGGGTATCTTGAGACCATTGAAATGGACCCGGGGACTCTGGGGCATCTAGGACAGGAACGGGGACCCGGGGACTCTCCTGTCGGGCCGCTTGGACAGGAACCAGGGACTCTCGGGTATCTTGAGACCGTTGAAACGGACCCGGGGACTCTGGGGCATCTAGGACAGGAACGGGGACCCGGGGACTCTCCTCTCGGGCTTCTTGGACAGGAACCAGGGACTCTCGGGTATCTTGAGACCGTTGAAACGGACCCGGGGACTCTGGGGCATCTAGGACAGGAACGGGGACCCGGGGACTCTCCTGTCGGGCTGCTTGGACAGGAACCAGGGACTCTCGGGTATCTTGAGACCGTTGAAACGGACCCGGGGACTCTGGGGCATCTAGGACAGGAACGGGGACCCGGGGACTCTCCTCTCGGGCTTCTTGGACAGGAACCAGGGACTCTCGGGTATCTTGAGACCGTTGAAACGGACCCGGGGACTCTGGGGCATCTAGGACAGGAACGGGGACCCGGGGACTCTCCTGTCGGGCTGCTTGGACAGGAACCAGGGACTCTCGGGTATCTTGAGACCGTTGAAACGGACCCGGGGACTCTGGGGCATCTAGGACAGGAACGGGGACCCGGGGACTCTCCTCTCGGGCTTCTTGGACAGGAACCAGGGACTCTCGGGTATCTTGAGACCGTTGAAACGGACCCGGGGACTCTGGGGCATCTAGGACAGGAACGGGGACCCGGGGACTCTCCTGTCAGGCTGCTTGGACAGGAACCAGGGACTCTCGGGTATCTTGAGACCGTTGAAACGGACCCGGGGACTCTGGGGCATCTAGGACAGGAACGGGGACCCGGGGACTCTCCTCTCGGGCTTCTTGGAACGGGGACCCACCCCGGGGAGGACACTCACTCCCCGGGGAGGACAACACAGACTCATCTGCGACAGCAGTCAACAGGAGACTAACATCACGGACTGGAGACCAAACAATCCTCTGGCCCCGAACCCACCTCACTGCAGGGCTTAAGAGCTTGGAGCAATCAATTGCTTGATTGCCTGCAGGAGCGTCAATCAGGGCAGGTCCGGAGCTGGAGTGAGGCGTGTGAATCGTCACAAGGGGTTCCATATCCTGTGAAATGTTTTAGGTGAGCCATTCTCTATACTTCTAATTCGTTGTAATTGTATTGAATGAAGGACATCTTTTATCCAGAGAGCATATAAAGCCCTGTTTCCACCGCACAAAAAGTACCTGCCTAGACCGGTCTAAACCGCTCCGGTTCGCGTGTCACGACAGGAATGCGGTCTAGACCGCTCCAAAGGCGACCGCTTTTCCGCTCCCCTTCCGTTGGGGTGCCGGGGACCATGGAACGGGTCTGAGGTTGAGGAGCTGTCTGCTGATTGGTCAGTGATTTACTACATGCCCTCAATATTTTAATGTGCCGGCTGAATCCTCTGCTGTCAGTGTGGTCAGCTGTGCACTGGTTGTTTTTATTTTCATTTTCTTTTCTTTGCTGCTCAACTTTAGTGTTTGTTGTGAAAGAGCGACTTGAGGCAGGGGGAGACCGGGGCTCGGGACTTTGCATCACGTTGGAGTTTTCTGTTTGCAGCATAGCGCTCGCCGTGGCGTGGATGCGCGTCCGGGACACCAGAGTCTGGAGCTTTCGTCTCCGGCAGCTCCGCTTTCCAGAGGCGGTCAGCCTTCTGTTCAGCCGCGGTCAGTGGCGCTTTATCGCGGGGACGGACCCCGGAAGCGATGAAAAGGAGCTCGGAGCTCGGCGCCTCCGTGTTCCGGCGCTGTGCTGCCGGACCGCGATCAGCGCCGGAGTGGAGAGCCTCCTGCGTTTGAGCACAAAGCTCAGACTCCCGTGTCTGTGCCTCAGCCAACCGGGGGGAACGCTCCGGCCACTTGCCCCACACCTGAGCGCTCGAGTGCGGGGCACGTTGCCCCAAGTCGCCGGCAAGTGGCCGAGCGTTCGCTCTCTCACAACAAACACGGAAGTTGCGGCTGCAGCTCTCCGCTGCAAAAAATGACTGCTGCAAAAAGTAACTTTTTTTTTTTTTCCGCTGTACAAAATAGCAAAGTGGAGAGTTTAAACAACAACAGAGGATTCATAAGATCTACATCTGAAGACGTTCTTTTCTGTTATAATGTCACATTTCGGCGGAGCTCATAAGCCCCGCCCACTTTTCACGCTCCTCTCTGCAGTGGGGGCGCGACCCAAAATTTTGGTCGGGGTCTCTATTCCGTACTGCTCCGTACCGCTCCGCTCCGTCCCGGCACTTGTGTGCAACAAAATGAATCCCCTGGCCAGAAGAATGACAAAAACTATGAATGTTTTCTCTGAGGAGGAAAGTGTCAAAGCAGACAGAGTCGTGCCAAATAGCACAGCCAAAACATTTGGTTCAATAACTTTCCCAAAAGTGATATGCAAGTTTGAACGAATCGTTCAAAACCTGTGAATCACTTTACTAAATGGTGACTTGCGAGTCATCAGGTTCATTAACTTGTGTACACACACACACACACACACATACACTGAGGCAGGGTGCGTTTAACCGAGTCTTTATTAACAATAGACAGCACAGACCGACATGAGATGCAGGTTGCTCCTCAACCTGGGGTGTCAGTCGACCCAGACTCCAGACAGCAAACATAATGGACGAGACATCGATGACTAACAGACCAACAATGAACAAACACACAGACAGGACATATAAAGCTGGCATGGTAATGACTGCAGACTGGCTACAGGTGTGGAACAGGACCGCCCAGAACATGTGACCCGCCCACTATTAAAGAGAGCTCCTCAGCCTAGTCCCTGACAGTACCCCCACCCTCCACGACCAGCACCAGATGGTCTAGGCATGTCAGGATGCTGACGGTGGAATTCCCTCTCCATATCTGAGTCCAAAATGTCCCGAGCAGGTACCCAGGCACATTCCTCAGGACCATACCCTTCCCAGTCAACTAGGTACTGAAGGGCACGTCCATGCTGGCGAGCTGCCAGGAGCCGCCTAACAGTAAAAGCTGCCTGACAGGAGGAGGGGCTCTCGAGGAAGGAACTAGTGGGCTAACCCTGGCAGCATCTTGAACATCCTTTGTCCTGTGTAATGAACTCTGTGAAGGACCTTGTATTGTATAAGCTGTATATTGGTATTTTTGCTCATTTTTTATGTATTTCTACAGATTTGTGACCAAAGCGTTGGATCTATGTTAATGTTGAGATCTTCTTCCCATTTGGAGGTGGGAAGGGATATTGTGGTATTTCAACATGACAGGATTGAAACGATTTTAGAAAGTTGTTTTGGTGCTGAGCTCTTCACGTTTGTCACTGTCTGAGGTAAGTTTAGGTTCATCTCTTCTAGTTTGAACTTTGTTTGTACTATTGACTTGAGCTGAAGATATTCCAGATAAGTGTTTTGACTGATACCATACGTTTCTATTAGATCATTAAGAAGGTGTTCCAAGTTTCTTATTCCCTTGTTTTGCCATCTTGTGAAGTTTATTGGTTTCTTCCTTTGCAGGATGTCAGGATTGTTCCAGAGGGGTGTGAATTTGTAGGGAATGAGTGACGATCCATTCAGTTTAAGACATTCCCACCAAGCTGTCAGAGATGTGTTTATATTGAAGAAAGGAAGCTCTCTGATATGGAGATCTTCACATAATGTTTTTTCAATGTCGAGCCAGCCTTCATCTAAGGGTTTCTGATTAATATATCTGATAAATTGGCAAGAAAATAATTCTAAAAGTTTGGAAGTTCTAAGTGTCCTTGGTGTTCTGTAGTATTTTTAAACTTATATGTGATGGTTTATTTTTCCAAAAGAATTTTGAGATATGGGAATCCAATGTATTAAACCATGTTTTTGGTGGTTTTGTTGGAATCAATGAAAAGATGTGTTAATTTTAGACAGGACCATCATTTTAATTGTAGCTACTCTTCCCGTAAGTGATATAGGAAGTGTCCTCCATCGAGTGAGGTCCTCTTCTATTGTTTTAACAAGTGGGGTGTAGTTTAAGTGCACAAAGTCAGACAGCTTGGCTGAGATGTTAATGCCGAGGTATCTGATGCTCCCTGGTTTTAGTGGGGTATTTGGTTTGTGCTGAAAAATAGAGTTAATAGGCAAGACAAAGGATTTATTCCAATTTATAGCATATTCTCAAATTGCAGACAATCTGTATATTAACTCTATTGTTTCTGGAAGAGAGGTCTGTGCATTTTGTAGGAAACGTAATACATCATCTGCATGAAGGCATATTTTATGGGTTACATTTGCTGTTTGTATTCCTTTTATGTTATTGTTCTGTCTAATGGCTGCTGCTAATGGTTCGATAAAAATTGCAAAGAGAGATGGTGAGAGTGGACACCCCTGCCTGGTACCTCTCTCGAGATTGAACCTTGAGGAAGTTTGAGCATTTGTTTTAACACAGTCACTGGGTGAGGTGTACAATGTTTTTATCCAGGAGAGGTAATTTTGTTCAAATTCAAATTTCCGTAGTGTAGCGAGTAGAAATTTCCAATTTACCCTATCAAAAGCTTTTTCTGCATCTAAGGAGGTGATAATGGCCTTTTGTTTATTGTGGTGGCAGTGGTCTATAGGATTAATTAATCTGTGAGTATTGTTAGTAGAGTGTCGTCAGGGTGTATGAGGTGGGGTTTAATTTATTCTATTCTGCTTGCTAATGTTTTACTAATTAGAAGATTGATCTTTGCACAGTTCATATGTGGGGGTGAGTCGAAGATTCTTTAATCCCCTCAATTGTTCTAAAAATAATTGGTGAGAGGAAAGGCCGAAATTCTTTGTAAAATTCAGTAATGTATCCATCAGGTCCTGGAGCTTTTCCATCAGGCATGTGCTGGAGAGCTTCATGCAGTTCTTCTACTGAGATGGAAGCTTCTCGGCCTTGGATCTGTTCGTCTTTTAATTTTGGGAGGTCAATTGCGCTCAGAAAGTTCTCTATTTCAGATTGAGAGGGGTCAATTTGTGAAGAGTAAAGTTTTCAAAAAAATTCTCTGAAAGTAGTGTTTATTTCCTGAGGGTCACAAGTGATTTCACCATTTTGAGTTTTAACTGAGGGGATTGTACATTTTTCTTTATTTCGTTTTAACTGATTGGCTCAAAGTTTGCTGGATTTATTGCCATGTTCAAAGTTCTCCCAGCGTAATCTCTGTAGTTGAAATTGTGTTTTGTGTTCAGTTATTTCATTCAAATCCATTTTTAATTTCCTTAACTCCGTTAATAAGCGGTCGTATTTGGAAGCAGCATCAGCTGTCTCTATGGTCTTGATTTTATCTTCTAATTATTTTTCCTTTATTTTTTCCTTTTTGGTTTTGTGTGACAAGTAAGAAATTATTTTGCCTCTCATGACAGCTTTAGATGTCTCCCAGAGGACACAGGGAGAGATACCAGGCAGATTGTTTGTTTCCAAAAAGATTGTCCATTGTTTTTTAAAGAATGTGAGGAAGTCTTGATCCTTGAGCAGTGAAGGGTTAAATCTCCATTGTCTAATAGGAGGGGTGATTGTTCTATTAGTGACTGTCATAGTGACAGGTGCACGGTCACTGATAGTGATGGGGTGAATCTGTGTGTTCCAGGTGTCTTTAATCACTGATTTACTCACCAGAAAGTAATCTAAGCGTGAATAGGATTGGTGCACTGCTGAGTAGAAGGTGTACTCTTTAAGAGCAGGATGAGAGGTGTGCCAAGCGTCGCAAAAACCATAGTCACTCATGTACTGCTGAATTACATCTGGGGATTCCCAGTGTCTGCTATTTGCTGCTTTACTAACTCTGTCCATTTGTGAATTGAGGGCCATGTTGAGGTCTCCTCAAACTATACTATTCAAAAAAAGAAATGCATAACCAGATTTTTTTCTGAGAAAATGTTGCATTTTCAAATACAAATAACTTCATAGGGGATGAAATTACACGCGTGATTTTTTTCACAATATTTATCAAATGTCCATAGAAAGTCAGTATCTGTTGTGACCACCACGTGCACAAATGACAGTTCTCACAAGCCTCGGCATCGACTGGATTAGACGCTGTATGACTACTTGGGGAATCCTCTGCCACTCCTGCTGCAAACATAGAGCCAGTGCTTGTCGAGTTTGTGGCTGCGGATGACGCTGACGAAGACGTCGATCAAGTTCATCCCAAAGATGTTCAATAGGGTTGAGATCTGGGGAACGAGATGACCATGGGAGCACATTGACGTTGTTTCCGGCGAGGAATTCCCTGGTGACTCGTGCAGTGTGCGGCCTGGTGTTGTCCTGTTGGAACAGTTCACGTTGGACGTCAATAGCAGGAGGTGTGGCTGCAGGATGGTGTCTCTGCAGTGTACGGCCGTTAAATTTCCCTGAACTTTGGTTGAAGATTGGTGCGACCAGTGTACGACATTGCCGCCCACATCATAATGCTGCCCCCACCAAATCTGTCCACCTGACAAACACAGTTATGGGCATAACGTTCATTCACATGTCTGTAAACTCGGTTTCTGCCATCACGTCTCTGCAACAGGAACCTGGACTCATCACTGAAGCAAACTCTGTGCCAGTTGCGTAGATTCCAAGCACTCACTGTGTTACACCAACAAAGTCGAGTGGCATGGTGATGACGACGTAGAACGTTGCCGATGCAGGGTCTCTTGGCTCTCAGTCCATGCTCCCTCAACCTGTTCTGTACAGTCTGGCCTGAAATTCTTCTTTGTCTGGGTATGTAGGCTGCAGTACTCTTGGCAGTCGCTGTGCGATCATGCAAATGGAGGCCCCGGATGTAGCGATCTTGAGCTGGTGTGGTGACACGTGGACGGTCATTTTTCGTGTTGGTCTGGATGTACCGGGCAAAAAGCCTTGAAATAGTGCTCTGGCGAACATGAAGACGTCTCGCCACCGAAGATTGGGTCTCTCCAGCCTCAAGTCTTCCGATGGTGATGTTTCTTGTGGCAGCATCAAGACATGGCATCAAGAATTTTCTTGTAAACAACCTCTAAATGAGTGGCAATTCCGAAAGCAATCTTCAACTTGCACATGCGTAATTGCACGTGTTGCATTGTGGCGATGCGTTGCTGATTTACTCTCAAAATGTCAAAGTCAACATTTTCATGCAAGATCAATTTTTTTTTACAAGGAAATGAAAGCAAATTGACAGTTTAACCAATATTATTACTTATTTTGACAGTGAAATTTATGAAAATGTTTACCTTTAGTTTTTAAGTATGAAAAAACACCCATGTGTTTCATTTTTTGGATAGTATATAAGTGTTATGTCAGTGTGTTGAGAGGGTGGTGAAGAAGTTGTGATAGAAGGAGGGGTTATCGACATTTGGGCCATAGATGTTTGCGATACATATCTCTATGTTCTGAAGAGGGATATGAATAATTATAAATCTTCCCTCCGGGTCTATGATTGTGTCGTTATGAGGGAATTGTTTTTTATTGCTGATTTATATAGCTACGCCTCTCTGCTTGGAGTTATAACCAGCTGAGTATGTTTGAGGGAATTGTGGTGAAATCAATTTGTGATGTCCTGTGGAAGGTGTGTGTCTCTTGTAATAAGACAACGTCTGCCTGTCATTTATCCAAGTGTTTTGTCTGTTTGTTTGTGTGCCCATTCCACGCACATCCCAGGTGACAAATCTGAACATGTTTCTCGCTACACTCATTTTCTTGGTGGGTTTTCTAATGTGTGTGTGTGTGTGTGTGTGTGTGTGTGTGTGTGTGTGTGTGTGTGTGTGTGTGTGTGTGTGTGTGTGTGTGTGTGTGTGTGTGTGTGTGTGTGTGTGTGTGTGTGTGTGTGTGTGTGTGTGTGTGTGTGTGTGTGTGTGTGTGTGTGTGTGTGCGCGCGTGTGTGTGCGCATGTTTTTAAGGTTCCTAATTCTGACTGGTTATTTAAACGTGTCTGCCGATAGATGAGTGTGTGATCTCATGACAGTTGGATTGTGGTGTCCTGGTATTAATGTGGTTAAAACAGTGGAAAAGCGTTACTATTAAAACAAGGGAGGGGGTGTAGAAATAGAAAGTAGGAAACCAAAACCCAAAAAAGGACAATCCCAAACTCATAGGTGGTGTTAGTGGTGACATGAGGAGTGCCTGCTTTGTTTTTGTTTTTTGTTTTTTTAAAGTCATGTAAATATATATACCTATATATAAACATATACAGACTGGTTCTCAGTCCATGCTCCTTCTATGTGTATATATGCACATACAAATATCCCAGCGTTTACAGTGCAAGTTCAAGATGATTAACACTATAATAGCATTGCAAGCATTGTGTATTTCAACAATGTAATACTAATTACTTTCGCCTTATTTAATCAATCATGATGCTTACAAATGTTGCTATTAAATATTTACCTAGGCCTGAGTAAACCTGGGATGTGTGCGGCTGTGTGTGTGCGTGTTCGAGGAGATAATACTCATTTATGAGGACCATCAGTAGAGCCAGGGGGTGACTGCGGGATCCCAGTACAGCTGGCCATTGTCGTAGAGCCTGTCCACTGTGATGACGGCTCGGGATCCTTCAACAATGAGCTTCTTCCTCACGGGAAACAGCAAGTGACGGCGGTCTAAAATCTCCTTCGGGAATTGGTCATTCACGCTGAAGTGCGTCCCTCGCAGTTCCCTTCCGCGGCTCTTCACCAGTTCTTTCTGCTTGAAATGTTCAAACTTGGCGACGATGGGCCGTGGGCACTGGTTGTCCTGTCGTCTCCCTCCCAGGCGGTGCAGGTGAAGGTGTTAGGTCCACCAACTGCTGTTGGCTGAATTCCAGCAAGTCCCGAACTGCTTGAAATTCACGATAGAACACCTCCATTAGGGCGAGTTGGGCATTGAAGCTGGACAGCTTGGTGTTGATGCTGTCCAGGATGTCCTCAAACTGTTTGGATGGTGAAGGAGCTGCTGTTGGAGAGCTTTCAGCGCGGCTCCTCTTCGAAGATGAGGTCTTGGGAGTCTTCGACATCACGAGACGGTCGTAGCAATCGGCCAAGTAGGCTTGAAGGTCTTCTATTGTGTCCTCTTTCAGTGTTATAATTAGGGACCTCGCCAATGGCTGGGCCCTAGTTTAGCTTAATTTACCCTTTGTTTAGTTTAGTTTAGTTCGTTTATTTGTTTTTTTTCCCTCTCGGTGGTCAGAAAAGTTTGCTTTGCAGCCTGGAGGCCGCCATTTTGGATTGCACTCGATTACATCACACTGGAATCACTCACTGTGCAGCCTGTGAATGTCAAGGCAGCTCCCTTGCCACACATCTGGCACAGCAATGTCAGCGCAGATTCAGGGGTATTGAGAACATTCACCGTCTAGCTGCCAGTACATTTCTGGATGTTAGGTTTAAACGTCTTGGTTTTCGAGACCAAGAAAATGTGGAAGTAATGAAAAAACGGAGGAAATTGCAGGAAATCTATCAGACAGGCCAGGCAGCTCCCACTCTCGCCCCAAGCTCAACAGCTACTGTTCGCTCTACTACAGGATCTTCTACTTTAGAGCCTTCTACCTCAGGTCCAAGCCAGAGTCCGGCCCCCTCAGGTTCCGCCTTATCAAAATTAGGGATATGGACTGATTTTGACATGCAGGTTTTGTCAGGACAACATCACCAGCCAGCTGCTAGTGATGTGCTCATTGGAGTACCTCGGTACTTAGAAGAAAAAGTGATTCCCGAGATAGGGATCCACTATCCACTGGTTTGGTGGCAAGAACATGAACCAACCTTCCCAGCCCTGAGCAAACTAGCAGTGAGATACCTGGGAATTACTGCCACTTCTGTACCAGCAGAGAGAGTCTTTTCAAAGGCAGGAGAGGTTCTGAGCAAAAAACGGAACAGACTAAAGGGGAAGACCGTAAATATGATATTGTTCCTCAACAACAAATGAATGAGGGGAAAGTGTTAATGTTTTTGCTGAAGAGTTTTTACATGTTCAGTACTTTTATGTTAACATGTTCATGTAACATGAAGTAAGATACAAGTATTCATTTTATAGTAGTTCTTAAAAATGAAACAATAATTTATTTTAATGACTATTATTTTCCATATTTTATTTTTGTGTGTGTTTGAAACACTATTTTCACATATTTTGTATGATTGTGTCCTCTGTTTCGTTTTTCTGCTGTTGTATTAGCTTGGCTATGTTGTAATGAAGCCACGACCTCAATACATTTCCAAGTTTAAAATAAATAAATAACTATGATGTCTTGCATTTTATGAAGCTATTATTTGAAATACACTGTTGTTGGGTTTTTTTAATTTACCAGACACATTAGTTGTATTTGCACAGAGTATCGGATCGGTATTGCTGATACCAGCCTGAATTTTACTCAGTATCGGATCAAAAAGGAAATTGGTAGGATCGAACATCCCTAGTGTGTATGGGCATGATAATTGTGAAGTGATCTTTTTATTTATCTCTATGACTAAATGACAGTTTAGGATGTGCTGCTGTCTTCTACTAATTGTGATCATAAGTAAAGGATCATTAAATTATCTGATCTCAGTGTGGCATGTACACACTTAGATAAGTGCAGTCACTCAGGCCGGTCTGAATAGTAATTTATTTGCTGTTAAAACAGCACATTTCTTTGTAAAGAAAATATTCAGTGCAGCTGACGAACATATTCAGACACACAATATGTTTTATTAATATTCTGAAATGTCCTGCTGCAGCAGCAGTCAGAACCTCTCCAGGAGCTTCTCATTCTGGATCACATTCTGGTTCTTATTGGTTTGGTTGAACTGCATTTTTCATAATGTCGTGACAGATAAAACAGGTCAACAGTAGCACATGGCATGAGGAGATGAAGTACTTCCTCCTCTTCCCAAGATGGGCATGTGGGGCAGAGCCAGTCCAGCTCCCTGAAAATCAGCACATTCTGAATGAGGCTGAAATGCTCAAATATTCAACTGGCTTAAAATCAAGGACCAGCTGGATTTGGGGCAAAAAACTTTTTTAGATGTTTTTAGAAAAAATAAGAACAGTGTTGAAAACTTTTATGATATGACTCTTTTAAGTAGCGACAGTTCCATTTCAGTCCACTGTTTTAGGAAGCGAGCCTCCAAACCGTCATTTTGACGGTCAATTTTACAAAAAGACGGCCGGAAAAAAATTATGTGCACTCCTCACTGCCGACCAATGCCTTGCAGTGAATTGCCGTAAACCGCGTGGCCATAAAGCGGTATCGGGTGTCATGATATCAGTGGCAGTTTGATGAGTACAAGTACTCATGCCCGGTATGGAGCCGATACCCGATACTGGTATCGCGGCATCCCTACCTTATTTACATAGCTGAACATTCTGAGAATCTCAGATCTGACATCCCTGAGAAAACTGAAGACTTAGACGTCAAACTATCAACAAATCCTATCTGTAGTTATTATTTACAATAAAACTTTACAATGTGAACTACAACAAAAGACCTTCATTAAAAAAAATACTTTGAATGAAGAAACAGATCAAAACACGATAAATCAGAGTTCTGTACCTTTTATGATCAGGTTTTAAATGGTAAATGGTAAATGGTCTAGATTTATATAGCGCCTTCTAACCACACTGAGGTAGTCCCAAAGCGCTTTACATATCAGCTCATTCACCCGTTCACGCTCACATTCACACACCAATGGGACAGAGCTGCCATGCAAGGCGCTAGTCGACCACTGGGAGCAATTTAGGGTTCAGTGTCTTGCCCAAGGACACTTCGACACATAGACCGGTGTAGACTGTGGTTTTAACCATTTTCCACCACATAAAATTCATCTGGAGCCACAAAACAACTTCAAACTAAAGCGAGCTCACAGTTTTGTAGACATTGTTTTGATATTTGCCAAAACTGTAGTTTAGGTAGATTCATAAACTTTAAAAACTATAATTAAGAAATACTGATTTTTACATGTTTTACCCTTCTTAATATTTTTTTTCTGTTATTTTAACTGTTTTAGCTGTTTTAGCAGTGGCTCTACTCCGAGCTCCTCCCTGGTGGCTGAGCTCCTCATCTTATCTCTAAGGGTACGCCCAGCCACCCTGCGGAGGAAGCTCATTTCAGTCACTTGTATCTGGGATCTCGTTCTTTCGGTCATGACCATAGTTCATGACCATAGGTGAGGGTAGGAACAAAGATCGATCGGTAAATCGAGAGCTTCGTCTTTTGGCTCAGCTCCTTCTTCACCATGACAGACCGATACAACGTCTACATAACTGAAGATGCTGCACCGATCCGCCTGTCGATCTCATGCTCAATCTTCCTCCCACTCATGAACAAGACCCCGAGATACTTGAACTCCTCCACTTGGGACAAGGGCACTCCACCGACCTGAAGGGGGCAAGCCACCTTTTTTCCGGGCGAGAACCATACCCTTGGATTTAGAGGTGCTGATCCTCATCCCAGCTGCTTCACACTAGGCTGCAAACCGCACCAGTGCACGCTGAAGGTCCAGGTTCGATGAAGCCAACAGAACCACATCATCTGCAAAAAGCAGAGATGAGATCCTGTGGTCCCCAAATCCCCTCCAGCCCCTGGCTGTGCCTAGAAATTCTATCCATGTAGGTAATGAACAGAACCGATGGCAAAGGACAGCCCAGCCCTTTTAACGTGCACTGGGAACAGGTCCGACTAACTGCCAGCACCAAACTCCTGCTCCGGGCATACAGGAACCAAACAGCCCTGAACAAAGAGCCCCAGAATCCACACTCCCGGATCAGCCCCCACAGAATGTCCCAAGGGACGCGGTCGAATGCCTTCTCCAGATCCACAAAACACATGTGGACTGGTTGGGTGAACGCCCATGAACCCATGAGCATCTGGTGGAGAGTACAGGTACTTCTCAAAAAATTAGCATATTGTGATAAAGTTCATTATTTTCCATAATGTAATGATAAAAATTAGACTTTCATATATTTTTGATTCATTACACACAACTGAAGTAGTTCAAGCCTTTTATTGATTTAATATAGATGATTTTGGCAAAAAAGTAAAGAAAAACCAAAAATCCCCATCTCAAAAAATTAGCATATTTCATCTGACCAATAAAAGAAAAGTGTTTTTAATACAAAAAAAAGTCAACCTTCAAATAATTATGTTCAGTTATGCATTCAATACTTGGTCGGGAATCCTTTTGCAGAAATGACTGCTTCAATGCGGCGTGGCATGGAGCCAATCAGCCGGTGGCACTGCTCAGGTGTTCTGGAGGCCCAGGATGCTTTGATAGCGGCCTTAAGCTCATCCACAGTGTTGGGTCTGGTGTCTCTCAACTTCCTCTTCACAATATCCCACATATTCTCAATGGGGTTCAGGTCAGGAGAGTTGGCGGGCCAATCCAGCACAGTAATACCATGGTCAGTAAACCATTTGCCAGTGGTTTTGGCACTGTGAGCAGGTGCCAGGTCATGCTGAAAAAGGAAATCTTCATCTCCATAAAGCTTTTCAGCAGATGGAAGCATGAAGTGCTCCAGAATCTCCTGATAGCTAGCTGCATTGACCCTGCCCTTGATAAAACAAAGTGGACCAACACCAGCAGCTGACATGGCACCCCAGACCATCACTGACTGTGGGTACTTCACACTGGACTTCAGGCATTTTGGCATGTCCTTCTCCCCAGTCTTCCTCCAGACTCTGGAACCTTTATTTCCGAATGACATGCAAAATTTGCTTTCATCAGAAAAAAGTACTTTGGACCACTGAGCAACAGTCCAGTGCTGCTTCTCTGTAGCCCAGGTCAGGCGCTTCTGCCGCTGTTTCTTGTTCAAAAGTGGCTTGACCTGGGGAATGCGGCACCTGTAGCCCATTTCCTGCACACGCCTTTGCACGGTGGCTCTGGATGTTTCCACTCCAGACTCAGTCCACTGCTTCCGCAGGTCCCCCAAGGTCTGGAATCGGTCCTTCTCCACAATCTTCCTCAGGGTCCGGTCACCTCTACTGGTTGTGCAGCGTTTTCTGCCACACTTTTCTCTTCCCACAGACTTCCCACTGAGGTGCCTTGATACAGCACTCTGGGAACAGCCTATTCGCTCAGAAATGTCTTTTTGTGTCTTACCCTCTTGCTTGAGGGTGTCAATGATGGCCTTCTGGACAGCAGTCAGGTCGGCAGTCTTACCCATGATTGCGGTTTTGAGTAATGAAACAGTTGGGAGGTTTTAAAAGCCTCAGGAATCTTTTGCAGGTGTTTAGAGTCAATACGTTGATTCAAGGGTGGGTGTGGTACTCCAGATGACTAGGTTAATATCTCATTCAGAGTACCTTTTCATGATATGCTAATTTTTTGAGATGGGGATTTTTGGTTTTTCTTTACTTTTTTGCCAAAATCATCTATATTAAATCAATAAAAGGCTTGAACTACTTCAGTTGTGTGTAATGAATCTAAAATATATGAAAGTCTAATTTTTATCATTACATTATGGAAAATAATGAACTTTATCACAATATGCTAATTTTTTGAGAAGTACCTGTATAGAGCTGTTCCAGTGTTCCACAACCAGGATGAAAACCGCATTGTTCCTCTTGGATCCAAGGTTCGACTCGATCCTCCTCTCCAGTATCCTGGAATAGACTTTCCCAGAGAGGCTGAGGAGTGTGATCCCTTTGTAGTTGGAGCACACCCTCTGATCCCCCTTCTTAAAAAGAGGGACCACCACCCCGGTCTGCCAGTGCAGAGGTACTGTCCCCGACCGCCAAGCAAGTTGCAGAGACGAGTCAGCCACGACAGTCCCTGCACATGCCGAGACTTAAGGAACTCTGGGTGAGTCTCATCCACTCCCGGTGCCTTGCCACCGAGGAGCTTAGCAACAACCTCGGTGACTTCAGCTTGGGTAATGGACAAGTCCACCTCTGAGAACCCAGCCTCTGCTTCCTCAACGCAAGACGTGATGGTGGGATTGAGGAGGTCCTCAAAGTATTCCTTCCACCGTCTGACAACATCTCCTGTTGAGGTCAAAGCTAGCTGTTTTACCTTTTAATTAAATTAGTTCTGATTGTACCTCATTTTGATTTTAATCGTAGTATTTAAATTTATGTAGGCTGTTAAATAAAAAAACACTTGTACAGTAGTAATTTAAACCAGTAACACAAATGTTGTTGGAACTCGTCGTCTGTTAATATTGTAAAGAGTAGATTAACAGTGTTTAAACATTTTTATTATCGTGGAGTCATTTAAAATATAACAATGTAGACATCAAGACTCAATAAATTAATAAAATACTACACACACACACACACACACACACACACACACACACACACACACACACACACACACACACACACACACACACACACACACACACACACACACACACACACTTGTTTCAGCGCAATGGAGACTTCTCTGACCGCTCTACACAACTAAAAACTACCATTAATAAAACGTGTAATACTGTGCATAAAATGTACTCTGACGTGAGGCACAGGTCGATTCTGGAAGGAATTAATACATTCACAAAAAAAAACTTCAAATCTGAGCTGGAAGACTCTTTTGCGACATAAGTTATCTCAAATTATATCTGTCTCGATGTTAATCGGGTTTGGAAATAACAGACAATCCATTTCGAGCGGCTGCTTTAGGAGACAGTAGAAACTCAGGGTTTCCTCTACTAAAGCTGCCAGCCATCAAGTTCAGTTAACAGAGTCTGTTATACTGTGGTGACTGACCCCAAGCTAAATTCAGCTCTCTTTCTGGAATGAAAAACTCTAAGTTTTCCTTATTTCAGGGTTAACGTACTCTGAGTTTTCACATAACCCACTTTCTGGAACAGGGCCCAGGTTTTTCTCACATTTAACGTTTCCACACTGAACCATAATGATTTAACAGAGGAAAATGCTATGGTCCTGCCAGTGTAATCAGATTTCAATCTAATATTGCTGAAGCTTGTATGACAGACCAATAAAAAGAAGCATAAATCAAAAGGAAAAAAGCTACAAACACAAACTAATCTGCAGCATTCGATCTGTAGAAGAAAACATGACAATCATCAGTGTTGGAGGTCCATTCAGAAAAAAAACAACTTCATATGAAGTTAAAGTACAGGTCTCTCTGAAGCCTGTGGAAGGCATTGAAAGATATCACTGCCAATCCCTGACTATTTGGATTATAATGGATAACAAGGAATTCCTGAAATAGTTGTCAAGCCCCATTACCTAAAGTAAGAACTATTTCCAGAGGCTTGATGAAACAGAAAATGAGAATGGTGAAGTAATCTTTCTCTACTGTGATGAGTGGTTTAAACAGCGCTGGACTCATACATGTTCAGACTTTTTTGATCAACATAATTTAAACCAGAATCCTCCACAAACTAATCCACTCAAAACCCTTCTTCCTCCGCCAACAGAGGAACAGAATCATACAAAACAAAACTGAGAGTAAGATTAGAAAGCAGTCAGCTCACCTCTCACGGGTCTTCCTTGCCAAGAGAAAACCAAACCAGGTCTGATCCAGGTCTTTCCTTGGACTGCTTCAAGGACTGCTGCGGGTCTGAATCTGTACTGCTGCGGGTCTGTGGAGGGGAGGAGCTGTACACAGAGGGACGGTGCAGCTGATAAATCTGCCTTCAGAATGTCTCACACTGCAAGTAAATACTCCTGTGCAATACCACTGATCTCCTGACCTGATAACCAATGAAACCACAGCTGCTATTACAATACTTAACACAATTGTAATGTGTGGACCAGCCAATGTGGTCAGAGAAAGGAATTAAAGGTATTTGTTGATCCAGAGATAAATGACACCTCAGTTGGATCTATGTCTGTCCATACTCAAACTCCTGGGGCCTCATTCATCATCAGTGCACAGAAAAGGATGTCTGTCATACAGATGAAATTTAGTATGTATGCAAGGCCAAAAAATTCCGCACGTACATTGCGCAATGTACAAAGTGCCATTTGAGGTAATTGGGCACCTGCTGTGACTTTCTTAATGATTTCTATTTGTAGGTTCACTATTCTATACCACTAGATAATGTGCGTAAACATTGTCAAAGTTCTACTTATGTTTCCACACATTCCTAAATGTAAGTACAAGTTGATAAATTCTGTACTTTGCATGGGAATATTCTCATGATAACTGAGGCCCCAGGAGGGTTGCAACTAAGAGAGACATGAAACATGCAACAGAGAGACACTCCAGTGGGGAAATCCTCCACATCAGGGACCCTCTATTCTCAGAGACACTCCCTCTCCGGTCCTGTTCATAGTCAAGATGTGCACTGACCTTTAACCTTGCTTCTCTGAAGCCAAAAACAATGAGCTCAGTTTTCTCTGGGTGGAGTTATAAAAAGTTCTGACTCATCCACTCATTAATTTCATTCACTGACACTGTATACCCAAACAAGCTCACAGAACTCAAAGCCTTTTGTGTTACAGATCACACAAGACTATTTAAGTGATGTTGTTAAATGTTTTAAGTTAATATAAAATAATATTTAAATATTTTTTTATTAACTAGTGCTGTTAATAGATTAAAAAAAAGTAATTAATTGCACAGTTTTCTGTAATTAATTGCAATTAATTGCACTGTTTTTCTACTGAAGACTGAAGCTTGTAACGGATATTCATTCAGCGAAAACCACGGAATTAAAGTCGACTCAACACACAGAGACTATATTTAAATTAAAAGACAATTTTTATAACGTCCTTTTAGCTTTGGGTGAAACTGTTTCTCTCCAAGATCAGCAAAATAATAAAAACATAAATAAATTAAAGCTGCAAGCAGCATTGGTCAGGACCTCATGCCCGGGGCTCTGGCCCATTGGGGTGGGCTCAATCATGACCTTTGACCCCTTTAAATACTGATCATATAGAAATTTTGATGGTTTTAACCAAAAATGACTTTCAATTTGAAAAACATGGGGTCAAAACTAGCTAATTAGCTAGTGATTCCTAACCCTAGCGCCACCATTAGGCCACCCACCAAATTTCAGCTCAATCGGACAAACTTTGTTAGCATGCTCACTAGCATGCAAGGCTGCGAGCAACCTGATCTACCTGAAAATCTCACGTTACTCCCGAGATGTCCTTCATCATCATCATCCACTTTATTTATTTATTGCACTTTTTATACAATGAAGTAATACAAAGTGCTTTAACAAGATTTCTAAACAGTGCAAAAATAAAATAGATCATTAAAAAGCAAACGAATACACAGGCAGACAAACACACATAAATGAAGACATGCCTAGTGATATGAAGATATGAAGACATGGCAGGGCACTGAGGACTAAGGTGAGGAAAGGGCTTTCGTTTGGGCCTTCCACACTGGGGGCGGCACAGCTTCTAACCACAGGGGGCACCGCCCCACAGATCCCCCCTCAGCCGGGTTGACCAGTCAATCCCACCACATACGTGGGGGACCAGCCAGGTGCCCAGAGCAGGGAAACCCACAGGATGGCACCACCAGCGGGGAACCCGGACACCACCAGTGTAGCGACCCCTAAAGGGAACCACTGGACTTAAAAATTCAGTTAAGAACCTAATAAAAGTAGAAAATCAGATAGTGTTTAAAGTAAATAAAAGTAGATAAATAAATTGATTAAATACATATCTGCATATGTACATAAATATATAAAAACATACACATATGTAAAAATCAGCTAAAATCCTGATTAAAAAGGTAAGTTGTTAACCCTTTTTCAAAAACCTCAAAGGTCCCTGACCCGGAATCTGGTCTTATCTCATATGCTAATATGCTAAGCTAACTAGCATAGCATTAGCATTAGCCTCATTAAGCTTTTTATCTAGTTATCTGGTCCACACAGCTGACTGGAGATGACCCCTGGGTTTATATAGAAGATGGTCCGGGGCCGTGGCTGGGCGGGAATTCCTGCCCGGGTCCTCTTGCGGTGCCTTGTCGGAGTGGGTGTTGGTCCCCGTGTTCCAAGCAGGCCACTTGGGGGTGGGGTGGGGCGGCGCGGGGGGTCCAGCTGGGCCAAGTCCTAGCGACGGGGGGACCTTCTCCCTCTCAGCCCCCCGTACCTTAGCTCACCTTACCTCATTCAACAATAGGGGCCAGTGGACGGGGGGTCCAGGCCACTTTACTGTGGTCTTTCCCTCCCCCGACTTTGCACCGCCCACAATTTTAACTACACTTAGTCACACAGGGTCTTGAGGGGATCAGCTGGCTTTCGGGGTTCTGCTGCTGGGCAGTGGTAGAACGCCCGGGCCCCCGCTACCCCTCAATTTTAAACTGCACCCTAGACACACACATTGCACCACCTCTTCAAAACTCAAATACACACCTCTACATGCATCCAACACCCCACAGGGTGGAGGGGGGGGTGGGGGCTCCCCCCAGCACCTCCTGCTGTGGTCCCACGGTGTTCCGGGTTGAGTGCGGCTGGAGTACGGGGGGCATGCTTGCTCAGGCGTGGCGCCCCGGGCGGGCTGGGTAGTGGTTCTCCCTCCCTATTCACGGTCGGATTGGTGGAGAATGAGATCCTGCAGTGGCCTGGTGGGGGCCTGGCTGGTGGCCTGGGGAGTGGGGGGCACCCCCTCCCAACCAAATAAATGTATGTGCGTGTGTCTGTGCATATGTGTGTCTGTATGTGTATGCGTATGCTTGGTGTGTGTGTGTGTGTGTGTGTGTGTGTGTGTGTGTGTGTGTGTGTGTGTGTGTGTGCGTGCGTGCGTGCGTGCGTGCGTGCGTGTGTGTGTGTGTGTGTGTGTGTGTGTGTGTGTGTGTGCGTATGCTTTGGTGTGGGTGTGTGTGTGGGTTGGGATTAGGTGATGGGGCGGAGCGGGGGGTGGTATTGGGGCTCCTGAGAGTGGCTGTCCTCCAGCCGGGCCTGGCTGGGCCTTCGCTCTTCCTGGTCTGGGTGGGAGGGGCTGGTCTGGGGCTCGGTGGCCGGGGCCCTCTCTGTCCCGCCGGGGTTGGGGACGTGGTGGGGGGATGGCCACCGGTGGTGCAGTGGGCTCCACTGCTGGGGTCGAGAGAGCTCCCTGCCCGCGTGGCCTGGAGGCACTGCACTGGCCAGTCCCGGCTTGACGGCTCGGGTCGGGGCCTGGGGCCTTGCGCCCTTTATCCTTCTCCTGTGGGCCCCTCTGGCCTGGGGGGGTCCTCTCTACGCGCTCCGTCTGGTGCCTTCTGGGTTGGGGCGTGGCTCTCCGGGGTGGTTTGTCGGGGCCTCCCCGGGTCTGTTGGGCTGCTGGGTACCGGAGTGGCGGCGTCCGGCCCCCGGGGTGGTACTGTGGGCCCCCCCCACAACAGTTCCATTCACATCCAGAGGACAAACCACACACACACACACACACACACACACACACCCACACACACACACACACACACACACACACACACACACACACACACACACACACACACACACACACACTTCCACTCCTCATTGATGAGATTTGCTGCTGATTTTTCTTATTTATTTTGCTATTGTTCTGTCAATTATCAAAATCATGTTGTTGTTTTGTTTAGTTTTTTTGTTTGTTTGTTTGTTTGTTTGTTTTGTGTCCTTTTGTTTTTGTCTTTGCTATCATTGTTGTGATTATTTTGGTTTTTGCTCTGTTGTTGCTCAGGCTGGTTTAATCTCATGGCAGTTGGAAAATATTTGGATCACTGTGATTATTGTATTAAAATGAAAAAAAAGAAAAATGTATGTAGCACTAACAAGGGTATTGTTTGTATCTCCCCACCCAGTCCATCTCTCTGTCTTTCCTATCCTCTCCTCTCCTCCATCCTTTCACCCCAACCGGTCTGCAGAATTCCTCCACCTCTGAGTCTGGTTTCTGCAAAGGTTTCTCCCTGTTGGGGGAGTTTTTCCTTTCCACAGTCGCAAACACACCTGCTTGCTCATGTGGATATGTTGGGCTTTTCTATTTTTTCTATAAAAGCACATTGGAATGACTGTAATGTATTTAAAAATGTCTTTGTTTTAATTTAAAAAAAAGAGGAACAAAAAAAAAGTTATCTGGTCCACAAAGCACACTTTAGCCTGTGAGCTTGTTAACGTCATAGTGCACATTAGTGCATGTTACCTAGTCCACACACTGCATGTTAGCTGGTCCTTCAACCGCATATTAGCATGCTAGCTCGTCTCCGAAGCACACATTAGTACATGTGATAGTGCATGATAGCAGGTCAGCCCAAAAACAAGGGATTTCATGCTATTGTGCAATCCTGGGTGTTGCGCAATCCGGAAGTGATTGTGCAATCCTGGATGTCGAATTACACAGCAGTTGGCCTGACATGGTATTCCATGTAGGGCCAACTGCTGTGTAATTCATGTAATTCAATTGCGCAATCCCTGTTGTCGAATTACACAGAAGTTTGTGGAACATTCCTGTAGTCGTTAGTGATGTCATTAGAGTGTGAGAGGATGGATTTTATCCAAATATTTTGCTCCATATGCTTTTGAAGCCGATACAACCTTCGCCCTCAGAGGAGATAGCGTTTGCGTGAGGGCCATTTTTGCAAGAGATGTCAGTGGGGAAATCCAAGATGGCAGTGTTGCGGGTGCCACCATACTCGTTTCCTGGTCACTGCCATCTTGAAATGGTGCAAGGCAGAAGCATGGCCGTAAATTATGCAAATTGACGCACCGAAAGTGATGTTCACAGAAGCGACATACAGGAAGTGACGTGTAAGACCAAAAACGTAGGGAATTACGTTTACGGCGGCCGACCCACAGTAAGTCACGTTCTGACCGAACATGCAGGAAGTTACATACATGAACACTTGGAAGTGATGTAGTGGGACCCACTTGCCGGAAATGACGCAAGACAGAAGTCAGAAAAAGCACACATTTATCGTTTCTTTTTACCAGTCTTTTGTATCTCAACAAAGGATTGTCTTCTCATAAGGTAAAGATTTGCCTTGTTATCTATATAGAAATGATCAGCCTGCTCTAAAACTTTATAGTGATTAAAGTTCATATTAGCTATTTCTCGTCATATGTAAGAGACACTTCCCATGTTTTTATGTATATACATATATATTTTATATATACGTGTGTGTGTGTGTGTGTGTGTGTGTGTGTGTGTGTGTGTGTGTGTGTGTGTGTGCGTGTGTGCGTGTGTGTGTGTGTATATATTCTTTTTTTTTAAACATGTTTTTAGTCTTTTCTGTGAACATTTGCATCAGACATCAGAAACAGGCTTATTCTTTCTCTGACTTCTTTTCCTACCTGAGTTTCAGTTAGGGGGGCTGAAACAGTCTCTGTTTTTAAGGTTACAATGAAGACTTTTCTATTTAATAGAGTGAGAGCTGCTTCAGGACACCCTAGACCATTTTGTACTCAAGCTGCCATAGGTTAAGACTCTGGAGGACCTAAACTGAGCTTCTTTGCTTTCTTATTCACCACTATTACATGTCACTAACATTTGCCTCTCTCTCCTGTAGTCTATGCTCTCAACCTCCCTGCTGGATGCCTGACAATGGAGCTGAAGGTGGTTTGAAGCGTCCCCGACCTTCATGTCAGGTCGGGGACGCTCCACAGCGTGCGACTCGGGTAGCCTTTTGCTCAGAACATATTTTTAGTGCAAGTTTTTGGTGTATGATTGGTGTGTCATCCAACTCTACGACAATGTGGATGTTTAAACTGGACTATTTTCTGCTGCTGTGTGGACTGTATTTTGTAATCAGTGTTTTCCACGAGTTTGGAAGTGAAGCAAGCTCACATTGGCAAGATGCCCTCCCAAGGATTACCTTGGGAGGCGCTCATGAGACTTCAACCATCCAATGGAAGTGCTGTCCTGCCGCCGAATATTCCTCGGGAAATCCGCGTCCTGGTGACAAATCCGAGGCGCCGCAAACGAGGCAGGAGAGGTGGAGCACACCGGAGACTAAAACGCATGAGTCTACAAGACCGCCGCAAGTTGCCGGCTCTTCCCACGATCCTGCTTGGAAATGCCCAGTCGATCCGCAACAAGTTGGACGAGCTGGAGGCCTGGACCACCATCAGGCAGGAGATTAAAAACGCCTGCCTTCTTGTCTTCACGGAATCCTGGCTCAGTGAATCAGACCGGGATGAGGACTTGACGCTCACGGGGTTCGGAGCCCCGCTGAGGCTGGACCGAGACAAGGAAGTCACCAATAAGCAGCGTGGCGGTGGTGTCTCGCTGCTGTCAACGAGAGGTACTGTAAAACTGTCGTTGTACGAGATAGGATATGTACTCCAGACATTGAACTTCTGTCTATATCTCTTCGTCCTTTTTATTTGCCGCGCGAGTTCCAACAGCTGTTCTTTACAATTGTTTACATTCATCCACGCGCTGACGCTATTGCCGTGGTACAGCTGATCAATGACGTCACGCACCGGCTTGACGCTATTTGCCCAGACGCACCAAAATTCATCCTGGGTGATTTTAATCATTGCCGTCTGGATAAGACTCTTAAAACTTATGAACAGTATGTAACCTGTGCTACAACACAGCAGAATACTACTCTGGATTTGTGCTTTGGCTCAGTGAGTGGTGCATATACATCACTGCCACTTCCTCCCCTGGGATCTTCTTATCACAACTGTGTGTACCTCATGCCCCGCTACACTCCTGCTTTTAAGAGACTACCCCGATTAGAGAAATCCGTGAAGTGCTGGTCAGAGGACAGCATCTCAGCACTTCAAGCTTGTTTTGAGTGTACGGACTGGAATTGCTTTTTTAACCCATGTGAGGACATTAATGAATTATGTGAGACTGTTTCTTCATACATCACTTTCTGTGTTGACTCTGTTGTCCCATCAAAGACTATTGTTGTTTATCCAAACAACAGACCATGGGTAAACAAAGAGCTTAAATCAATTATTAACAAAAAGAAAGTGGTCTACTCTTCTGGTAGTAACTCCCTGGAGAAGAAAGCGGTCTCTAGGGAAGTGCGAGATGGGATCAGGAACGCCAAACTAAAATACAAGAATAAAATTGAAGAAAAATGTAGCAGTGGTAACCTGGCAAGGCATCAAATGCATGGCTTCAATTAATCAGCAAAAAGAGGCCAATAAACCCATTTGTGTGGAAGGAGTGCCAGACTCTGACCTTCCAAGTGTTTTTAATTTGTTTTTTAGTCGGTTCGAGAGGGCGGACCTTTTAGGGAAGGCCTCTGCTTATAAGGAGTCTCTCGATCCAAGTGGGGGAATTTTGATCTCTCAAGATCAGGTGACTGCCTTACTCAGGAAGGTGTAAGTGGAGAAAGCGAGGGGCCCTGATGCCATATGTGGGCGGACCCTGCACCACTGTGCCACCCAGCTGAGTGGTGTTTTGAGGAGATTGTTCCAAAGTTGTGTAGACCAGGGTCAGATTCCAGCATTGTGGAAAACATCAACTTTAATCCCGATTCCAAAAACAAGTAGCTCAAAGGAATTGTGTGATTTTAGACCGGTCGCACTCACATCACTTGTGATGAAAACTTTTGAGAAAATTTTAAAGTCTGAGATTCTATTTTTAACTGAGGGGAAACTTGACCCACTTCAATTTGCCTACCAGCAAAACAAAGGGGTGGAGGACGCAACACTTTTCATACTGAACACTGTGTATAAGCACCTGGACAAAACCGGGGCTCATGTAAGACTTTTATTTGCGGATTTTTCTTCTGCCTTCAATAAGATGCAGCCCCACATCCTGATTGAAAGACTGGCCACTGTTTTTAATTTGCCTGACCAGCTTCTTTTATTGATTTTAAATTTCCTCACAGACAGAACCCAGCGAGTGCTCGTGAATGGTCAGATGTCCCTAGCGTCAAGCTCAAACACCGGATCTCCTCAGGGGTGTGTCCTGTCCCCCCTCTTGTTCATTCTGTATACGGACAGTTGTCGGGTCACTCAGAAAAACCGGTTCCTGGTCAAGTTTTCAGACGATACAGTCTTGGTGTCCTTACTTTCGGGATCTGAAAAGAACCACGGTCCTGCGTTGACCGAGTTTGTCCAATGGTGTGACAGCAACTACTTGGATCTAAACGTCTCCAAAACCAAGGACATGGTCATTGACTTTAGACGCACCACAGCGCCCCCTTTTGGTAGCAGTGACATTCATGGGGAAGTGGTTGAAGTGGTGGAAAAGTACAAATACCTTGGTTCTTGGATTGACAAGTTGCGGTTCGAAGCAAACACAGACTCTATTTTTAAACGTGGTCAGCAGAGAATCTATCTTTTAAGGAAACTGAACTCTTTTAATGTAAATGAAAGCATTCTCTGCAACTTTTACTGCTGTTTCATAGAGAGTCTCTTAACTTTTTCATTTGTTTGCTGGTTCAAGTGTTTGTCTATGAAAGATAAAAATAGACTGCAAAACATCGTCAAAATCTGCTCTAAGATCATTGGCGTTAAACAAAAAGACCTAGAGTCCCTATGGAAGGAGAGGGCTCTAAAGAAAGCTAAATGTATCTTGGGTCAGCCCCTCCATCCTCTGTCCTCAGAGTTTTCACTCATGCCTTCTGGACGCCGTTTTTATGTACCCTTTCGGAAAACAAATCGTTTTTCCAACTCTTTTGTCCCCTCTGTCACTGCACTGTTAAATTCTGAAGGGAGTGTGTTTAATTAACATAGACCGTATTGTAATGGGTCCTCTTAAACTCAATTATTGTCCGTTCTGTTGGAAATGACACACAGTGAGTGTTTGTGATGTGTTTGTGCAATGTTCTGTTTTAAGATTGGCTACAAATGAATTGCCCTTTGGGACCAATAAAGTTTTCTGAATCTGAATCTGAGTCCTAATCAGTCTTCACAGAGTGGATCTCTCGCTTATCTATTTATTTGTCTGTCCTCTCCTCTGTCCCTTCACCCCAACCAATTGCAGAAAAGCTGCCACCTCTGACTCTGGTTTCTGCAAAGGTTTCTTCCTGTTAGAGGGTTTTTTTCCTTTCCACACTCGCTCACACTTGCTCATATGAGTTTTCTCTATCAATAAAATAAAGAACAATGACAATGACACGTGCTCCAATTTACGCGTGCTCCAATTCTGGAGGAACACGGTTGCATTGCGGATCATGTACTCTTGCCTCCCACCGACAGTGGCGCTGTGATTGTGCTTCAGAACAAGACATAGCAGTGACCTGCAGGAAGCAGCCATATTCCAAGTGCTACTGCCTCCCACCAACAATGGCACTTTGGTGTTGATTCGGATCAAAGTGGTGAAATAAAATGGCGGCGATCATAAGGAAGCGGACATATTGTTGGCCATCTTGGATTCCCCAATGACGGCCTCTCCATTTTTGGGTGAAAATCTAAATTTGAAAGGCAAATTGCGGCAAATTGAGCATGTGTCTTGATGAGACAAACAAGTGAGTATTTTTTTCATCTCCCTACGACATTTCTACGGACCGTGGTGGCCATTTTAGTGTACCTTGGTGGCGCTCGAGAGCAAATTATGCACTGTGGGGGTTAATTTGTGACATTTTCTTACATTTTTTGCCAGTCTTGACGAGCCTGATAAATTTGGTGAGTTTTTGAGCACATTTAGGGAGTCAAATTTGCACTCGAAAAGGCATCAGGAGTCCAAAGAAACAAAAAACAATAGTAAGGAGACCCGGTTTTTCATGCTCGGTGTCTGACATGAGATTTATAGCCTTAGGGGTCCGTGTACCTTCCAGTCATTCAATTATTGTTTTGATGTCGGATAACGAAAAACTGGAAACCATCCGATTTTCGTTTTTCCATTTGCTGTTGGGAAACAAAAAACGGGAGACGAGCCATCTCCCATTTTTCGTTTTAAAATTGAAAATCGAAAAATGGAAATCGGATGGTTTCTGGTTTCCCGACATGGGTTTCTGAAACAAAAGTCAGGAAATAAAATACGACCATAACTCTTTATTTCAAGTTTGAGTTTCTGGAAAAAAGGAAGGCAAACTTGTTGCTGCCCCCTTCTGACTGCTGCCCCCTTCTGACTTTTGAACTCACCCACCATCTTCGTTTCTGATACTGTCGTATACATTTTATTATTAAAACTTCTTAAAATGTCATTGGATGGTTGCACCAACCTTATAGTGGAGATGCACGCCAACGGCATGACTTCGGGTGAAATCTCTGTACACCTGTGCAGTCGGTTTGGCCTTATCAGAGGTTTTTCTGAGAGAAATGTCCGAAGATGGATCGCCCAACGAGGTCTCTCCAACTACGTGATGGAAGACCAACTCCAACCTACTTCTGAGGTGAGAAGAGTTGTACAAGATTAGTTTATGATTCAAATGATTAAACTCTCGGCTTTTCGTTGATGTAACTGCAGTCTCACAGCGCCCCCTACTGTCAGAAGGAGCACACTTGCAGACTGTCCTGAAGCACTTTTCAGGAGAGAAAAATACACATTTAAACAAAGGGCAGGGTTAATTTGTAGTTTCATTATGATATTTACACATTCTAAAAAAATATAAAAATCAACGAACAATATCATTTTGTATATTGGTTATTGGTTCAGATTATAATACACAAATTCTTCTTCTGGCTAGTATTACTAGTAACAACCTGATACAGCTCTTTATGCAGTTGTATGTCATTTTCATCATCTTTCTAGTTCATGTTTTACTTGAATTGATAGGTTGGGCCAACATATGGGAGGAAAATGAGGACAGGGTTCCTCTCCTCTCATTTCCTCTTCCGGCTCTCGGCGAAGGCGGATGCTTGTCTCTTCTCTCCTCTCCTCCCTCGTCTTCCCCGCTTGCTGCTCCTGTCCTGTACTGCCTCTTGTCAGATCTAACAAGAGCCTCTCTTCACATCCCCACCGGGGGTGTGAAGAGAGGCTCTTGACCGGAATCTTAACCGGAATCTATCAATGCGATCGACCAAATTTTTCAATGTTGTTAAAACGTTCTCAACTTACGTAGGGTGCGGGGCCGCCATTTTGTGCAGCTTGCTGTCCTCGGCCGTCACTTCTCCCCCCACCACCTCCCCCTCTACCAGGAGTCCCCCTCCCCGCTGATCCGCTGCCCACACCTCCTCCTCCTCCCCCACCCCAGCCTCCACCACTGCTACTGCTCTCGCCGCCTCCCACTCTGCTAGGAGCTCCCCACCCGCCTGCCCATAGCCCGCCCCTCCCCCTCCTCCTCCTCCCCCTCCCCCGCCTCCCCCTCCACTAGGAGCTCCCCACCCGACCTGCCCGTAGCCCGCTCCTCCCCCTCCTCCGCCTCCCCCCCACCACCCCCTCTGCCGGGAGCTCCCCACCCCACTTGTCTGTAGACCGCTCCTCCCCCTCCCCCTCCTCCTCCCCAGCCTCCCCCACCACTACTGTTCCCCCCACCTCCCCCTTTGCCAGGAGCTCCCCACCCGACCTGCCCGTAGCCCGCCCCTCCCCCTCCTCCTCCCCCGCGACCACCAACCCTGGACAACCGGCCCGGCTATGGACGATGTGTGAGCAGAGTAAGAATGCTGTGGGAGTTCTCGTGATGGGAAAACACCACAAGTAGCCACTAACACCAGAGTTTCCGATAAGTCAACACCATCGAGCAGAAAAGCCTCAGGGTCCGTCGCTGACTGTTCTAGAATGCTATCCAATTCAGACAAGCCCCGGTCCATGATTAAAAAAAATAAAAAATAAAAAAAATACAAATGTCACACCTTTATTTTAAATAGCCTCTAAACAGAGTAACTGATGAATTCTGCGTGCAGTTCACGCTTCATAAAAAAAAAACTAAAATAGACAGATGCGCTTCAGCCTGTTGCCTGTCAGCAACTTCTGCGGATTCTGCATAAGTTATATCGGTGTAAACAGAGTTATACAGACGGTCAATTGTGTTCGTGACTCTGCTCCCCACGAGGGTCCCGAACTCGAGGGAAATCACCAGAGATGGCTCGTCTCCCGGGTTCTCTCCGCCGAACCCCGTAGAATGATATTCTGAAAGGGGAAAAAATAAATAAATAAATAAATATGAATTACTCTACAGATCAACCGGCAACTTGCTGAATCTCGTAACGGGACTTGCCTGTATTGGTGTTAACAACCTCCTCCGCCCCTAAAACGACCTCGTTAGGTAGAGAACCAAAGAATTCTGTGAAGAAACCAGCCGTTAATTATTATAAAAAGAATCGTTTTTTATTATTTTTATTATTAATATTATTACTATTATTTTTATATACCTTGACCGGTGCAGAGCTCGTCGCGATCTCCTCCCTCCGCGCGCTGGGGGGCCTCTCCGTGCAATTCTTCAGGAAAAGCTTGATGGAAGATTAAAAATACATGACGTAAGAAGGTATTCGTTATTTACAATGAAAAATAAAATAAAAAATAAAGAGAGAGCTACCTTCAGAACCGTGTCCCACAGATTCGTTTAAACACTCGGCCGACGAGAGCCCGTAAGTCTGGTTACGATATTCCGTAGGCCTGTCCGAGGACTCTTGGTAGATACCTCTGGCTGCTGTCTCAGTTATATCCAGATATGCAGTTAGAGGTCGAGATACTTAAAACATCCAGAGACAGTATGTTTTAAAATAAATAAATAAATAATCAGAACATTTACCGAGATCCTCCTGCGTGAATCCTCGATCACCAAAAACGTCCTGCTGCACTTTTTTTTTTTTTTAAATAGAAAAAAAGATGGTTACACGTTAAATCTGTCTTTCTCATGGTGTAAATTATTTGATAACGAAAGGGAATCTCGCCGGCCATTATTCGTCTTCTTCTTCTACTCTTTAGCCAGGGGGATCCGCGCTGTGTCAGGTCAACTCGCGTTGTGAGAAGACACGACTTTTTCTAGCCCCCCAAATGGGCCTGATTCAATACGTCAGGAAAGTAGGTGTGTGTGTGTGTGTGTGTGTGTGTGTGTGTGTGTGTGTGTGTGTGTGTGTGTGTGTGTGTGTGTGTGTGTGTGTGTGTGTGTGTGTGTGTGTGTGTATGTGTGTGTGATCAGAAGGACGTTACACGTCTCGTTTTTAATTTTTTAATAATATTGTTGAGGTGTGTGGTCAGAAGGACGTTACACTTCTCGTTTTAATGTTTAATATCATTAATGTTATTATGGTTCGGTGTGTCATGCGAGTATCTGGAGGTGAGAGCGTCGGACACGTTTTATTGTGGAAGAAAAAACATTCGTCACTGATTAAAGAAGGCAGAGGTGTGGGGTAGTTTTATTGAAGGAAAAAAATAAAACGTCTACACTATACACTATACACTAAAAATACATATATATATATATATATATATATATAAAAAATTCCCCTCTCGCCCTCCGCGGGCGGTCACCTGTTTTTCTATTCCAAGCTCGGGTCCTCTACCAGAGGCCTGGGAGCTTGAGGGTCCTGCGCAGTATCTTTGCTGTTCCAAGTACTGCACTTTTCTGGACTGAGATGTCCGAGGTTGTTCCAGGGATCTGTTGTAGCCACTCCTCCAGTTTGGGGGTTACTGCCCCGAGTGCTCCGATTACCATGGGCACTACTGTCACCTTCACCTTCCAAGCCCTCTCCGGCTCCTCTCTGAGCCCTTGGTATTTCTCAAGTTTCTCATGTTCCTTCTTTCTGATGTTACCATCACTTGGTATTGCTCCATCCACCACCACGGCTTTCCTCTGCCCTTTATCAACCACCACGATGTCTGGTTGGTTCGCCATTACCATCCTGTCTGTCTGTATCTGGAAGTCCCACAGGATCTTCGCTCGGTCATTCTCCACCACCTTTGGGGGGGTCTCCCACTGTGACCTTGGGGTTTCCAGACCATACTCCGCACAGATGTTTGGGTACACTATGCCAGCCACTTGGTTATGGCGTTCCATGTATGCTTTCCCAGCCAGCATCTTGCACCCTGCAGTTATGTGCTGGATTGTCTCAGGTGCCTCTTTGCACAGTCTACACCTTGGGTCTTGTCTGGTGTGGTAGATCTGGGCTTCTATGGCTCTGGTGCTCAGAGCCTGCTCCTGTGCAGCCAAGATGAGGGCCTCTGTGCTGTCCTGTAGGCCAGCCCTCTCTAGCCATTGGTAGGACTTCTTGAGATCAGCCACTTCAGTTATGTTCCGGTGGTTCATCCCATGTAGGGGCTTGTCCTCCCATGATGGTCCCTCTTCCAGCACCTCCTCATCTCGCCATTGTCTGAGACTTTCGTTGAGTATGTCATCCGTTGGAGCCCTGTCCTTGATGTACGTATGGAGCTTGGATGTTTCATCCTGGATAGTGGCTCTCACGCTCACTAGTCCTCGGCCTCCTTCCTTACGGCTAGCATACAGTCTCAAGGTGCTGGATTTGGGATGGAGCTTTCGTGTCTTAACATCCGTCTTAACATCCGTGGTCTGTATCTCTTCCTTTGGCCACCTTATTTTACCCGCAGGCTACCTGATCACTGGCAGGGCGTAGCTGTTTATTGCCCTGGACTTGTTCTTGCCATTGAGCTGGATTCTTAGGACTTGCCTCACTCACTGGAGGTATTTGGCCGTTGCCGCTTTCCTTGTTGCCTGTTCAAGGTTGCCATTTGCCTGTGGTATTCCCAGGTACTTGTAACTTTCCTCAATGTCTGCTATTGTTCCTTCTGGGAGTGAGACCCCTTCAGTGTGGACTACCTTGCCTCGCTTTGTTACCATCCTACTACATTTCTCAAGCCCGAATGACATCCCAATGTCATTGCTGTAGATCCTGGTGGTGTGGATCAGGGAGTCTATGTCCCGTTCGCTCTTGGCGTACAGCTTGATGTCATCCATGTAGAGGAGGTGACTGATCGTGGCCCCGTTCCTGAGGCGGTATCCGTAGCCTGTCTTGTTGATTATTTGGCTTAGGGGGTTCAGACCTATGCAGAACAGCAGTGGGGACAGCGCATCACCTTGGTATATGCCACATTTGATGGACACTTGTGCAAGTAGCTTACCATTGGCCTCGAGGGTGGTTTTCCACCACCTCATCGAGTTTGCAACGAACGCTCTTAGAGTCCTGTTGATGTTGTACAGCTCCAAGCATTCAGTGATGCATGTGTGTGGCATTGAGTCGTAGGCTTTCTTGTAATCAATCCAGGCAGTGCACAGGTTGTTATTACGGGATCTGCAGTCTTGGGCGACTGTTCTGTCAACTAGGAGCTGGTGTTTGGCTCCTCTGGTATCTCTACCAATGCCCTTCTGTGCTTTGCTCATGTATTGATCCATGTGCCCGCTTATCTTAGCCGCGATGATGCCTGACATGAGCTTCCATGTTGTGGAGAGGCAGGTTATTGGCCGGTAGTTGGATGGGACTGCACCTTTGGTGGGATCCTTCAGGATCAGGATTGTTCGCCCTTCGGTTAGCCATTCTGGGTGAGTCCCATCTCTGAGCAGCTGATTCATTTGTGCTGCCAGGCGCTCATGGAGAGCTGTGAGTTTCTTTAGCCAGTAGGCCTGGATCATGTCAGGGCCTGGTGCGGTCCAGTTTTTCATACCTGAGACTCTTTCTTGGATGTCTGCCGTTGTGATGGTAACTGGATTCTGTTCAGGGATGTTGCTGTGTTCCTCCCTCAGAGACACCAGCCATTGAGCACTGATGTTATGTGCTGCCTCCTTTTCCCATATGCTCTTCCAGTACCTTTCAGTTTCCAGCCTTGGTGGGTCTACTCTGCTGTTTATACCCTGCCACTGACCGTACACTTTCGCAGGTTGCGTTGCGAACAGCCTGTTTATTCGCTTGGCTTCCATGTCTTTCGTGTACCTCTTTAGGCGGCGGGCCAAGGCTTGGAGTCTTTGTTTGGCAGTTTCGAGTGCTTCAGGTATGGGCATCTGGGTGTACCTCTTGGGTAACGGTCTTTTCATTGCACCTCTCTGGGCCTCTGTCAGTTGACTCACTTCTTTCCGTGTTGCCTTGATCTTAGCCTCCAGCCATCTTTTCCATGGTGGGTATTGTTTCTCATGGCTCCCATGGTTGCTCTTATAGCCAAGCATCTCTAGGATCACTGCTGCTGAAGTGTATATCAGCTCATTGGTTTCAGTGATTGTTGTGGTAGGGATCACTCTAACTGCTGCATTCACAGTTTCCAGGAGACTTTCTGAAGGTACTTCACTTAGCCGTTGCAATCGGTGTCGGTGTCACCTTGTGTTCATTCTCGCCATGATTTTATCTTTCAGGTCAGCTGCTGCCTCGCTCAGCGCTGTTGGTTCCGCACTCATTGGGGTTCCGTTCCCAATCTCTGGTTGGGGAGTTGGTATATTCTCCCCTCTGACCTGGTGTCCGGGCTCCCCCTTGCCACTGCATTCGTGTTGTATCTTTTCAATCTCAAGCTGTGATATTAGTTGCCGTTTGTGGATGTTGGAACACTGAGTTACGAGTTGTGTATATATATATATATATATATATATATATATATATATATATATATATATATATATATATATAAATAATCAGAATAATAATCATAATAATAATAAAATAAGATAAAATAAAATAAAGCTGCTTAATAGTTCAGATTACCATTGGGACCATATTGAACGTTTATGAACAGATCTAAATGTTAGTGATGCAGAAGCATCAGGCTCATTAGGAAGATGATTAATTAAATAACGAAAGAAGGTCTTCAATGAGCTGGGCTTCAGTACCGATCCCCGCCACCAAGTGGGAAGGCTCCACTGGTCAAAACAGCATCAGCAGCCAAAACAAAACGAACTTCAGTGTGGTACCTGGTGGGCCTTCATTAGCGTGTCCAGTGCAGATCTCACTAAGAATGCTTGGCAGCCAGATATTCCTTAGCATCCTTCACAGATGGCAGCCGCAGTATTTCCCCTCCCTCCGTAGTGATCAGCTTATACAGCTGCTGCATGACGTCCCGGTATGCGACGCGCTGCTCCATCACCTCGGGGGTATAGTCTTCGTAAAGAGCGATGGGCTTACCAAGGTATTGCATGTCAGATCTTCTTTTCCGGGCCTCTCGAATTACTTTCTCCTTAGTCTGAAAATTGTGAAACCTGATTATCACTGGCCTCGGTCTTTCACCTTGCTTTGGTTTTGGGGCCAGGGACCGATGTGCACGATCCAACACAGGGGGGGTTAGCAGGGTATCCTTGCCCATGAGCTCGTGCAGAAAGGAGGCAAAAAAGGTCGTTGGTTGAGGGCCCTCGATTGATTCTGGCAGCCCCATAATGCGGATGTTATTCCGCCTGCTACGCGACTCCAAGTCCGCGGCTTTGGCCTTTAGCTTAGCATTGCTAGCAGTTAGCTCCGCACACTTAGCCTCCAACGAGTCCAAACGATCACTCACCACGTCCGCATTAGCTTCCAGTGAAGAGATGCTCTGCCCGTGAGCGTTCAGAGTAGTTTGAACGATATCAAGCTTTGACTCTAGTGTGGAGATGGTGGTCTTAAACTCCACGGACAGGGCAGTTTTATGCTCTTCCAGCAGGTGAGTCAGCGCGGCATGTTAACACTGCTGTCCGTTTTGTCTTCCTTGGGCGGAGAATCCTTCCGAAGCTGCTGTTTTGCTGTCATGGAAGTCATTTCAGAGTCGAAACATCAATGTTTTCGGCGTTTTCCGATTAAAAAGGGGGTAATTCTACTGTTACAATGCAATCAGTTCGGGAGCTGGAGAAAACGTGTCTACTCCTCACCCACCATTACCGGAAGTCCCCGGCAAACTCCTCTTTAGCTATAGCTAGCTTCTCCGCGTCTAAGTGACGTGCGCGCGCAAAAACCGGCGGGCCTGTGGTAGCAATGAAATGCTCAACGCCGTGCTTTGTCACCGTGGTGGAAAATACAGGCTTGGTCAAAGACGGATACTCCCCCAACAAATGCTGAAACACATTCTCTGATGCTAAAAAATTGGTGCGGGTTAACGGCCCAGGTCCCCCGGTCTCACACAGAATGATAGCAAATGATACTGCATCGATCAACCGGCGGTTCGCGACATCAACCAGTAAATCATGAGCAAAGAGAAAATCAGCACCGATAATGGGAACAGTAATGGAGGCGATCATAAAGTCCAACTTAAACTGGCGTGCGTGGAAACACACAGTTGCTGATCTACTGCCAAAAGATAAGATGGGGGAACCATTAGCCGCGCTCAACGGAGGTCCTGTGTCCCCGGCCGACAAATCTGTGCCGGCTGGAGGGAGGAGGCTCAGCTGCAAGCCGGAGTCCACCAGAAAACGTTTCCCTGACACTGAGTCTTTGACGAAAAGCAGCTCACTCCGTCCACAAGCATCCACAGCTGCTACTGAGTGCTGGCCCTGGCATTTCCCAGTGCCTCAAACGTGCAAGGAGGGACACAGTGTCGCGCCTTGGCGCCAAGCCGCTGATGGAAAAAGCACAGGCTGGTCCCACGTTGTATCGGGGCGGTCACTCCAGCCACCAACGCAGGGTCTGCATCCACCTTGTACTGCAAATCTCCTTGTCGCCAGCAGAACTCGATCCGCCTCCTCGGCTAAACCTCGGCATTCCCCCTCGGCAAAACAGCGGGAGTTAGCCAAAGCTGCGCGTGCTGGCGGCGCAAGTGGGGTAAAAGGAATCCACCCTCGTATGAGCCCAACAGCGACAGCTTGTTGTCCATCAAGTCCATGGCTGAGCCGTCCCCTAAATTAGGCAAGGAGAGGAGTTTGTCCGCCCTCTCGGCGGCAGAAATTCAAGCAGGAGATGCTTGAGCCGCAGGGGAGCGCGCAGCAGCTGCATTGCCTGCCCGGTAGACTGCTGGTCTAAGACGGCGACGATCAAGTAGTACCTTTGTTCATCCTCAGTAATTCCTCGCAGTCGGAAGAGCGCTTTGACATGCTCAAACCACGAAGCCGGGCCATTTTGCCAGAAGTTGGGAGGCCTCAAAGCCGCGGTGAAAACTGCCGTCTGGCGAGGAGACGTGGACGAATCAACATCACAGTTTTCTCTCCCTCAACCATGTCCATAATGTGGCAGGATGACGGTTGAGTAGGAGCTGAAGGTAGACCTTTTTATTTAGCAACCACCAAAACTCAACTGAACAGTACGTCAACAGCCCAGGAGCGGAAGCGCGAAAACCACGCCCCTTTTCTCATCATCCTGCTGGGTGAGACGCCTGAGTCCTCACGGCCGCCACAAAGTAATAAATAGAAAGCATAATAGAGCCTTACACCTATAAAAAAATTAACACAATAAAATAAAATTGTAAAAAAAATAAAAAAAACTTGAAAATTGAAGTTCATGGCTGCTGTTATGGGTGTGGGGGTACCTGGCCCAAGATGTCAATCCAAAAGCAGTTGGTGCTGTATAGAGGCCGCCCTGCTGTCTGTGGAGGCTTGGGACCCTCAGTCTTGGCGGAACCTCTCATTTCTCATCTATTTATCGCCTAAAAAAAGAAAATACTTTAATAAGTAATCTGATTTAAACAATAACAACAACAACAACAGTTTCTTTGTTCAGATTACTCCATAAACTGATTCATCTCACTGTAACACATTGCTCCTTAAAGTTGAGTTCTGACTCTTGGATTTTTAAATATTTCAAATCCTTTTGAATTATAATAACTTCCTCTTTTTTTTCTGGATGTTGGTTGGTAAAAGGTTCTTATGAGCTTAATACATAATCTGCAACATCTTGAAATCTAATATCATATTGAATTTTAACAACTGCAATTTAACAAACAGTGTGTTTGAAGGATCTCTGTAATGACTTCTACCAAAAACTTGTATTGATCCTTTTTGTAAAGTAAAAATTCCATCATTTATTTACATCACACCATTGTCTACATTTTTTTCATTTCTTTTCTGACCACCACCAACGCACATTCAAGATTTTCTCCAGTATAAAAAAAAGGTGGTATCATATTTTGAGACATTAACAATATCATTCATATACAAAATAAACAGTTTTGGTCCTAGAACAGAGCCCTGGGGCACCCCACAGCTGCATGTTTCAGATCATACATTATTCATTTGAACAAACTGATTTCTGTTAATAACTTGTCACCCCTCTGATACCATATTCGCTTAGTTTTTTTAAAAGTAGAATTGTATGGTCTATAGTTTCAAATGCCTTTTTGAGCTCTACAAAAATGCCAAGCGAAACTTGGTTCTTATCTATTGCAGTGGATATTTCATCTGTCAGTTCCATAAGTGTCATTGATGTTGAGTAGTTGGTCCTGAATCCATACTGACTACTGCTCAAAATATTGTATCTATTAAGGAATTTGTCCAGTCTGATTACAAATAATTTTTCAAATACTTTTGAAAATTGTGAAAGCAAAGAAACTGGCCTATAATTGGAGATATGTTTATCACCATTTTTATATAGTGGAATTACTTTTGCTGTTTTCATTTTTTCCAGAAATACTCCTGTATAAAATGATAGATTGCAGATATAGGTGTAAGGCTCTATTATGCTTTCTATTTATTACTTTGTGGCGACCGTGAGGCCTCGGGCCTCTCACCCAGCAGGATGATGAGAAAAGGGGCGTGGTTTTCTCCTCTCCTTGCCTAGTTTCGGGGCCGGCTCAGCCATGGACTTGATGGACAACATGCTGTCGCTGTTGGGCTTATACGAGGGTGGATTCCTTTTACCCCTCTTGCGCCGCCAGCTTTGGCTAACTCCCGCTGTTTTGCCGAGGGGGAATGCCGAGGTTTAGCCGAGGAGGCGGATCGAGTTCTGCTGGCGACAAGGAGAGTACAAGGTGTGAAAGTGGAGACCCCTCAGCTGGTGACGGAGGATGCAGACCCTGCGGTGGTGGCTGGAGTGACTGGAGTGACCGCCCAGCCTGTGCTTTTTCCCTGTGCTGAACGTGAGCGGTGGCTCGGACCCTTGAGCAGGTTGGTGTCTGTGGCAGATCTCTCTGACCAGGTCGACAAAGGTGCCTCCGGAAACGAGGATTCATTCACGTGTGAACCCCCACGGTGTGTTGGGCATGCAAACTCACATCCTTCAGTGACAAGAGTAAAGAGTGGTGTGCTTGAAATGGGTCTTGGATCGTGGCCTGCAGCAATTGCCAGCTGTCAGGGAGCCATGAGGTGGATCAGCTGGGGTCGGACTTTGGAAGAGACGCATGCAGTCCAATAGGCAGAGGACCTCTGAACTGGATTGCAGCGACTCTGCTGTTAGAAGCTGGGTGGCCAAGTTCTGAGCCAATGGGAGTCGGGCTGACGACTTGGGACCAAAGGCGCCGTTTGGTGGCAGCGAGTCGGTTTAGGATGTCCTGACCAATAAGCAGTTCCTCTGTGTCTAGATCAGTGACGTGGATGGGATGCGTCGCTGACATGTCCTGGAAAGCTGTTGACCAAAACACATTGAGTGATGTGGTGCAAGTCCTGAGTGAAGCCTCGGATGTTTATGCTACACTATTCCACCTGAAGTGGCTTTCCTTAAGTGGCATGCGCAAGCGTGGTTCTAGCAACCCGTGCGAAGGTGTCTGAACACATGAGGGTGATTTCTGACCCAAGCAGTGAGAGAGTGTAAACAACCCCTACCACCACTGAAGTGTATCTGTGGTTGGCATAGCCAAGATTACCCAAGAATGTCAAATGGGCCTCTTTGACCTCCTGGATCTCCTCCTCCTGCCAAAATGAACTTTGTGTGCAGAGGGGAGTGGCCAAGTCATGCGGTCAGGGGGAACCAGGTCCCTTCTTACCAGGCGGGTTCAGGTGCTGCTTCACCTCTTTGATGCAGGTTTTAATCCACTGTGGGACATCTGCATCCCAGTTGTTTTGAGTCTGACCTCAGCCTCGGTGTTTAGACTTACCTCTCCTCACCTGAGACCTCAAGACACCTGCATCACCATCATAGTTTTCACCTGAATGGTGGGGAAGCTCCCACACCATCTGCGCATGTTTGCGGAGGTTTTCATGGTGGGGTTTTTGGTCCTGCACAAAAGGGCGACATCGATCAACACACTGTTGTGGAGGTTGTTAACGAAGAGGGACTTTTAAGTCTGGTCTTTGTCCAATCCTGGTGCATTGTGGCCTTGGAAGTAGGCAGCCCTTAGGCACCTATAAATACTCTCTGGGAGTCTCCGCCCCCTTTTGAGTGATTGTAAATGCACCAAAGTTTGCAGAGGCAGGATCATTGTGCAGATGATCCTGCTTCCCTAAGTGCGACGTGTGTAGTAATGGTCTCTGATGGCAGATGGGAGGGACTCTATGTAAACATGGACACTCCTGGATGTCATCTTCCAGAGAAGCGCAAGCTTCTCTCGGGACGAAGGATGAGGCAGGTTGAAGAGGCAGCGTTACACCTCCCCCAGGTAGTCCGCTATACGAATCTCCGGGTTGTTCGGTTCGAACTGCTCTATGTCCTCTGCAAAGGACTCAAGCTGGCTGGTCCAAAGACCAGGTACCCTTGGGATATCGGAATGGTCAGAGTCATCTGAGCTGGAACATCCTGGTTCTCTCCGGTGGAGAGAGCTAGGGAGCTGATAGCACTGTGAGGTGCTGGAAAATGACAATGTTCCTTCTCCTGAAAAGGAGTGAAAGAGCCGCGAGACCACGTGGTGGTGCGGCTGAGAGCACTGATGGATGTGTGTCATAGCAACTCGCTGTTGAGGTTTCTTCTCTCCTGTGTAGACAGGCATAGAAGACCGGTGACAACAGTCTGCAACTGGGTCATGTGGCTCCCGAGGTATCTTTGCTCCGAGCACGCAGTGTCTCTGACGACTCATGGTAGGAGTCACGCAAAAGCTGTGTTTCGAAAAGTGCGAAGATGTTGTTAATGCACAGGTGATGGTTACACCTGTGGCTTTCACTTCTGTAGTCTATACAAATTGTAACCTCGCAACTGCAATACGGTGTTTCTAGCACCTTGGGTGAGCAATAGTTGTGTTAGTGTACATTTATCTGGGCTAGATACTTGAAAAGTGAAAGTACGAGTTAATCACAATGAAATTAAAACTTTATTATAAAAACACACTCTGAAGCATCTTTTCGGCCACAACTGATGAAAAGACCGTAGCAGTCAAATCCAGCATAATAAAGGAGGTTTAAACTTCTTTAAACTTATAAACACTTCATCTTTAAACTTGAATAGTGAAAGTACGAGTTTGTCCTTATGAAATAAAAACTTTATTCTAAAAACACACTCAGTATCTCGTCTGAAGCATCTTTTCGGCCACAACTGATGAAAAGACCTTAACAGTCAAATCCAGCATAATAAAAGAGGTTGAAACTGCTTTAACCTAATAAACACCATGTTTAAACTTGAATTGAGAAAGTACTAGTTTGTTCTCATGAAATAAAAACTTTTTCCAAAATCACTCTATATCTCGTGTGGAGCATCATTTCGGCCACTCCTAATGAAATGAAAATAGCAGTTACTCCACTCAATATAGTTGGTTGAAAGTGCTTGCAACTGCTAAGTCCATCATGTTTAAACTTGAATTGAGAAAGTACTAGTTTGTTCTCATGAAATAAAAACTTTTTCCTAAATCACTCTATATCTCCTGTGGAGCATCATTTCGGCCACTCCTGATGAAATGAAAATAGCAGTCAAATCCAGCATAATAAAACAGGTTGAAAATGCTTGAGCCTGATAAAGACATCATTTAAAACTTGAATAGTGAGAGTACGAGTCTGTTCTCGTGAAATACAAACTTTGTTCTAAAAACACACTCAGTATCTCATCTGAAGCATTTTTTCGGCCACAACTGATGAGAAGACCATAGCAGTCAACTCCAGCATTATTATGCTGGAGTTGACTGTTTAAACCTGAAAAACACTTCATGTTTAAACTTGAAGAGTGAAAGTACGACTATGAAAATACAAACTTTATTCTAAAAACCAACTCTCAAGCTCCTCATCCTATCTCTAAGGGTGCGCTCAGCCACCCTACGCAGGAAGCTCATTTCAACCACTTTTATCTGGGATCTCGTTCTTTCGGTCATGACCCATAGTTCATGGCTGTGGTGGAGGCAATAACTCGGGTCAGGGAGGAGTTCGGAGAGGCCATGGAAGAGGACTTTCGGTCGGCCCCGAGGAAATTCTGGCAAACCGACTCCATGGTCTGGTAGCATGGAGTCCGGGGCCCTTCAAGGTTCAAGGTTCAAGGTGTTTTATTCGTCGTATCGCCAGTAAAAGCCAGGTTTCACGGAGAATGAAATTCTTATTTTGCTGTTCACTCTGAAGCCGACCTATATAAATAAGTATATGCACAAGACAATAAAATATAGAAAATAAATATAATTAAAGCTGCAAGCAGCATTGGTCGGGACCTCGAGACTGCCCGTCGGGGGGGTGGCTATGAACGGTTAATAAAAGAAACAATTTTTTAAGTAAAAAAAAAAAAAAAAAAAAAAAAAAAGACTTATTTTGAAAAAACGGCGTCAAAACCAGCTAATTAGCTAGTGATTTGTGATTGCAGCACCCCCATTAAGCTACCTACCAAATTTCGGCTCAATCGGACAATGCTTGCTCGCATGCTAACAGGCATGCTAAGCCGCAAGCTAGCCGAGCTGCCTGAAAATGTCTGTTGGGTACTCCTCAGATGGCCCCGATCCTGAATCTGGTCATACTTCAATTGTAGTGTGAATGACACTGCACTTATGGAACAATAAAGGTTTTTCAAAAACTTCCACCGACATACATATGAGGGCCTCAGGCCAATCCTCCTACAGCGGTCAGTGTGGGACGATTGAGTGACCTGGTGGAGTGCCGGGCCTAGGAGGCCCGGCCTTTGTCGGCAGTGTACAAAGGTGTGAATGATGCAGCAATAAAGGTTTTTCACAAACTTTCACCGACATGAATTACATGTCTCAGGCCAGGCCTCCAACAAAGGTCAGTGTGGGACGATTGAGTGAACTGGTGGAGTGCCGGGCCTAGGAGGCCCGGCCTTTGTCGGCGTGAACGAAGGTGTGAATGATGCAGCAATAAAGGTTTTTCACAAACTTCCACCGACATGAATTTGAGGGCCTTTGGCCAGGCCTCCTACAGAGGTCAGTGTGGGATGATACAGTGACCTGGTGGAGTGCCGGGCCTAGGAGGCCCGGCCTTTGTCGGCAGTGTACAAAGGTGTGAATGATGCAGCAATAAAGGTTTTTCACAAACTTTCACCGACATGAATTACATGTCTGAGGCCAGGCCTCCAACAAAGGTCAGTGTGGGACATGAGAGTGACCTGGTGGAGTGCCGGGCCTTAGAGGCCCGGCTTTGTCGGCGGTGTACAAATTACAAAAGAGAGCTGCCGTTGGCCAGGCCTGCGGCCTGGCCTTTCGTAAACTGTGGCTCAAGCCCGTCGGGGTGGCCACGATCCTCTAGACCAGTTAATGATCATTTTTTAAGCGTTAAAAAAATAGTATTTTTTTAATTAGTTTTATTTTGAAAAAAACGGCCTCAAAACCAGCTAATTATGTAGTGATTCATGACCGCAGCGGCCCCATTAGGCTACCTACCAAATTTCAACTCAATCGGATAATGTTTGTTAAAATGCTAACGGGCATGCTAGGCCTATGTGATCCTGAAAATGTCACTGAGATGCTCCCCCTCCCCCTCCCCCGGTCCCCGGAGCAGGATTGCGCAATCCAATTTTGGGTGAACACCTTACTTTGAAAGGCAAATAGCGGCCTTCCTGTTGGAGTTAGGTCAAAAGTTAGAGCGCGTGAGTCGTAGGGCTCGAGTAGACGAACAAATTTCGTATTCGCGACATTTCTCTACGACATTCCTACGGACCGTGGCGGGCGATTGCAATTTTCTAGGTGGCGCTAGAGAGCCATTTTTGGACTTTTGTGGAATTTTTTGACATAGTCACCGGCTCTATGCGATTTTTCACGAGCCTGCCAAATTTGGTGAGTTTTTGAGCATGTCTAGGGGGTCCAATATGAGCGCAACGGAAAAGAAAAAAAAAAAAAATATATAATAAACATTCGAAAAACAATATATAATTTCGCCACCAGGTAGTGGCCACGCCCCCTTCGGGGGCGCGGCCACTCTGAGGGGGTCAGGATAGTTCTGGATAGTTCTGGATGAGTGTGGGGCCTCCTACGGAGGCCCCACACTCATCCAGTTGGCACATCCCGTTGGCGAGGTCCCTAAAAATAAAATAAAATAAAGTAACAGAGCAGTGCAAAAAAATATTAGTGTGAAGTGAGATGTGCAAAGTAAACATGTCAGCATCTGTTCAAAATTCTGATAGCAACTTCATCCCTGCAACATCGCGTGACGTGGGGACGGTACCTCTGGACAGGCAGACTGGGGTGGTGGTCCCACTCTTCAAGGAGGGGGATCGGAGTGTGTTCCAACTACAGAGGGATCACACTCCTCAGCCTCCTCAGGAAAGTCTATTCCAGTGTACTGGAGTGGAGGGTCCGGCCGTTAGTCAAACCTTGGATCCAAGAGGAATTATGCGGTTTTCGTCCTGGTCGTGGAACACTGGAACAGCTCTATACCCTCCACCAGCTGCTCGAAGGTTCATGGGAGTTTGCCCAACCAGTCCACATGTGTTTTGTGGATCTGTAGAAGGCGTTCGATCGTGTCCCCCGAGACGCCCTGTGGGGGGTGCTCCGGGAGCTTGGAGTCCGGGGCCCTTTGTTAAGGGCTGTTCGGTCTTTGTATTCCCGGAACAGGAGTTTGGTTTGCATTGCCGGCAATAAGTCGGACCTCTTCGCAGTGGTTTCACCTGATCCGCCAGTGGCAGACAGAAAAAAGCATTAGCCAAATCTATACAAGACAAAAATCTATGTTCAGGTGAGAGATGTGACAACGCAGTTTTGAGATGTCTGGAATCTCGTTTCTCTGCACAGGTTGCCGGGACCGGCAGACAGGTTGAGATCCTCAACACCAGCCCCTGGGTACTTCTCAGGGTGATAAAGAGGAAGTGGTCCGAGCCCAGGTGGACGGGTCAATACAAGGTCGTCGAGAGGACATCTCACGCTGTTCGGCTGAGTGGCAAAGGCTCCTCAGGAAAGTCTATTCCAGGGTACTGGAGAGGAGGGTCCGGCCGTTAGTCGAACCCTTGATACAAGAGGAACAATGCGGTGCCATCTGTCGCAGTGTACACTGGCGGGAGAACCACATCGCGCTCTTCAGGAGACCTCCATCCATCTGAAGCAAGTTGCCCCTGGATCGGCTGATCCAGGAGACAGCTCCACACGTCAAAGGGCAGAATAATCTCTGTCACTTTGTCCCACAGAACGTCAAGCTCTGAGAAGAACCAGTTTGAAGCAGGTTTGGGAACAAAGGAATAGCAACTTCACCATAGCAACGCATACATCACGAGGAACCGACCAATGTGAGGTTGAGGTGGTGTATGCAAATGTATAAATATGAACCACGTGTTGCAGTTGTGCCCTTCTTCATTGTAAACCTGGCCTGCACACTTGGGTCTGCAAGGAAGAACGGTCTGAGCTCGTATTATGTAATCTGATATATGCATTTTTGTAATCTCTTGTTTGTGTGATTATTAAATTCACTATTGAAGAAATTAACTCTGTTTCTGCCTCTCCCGGATCAAACGAACAAGCAGGAATTCAGGTGAACACATGAACGAATTCCAACACTAAGCATCTCTACCTAAAGTCAGTAACACGATTTCTCTAGATTAAACCAGTCTGAGATGCTATAACTAAAGACAGTAATGGGATTTTTCTTGATTAAAACAGCCTGAACAGCTCTACATACAGGCAGGTGACATGATTTTTCTAGTTTAAACCAGCTAAGCATCTCTATCTAATGGCAGTAACACGATTTTTCGACATTAAACCAGCCTGAGATGCTATATCTATAGACAGTAACGGGATTGATTTTTTTTATTTTATTTTTTTATTAAACCAGCCTGAGCAGCTCCATCTAGAGACAGTAACGTGATTTTCTAAATCACACCAGCCTGAGCAGCACCATCTAGAGACAGTAACGTGATTTTCTAAATCAAACCAGCCTGAGCAGCACCATCTAGAGACAGTAACGTGCTTTTCTAAATCAAACCAGCCTGATCAGCTCTATCTAAAGACAGTAATGTGATTTTCTAGGTCAAACCAGCCTGATCAGCTCTATCAAAAGGCAGTAACACGATTTGTCTAGATTAAATCAGCCTGAGCAGCTCTATCTAAAAACAGTAAGATGATTTCTCTAGATTAAACCAGCCTGAGCAGCTCTATCTTAAGACAATAACGTGATTTTTTTTCTCAATTAAACCAGCCTGAGCAGCTCTATCTTAAAGGTGTACAGGAGGATTTTCCCGAATTTTAGGAAAGAACCGCCTTCTCCACCTTTTGAAAAAATGCACATGCGCAAAGCTCTACCTGCTCCCGAGACGGAACGCCTACTAAAACGTGTGCGAGAGACATGCACGAGCCCAGTTCTCCTCGTGCACGCTCTGTTTACAAGTCACAAGTCGGCATCGCTCACACAAGCTCACTTTACAAGAAGATTTTCACTTTTTCCACTAATCAACCCTGGAAAGTTACAATATAGACGTAGATACCTTTTACTGGAAGTGATTTGAAATGGATTTCTCCAAATAGAATGCCAAACTTTACCTGTCGAGTCGAAACTTCGCGACTGAAGCATCAGTGGGAAGCCCAACCTGGGCTTTCAGCGCACGCCATCGTGTGAAAGAATCTCCCAAAAACACTCTGGTCTTGTTTCTCTCTTCCGAAACCTTTCTCTTCTTCTCATACACTTCGAAGACACTTTTTCTCTTGCGACCCTCTGCCAAGTACCCGGTGAGAACTGCAAGCTCGCTGAAGGCGTAGCTCACCATATACACGTGCATGCGCAGAAAGTGAAAACTAATAGATCCATGCTACCTGGGGACGCGCACGTACGACCGCGTATCTCTTCCGCGTCAGCTGGTTTAGGTTCTGTGAAAGTGGTCCTGCTGATGTTGAGCAGAACCTCACGGGAGTAGGTGTGTCTCAGGTGTCTCAGGTGTAGCGAGGACAACAGGGACGGGCATATGCACGTGTGTGCATAACACAAAAAACACAAAAATGCCGATTCGACGGGAGAGAGAGGAGCCGCTGCGTGTTCATGCGCCGCCATCTTAACAATTTAAGATGATACACACTCAGTAAGGTCTGAGTGTGTATCACATGTTTAGGTGTAACCAGGGTTGGGTAGTAATGGATTACATGTAATGTAATCCATTACTACCACATGTAATAATTAGGATACAAAAAACATAGAACTGTAATCCTTTACAGTACATAAAAAAATTTGTAATCTCGTTACAGGTATATTCGATAAAAACTGGGATTACTGAGCAGGATTACAGTAGAAATCAGATGGAAAAAACTAGAAATGCAGCTGTCACATGCGCCATGCACTGGCATTGCGACACTTCCCGACGCTATCAGGCTGACAATCCATGCTTTGCCATGGATTCTGCATGTTTTAAAGTCGGCCAAATCTCTTAACCTCTCTGTACAATGCAAATTACGCCTCCCAGCACATCTCACCTGAAGAAACATAGAAACATAAAACCCGCTCACTTTCACTGATATACACATGGACTCTGTTTACTAGTTTTATTCGCTCGTAACATGCTTCCTACCTGTTCTCAATACGTTTAGAGGCTCTTGTGTTTTAGGGATTAATTGGGGCGACACGTGCCATCACTTTTTTCTTTTTAATCAATGAGTGATTCATGCTGCCAGATACAGCCACTCATCAAACATTCACATTGACTTCCGGTTAGCATGTGAGTGAAGAGGACGTGCTGAGCGGGGCTCCCGAGCATTATTTGATATTTCATTCATATTAGCACCACAGACTACTGAGAAAACACCCTCGTGCTGGTATAATACGACCCCGGACTGTTTGGTGATTATGGGCCGAACAAAGCAAAAGGAGAAAGGGCAGAATTCACCCGAGAGAGAGGCAACCACGATGTCGGACTGTCATGGCGGCGATGATACACTACCACCGGACCTGGATAAGCTCCGTGCTGTGCTGTTATCGGACTTGATGTCGACCCTTACTACAACTATGAAAATGGTGGTGTCTGAAGCCCTGGAGCCAATTTCTGCTGCCTTAGAGGACGTTAAGTCGACTACCGACTCGCTCAACCTGAAGATGACCGGCATGGAGACTGCCATTTCAGACCACAGCGACCGGATCGTCGCCCTCGAAGACATATGTGCTCGTTTGCAATCTGAGAATACACAGCTGTTGGCTAAGACCGAGGATTTGGAGTCACGGTCACGTCGCAACAACCTACGCGTGATTGGAATCCCGGAAAAGGCAGAAGGGACAGACCCGGTTAAGTTTATGGCCACCTTCCTTACTGAGGTCCTGGGCGCCCACGTTTTTTCCTCCCCCCCGGTCCTTGACAGAGCGCACCGCATCGGCCCGGTGCGCTCGGCGGAGGATAGAGGGAGTACCAGACCGAGAGTATTCATTGTCCGCTTCCACTACTTCAGCGATAAGGAGCGCGTTCTGAGACGAGAGAGGGATGTACAGCAGCTCAGGTATTGTGGACATAATGTTTACTTCTTCCCCGACATGACCGCCAATATCGCCAAAAAGAGAGCGGCTTTTGCTAACGTGAAGCGCTGCCTCTACGAGAAGCAAGTCAAATTCTCCCTCCTGTTCCCTGCCCGTCTACGTGTGGAGTACCGCGGGGAGAAGAGGTTTTTTGAATGCCCAAAAAAAGCCCAGGAATTTTACGAATCCCACTTTTCTAACGGCTGAGGATTTTCAACTACTGAACTTGTTTCATTCTGTTCCCTTTGCGGTCCGTGTCGCACCTGGATCGGTCCCCCTGGGGACACACATGGACCCTTGACACAGAACTCTCTCATATTGTCAGGTAAAAACAGCCTTTAGCCCATATTGGCCGCTACTATAGTCGCGCGTGTGTGTGTGTGTGTGTCTCAGTGTGTGAGAGAGAAAAAGAGAGAATATGCTAACTTCAGGCCTTTTTTTTTTTTTTTTTTCTCTTTTTCCCTCTCTTTTTCTCGTTCATTTTGTGCGGACTATGGCTATTCACCCCTTTCCATTGGCTGGATATACCAGGTTATCAGTGCTTAAATATGTGACTTTTTTCAATTAAGGTGTTCATTTGAGTTTTGTAAACACCCATGGTGCTTTGTTTGAAAGCTTGGGGCCTCTCTGCATGAAGAGAGGAATACGTTTTGTTTTTGTTTTTCTCTTTTCTTGTTGTGATGCAACGGAAGTTTCAAGCTGTGTTTAACCTGCCGTCTTCATCGTTTGGGGATGAGGACATTGGGTTTGGGGGGTGGGGGGTGGGGGGGTGGGTTATCCTTGGTGTTCTATTTTGTTTACATCTATATGTAATACATGTGTGTTCTCATAATTTCTTTATGCTGGGTCCATTCATATCACTGTATTCTCTTGTAGGACACTGTCTATTAATGTATCCTTATAATGTCTAATAACTTAACAAATCCTATTAGGTTTACTTCATGGAATGTCAAAGGCATGGGACATCCGATTAAAAGATCCAAAGTTTTGTCACACCTTAAACATTTAAATACGGACATAGCTTTTATACAAGAGACGCATATGCGCATCAATGACCATCACAGACTGCGTAAATCTTGGGTGAGCCAGGTCTTCCACTCTACCTTTAATTCAAAGGCTAGGGGTGTGGCTATATTGATCCATAAGAGAACACAATTTACTCCCACTAGTACAATCTCAGACCCGAATGGGGGGTATTTGATTGTAACAGGTACCATACAGCAGAACCCTGTCTTACTGGTTAACGTATATGCTCCTAATTTTGATGATGCCAACTTTGCAAACAATTTACTTAGCAGCCTCCCAGCGCTAAATACACATCGATTAATTTTTGGTGGTGATTTGAACTGCGTTATTAACCCCGTATTAGACCGCTCCAGCCCCAGAATAGCTCATCCCTCTTCCATGTCAAAGGTATTTGCAGATTTTATGCTGCAAAATGGATGTGTTGACCCCTGGCGGTTTCGTAATCCACATGCAAAAGAATTTTCCTTTTTTTCGCCAGTACATCGCTCCTACTCTCGAATTGATTATTTTTTTGTAGATGCTAGTCTTCTTCCTAATGTGGTATCTGCTGAATATTTGGCGATAGTTATAAGCGATCACTCTCCTTTGGTTCTTGAAATGTTATTGACATCCCATCCAAGACCCCGTCCTCTGTGGAGACTAGATTCTCTGCTTCTCTCTAACCAGGGCTTCTGCGATTATATTTTCTCCTCTATTGACGACTTTGTTTCTATTAACAAAAATGATTCTACCTCTAACTCTCTATTGTGGGAATCACAAAAGGCATACCTGAGAGGTCAAATTATCGCTTACTCTGCCAATTTATCTAAATTGTATAAAGCTAATCAGACACGACTCACAGACCTAATCCTCAACCTAGATCGTCAATATGCCAGTAACCCTAGTCCTGAACTATATAAGGAGCGCATAAGTCTGCAAGCAGAATTCGATTTACTTTCCACGAGGCAGGCTGAGCGCATGCTTTTACAATCACGTAGCAATTACTATGAGCATGGCGATAAGGGTGGTCGTCTGCTCGCCCATCAGCTAAAGCGCCAAGCTGCCTCGCGTGTCATTACTCAAATTAAGGACCCACTTGGGGCTCTCCTGTCTGCCCCCTCTGACATCAATGCAACATTCAAAACATTTTATTCTGATCTTTACCAGTCAGACTCCCAAACAAACGACACCATCATGGAACGATTTTTTAAGGGTCTTACTGTACCCACTATTGACCCCACAATTGGACACAACCTAGATTCACCAATACGGCTACAGGAAATAATTGATGCGATAAGTTCAATGCAAAGTAATAAAGCCCCCGGCCCTGATGGCTACCCCACAGAGTTCTTTAAGAAATTTAGTTGCAAACTAGCCCCACTTCTCCTAGATGTATATAGTGAGTCAATCGAACGGGGAAAATTACCACCTACCCTGACCCAGGCGTCAATCTCTCTTTTACTTAAGAAGGATAAGGATCCTACTTGTTGCGGGTCCTACAGGCCTTTATCTCTTCTTAATGTTGATGTTAAGGTTCTAGCGAAGGTGCTTGCAACCCGTCTCGAGGCAGTTTTGCCGGATATCGTTTCGGGGGAGCAGACAGGATTTATTAAAGGGCGTCATTCTTTTTTCAATATACGAACATTAATGAACATAATTTATTCAATCCCAAATTCCAAACATCCTGAAGTCGTAATATCGTTAGATGCCGAAAAGGCCTTTGATCGAGTAGAATGGCTGTATTTATTTACTGTTCTTCGAAAATTTGGTTTTGGTGATCGCTTCAGCTCATTGATCGGTCTTTTATACACTGATCCCCAGGCAAGTGTTTGCACTGGGGATATTAGATCTGATTATTTTCCACTATCACGTGGGACCCGACAGGGCTGCCCATTAAGTCCACTTTTGTTTGCCCTAGCGATTGAGCCCCTATCTATAGCCTTGCGCTCTTCCCCCTTATTTGAGGGAATTTATCGCGGGGGTATTGAACATCGCGTGTCATTATATGCAGATGACCTCTTGCTCTATGTTTCGAATCCTGCCATAGCTATTCCGTTTGTTATCTCTATTCTTAACGAATTTGGTTCCTTTTCCGGGTATAAACTTAACCTCCAGAAAAGTGAGTGTTTCCCTCTTAACATCCCCCCCTCGAACCTCCAGCAGTTGAACTTGCCATTCATTATAAGCCACTTGGGGTTTAAATATTTAGGGGTCCGTATCACTCCGTCCATCTCGGGACTTTTGGCTGCGAATTTTACTCCCCTACTCAATCAGACTAAATCTGATTTTCAGAGATGGGGTAACCTCCCTCTGACGCTGACAGGCAGAATAAATGCAGTGAAGATGACCATTTTACCCCGATTTCTTTACTTATTCCAATCCATTCCGATATTCTTACCGAAATCCTTCTTTCAATCATTGAATAAGCTTATTACATCATTCATTTGGGCAGGAAAACACCCCAGAATTAGTAGGAAAACACTAGAAATCAGTAAATTTGGAGGGGGCCTTGCCTTACCAAACTTTATGTTTTACTACTGGTCAGCTAATATTCAAAAACTGCTGTATTGGTTCCATGCAGTTAATACCTCCTGGGGGTCTATTGAGTCAAACTCCTGTTTGTCATCATCTCTTCCTGCGCTGCTGTGTTCTTCTCTTCCAACTGTCCCGTCCAAACACACCAAAAACCCGATTGTATTGGCTTCCCTAAAGATTTGGTATCAGTTCCGCCGCCATTTTAAATTCTTATCCTCATCTGTACTTTCTCCCATCGTTGGTAACCACCTATTTCCCCCGGCTTTAGACGCGTCATTCTTTATGTGGAAAGCAAAAGGCATTAATTGTTTCCTGGATTTATATGAAAAAGGAGTTTTTTCCAGCTTTACAGCCCTAACTAAAAAATTTGGCCTGCCGCACTCGCATTTCTTTCGCTACCTACAAGTAAGACACTTTATTCACACTCAGCATCCCCAGTTTCCTTCTCCACCACCCACTTTGCCGTGGGAGGAATTATTGAAATTAAGTCCTAATCAGAAAGCTCTGATATCCCGGGTATATAGCGATCTTATGTCGCTTAGTAACAAACCTCTACTCAGAGCCAGGGTTGCATGGGAAAAGGAATTAAATGTCGTTTTCACTGATGACTGGTGGGCCAAGGCAATCGATAGAATGAGCTCTACGTCATCTTGTGCTCGTCTAGGGCTCATACAGTTTAAGGTCTTCCATAGGACCCACTTTTCTAAAGCTAAATTGTCAGAAATATACCCTGACGTAAACGATAGGTGTGATCGCTGTGGCTGTGCCCCTGCTGACCACGGTCATATGTTTTTTTTCTGTCCAAAATTGAATAATTTTTGGAGTTTTATATTCAAAACACTGTCCGACGTCCTGCAGCTTAACCTCTTGCCATGTCATTCGATAGCCATTTTTGGGATCCCCTTGGTGCATTCTGCCTACTCAAGACCGCAAGCAGATGTTATTGCATTCTCATCTCTCTTAGCTCGGAGAAGAATACTTTTTGAATGGAAATCTCCCAAGCCTCCCCTCTCATCTTCTTGGCTGAGGGATGTTATGTTCTTTATCAAACTTGAAAAGATTAAATACACTCTGAGAGGTTCCTTAAACGATTTTGTCACTAGGTGGAGTCCCTTTATCTCTCACTTTGATAAGCTAAAGTTACTTCCCGATGCCTAAGTAGTAATTCTGTCCATTTGACATCTATGCTTCTCCTTTTAGGATTTGTATGAATGTCTACATGTAATGTGTTGGGCCGGCATTCTCTATTCTGAGGTTGAACACTCATGTACTTTTTTTTGTTTGTTTGTTTGTTTGTTTTTTTTTTTACACTGTTTCTTATTTTTTAAATGTATTTGTCAATTTCATTTCTCCAAGGATGTTGTTTGCGGGGTGGGGAGGGTGGGGTTGTTTACAAATGTTTGTATATGTGTATAATTGAAATTCAATAAAAACCATTTGTGGAAAAAAAAAAAAAAACATTCACATTTAGTCCGGAAAAAAACCAATATTAAAACCAATGAGGAAATGGGACGAGAGAGAGAGAGAGAGAGAGACAGAGATAGAGAGAGAGATTTTTTTTTATTTTTAAAACACTTTTTTATTTACACTAGATTGTCAGAAGACGGTTACATTGTGTGTCCGACATTTTTGTTAAAAACAATAATTTTTTCAAAAAATGTGCAAACTGCAAATCTTCGTTTTTTAAAAAGCACAGAATGTTCTTAAAACAGCAGACCTCTTTAAAAGAATTCAGGTTATTGCTTTGTTTAAAAAAACGGTATTCAAGCCAGAGTCTGGATTTGACATTGACTTGCCACACTTCCATGACATCCTGCCCTTCTTTGTTCTCCACCATGTTCCTCCTGCTGACGTAGATCGCCATCTTGGCCTCACCTGGGAGGAAGTTCAGGAGCTGCCATTTTTCTTTTGCACTTTTTTTATAGCCAGCTCCCATAATCAAATTCCTCTCAGTAAAAACAACACTAAAAAGACTAAAAACCATTGTTAAAAGAGTGAAGAAACCTATGAGTCTCTTGCACCCGCTAAAAACATGGAAAACAGTCTCTCTCTGTGCACAAAATGGACAAGTGTTTAAAACAGCAGGGTTAATGATGGAGATAAAAGCATTTGAGGCGATCTCACCATGTAAAATCCTCCACTGAAGGTCTCCAGTCCGTTTCCTTAAGGGAGGTTTGTAGAAGATCCTCCACTGTGGACCAGGTCCACCCTGACCCAGTCTTTGTGACTACACAGTTGAGCGTCTGTTGCTCAGTCCACCTTTGTGGATGCTCTTCACACAGTTCTGATAAAATGTTCATTTGTCTGCCTTGTGTAGTGACAGTCTCTCAGGCTGTGTGGTTTCTAGGAGGGGGCCGGACAATCCCCCCAGCTCCGGGTTCAATAGGACCTCGGGGAAGGGGTCTGCAGCGTCCAGGGAGAGGTCTCCTTGGTTGTACTTCCTCAGGAGGCTCCTGTCTCTGGCTGTGAGGACTTCCTTCCAGGTCTCCAGGAGCCTCTGGGACACCCGGACAGACTGCAGCTTCAGGAGAGAGCCCAGGGCCTTGATGTTGCTCAGGTCCGGCCCCACAGCATCCACAAGCTGACCCACGGTGAGGGTCCCAGACTGGATCAGGCTTCCCGTCAGCCCAGGAGTTGTTGCTCCGCTGATGTCCAGTCTGGCTCCGTGGATTCTTTCAACAGCCAGTGCAGAGAGTCGGCTTTCAGGCACCTTCTATGGGTAAATAGAGCCCAGCATTTAAAAACACTTTGATAAAATGGAGGAAGCCCCTTGAGATTTAGTAATTTGGGATCAGTTAGGAACAGAACATTATCCAACCCCAACTTACTGGCACGCCTCTGGATGCAGCTGGCCATGCCTCTCCACACCAGATCTGCCGGGCCTGTGAGGAACCTCTGCAAGAACTAGAGTCTAAAAGTGGCAGTCCGGCTGGCCAAGTGGACAAGGCCCTGACCCCCCTCCTCTCTGTCTAAAAAGAGCACCTCCTGTGGCACCCAGTGCAGACCATCCCAGAAGAAATCTACTATTTTCTTTTGGATTTGAGCCAGGAGACCTGGAGGAGGGTCTACACAGGTGAGCCGATGCCACAGCTGGGATGCTGCAAGATTATTTAAAACAAGAACCCTGCCTCCGAGTGACATCTTCGGGAGGAGCCACCTCCACTTGGAGAGCTTACCCTCAATCTTTTCCGTGACGTTCTCCCAGTTCTTCTGAACAAAATGTTCTTCACCCACATGTATCCCTAAGTACTTTAAACCATTACTTTTCCAGGTTAAATTCTGGGGAAGAACCGCCATGCCACCTGCCGACAGCGAGGGCTTCACTTTTTTCCCAGTTGACCCTCGCTGCTGATGTCACATTAAAATCTCTGATTATTTTACTTAAAAGGTCTATTTCTTTCCGGTTCTTGAGAAAAGCAATGAAGTCATCCGCATAGGCAGATAAAATCATGCCTTCACTAAAACCCGGTAAACCCCCCCCCCCCCCCCAACACTAGAACGTATCTTATTGAGGAGGGGTTCCAGAGAGAGTGCATAGAGCATCCCAGACAGAGCACAGCCCTGCCTGACACCTCTACACACTCTAAAAGGAGCACACAGACTGCCGTTGAACTTCAGCACACTCTCAATGTCTATGTACAGCACCTTGATTTTGGCTATAAAACCAGCGCTGAAACTGAAGCTTTCCATGACCCTCCAAAGCAAGACGTGTTCAACACGGTCAAAAGCCTTTTCCTGGTCTACTGAAATCAGACCAGCATCTATATCCAAACAACTAGAGACTTCCAAAATACCCCGAATCAGGTGGATATTATCCACCATGGACCTGCCGGGGACACAGTAGGTCTGATCCCGGTGGATGACCTGCTCCATAGCTCTCCCCAGCCTGGCGGCCAGAACCTTGGAAAGGAGTTTGTAGTCCACACAGAGCAATGACACGGGGCGCCAGTTTTTTATGTCCTGCAGGTTCCCTTTCGTAGGGAACAGAGTAAGGACTGCCCTCCTGCAGGACACTGGCATGGAACCAGAGGCCAGACATTCGTTGAACACATCCAGGACATCCTTGCCCAGGATGTCCCAGAACGTTTTGTAAAATTCAGCGGTGAGCCCGTCAATCCCGGGAGACCTGCCCGTTGGCATTGCCTGCAGTGTAGTGATGATCAAATTTGAACGAATCGTTCAAAACCCGCGAGTCACTTTACTGAACGGTGACTCACGAGTTTTCACGTTCATTAACTCGTTCACTGAGTCATTTTTGCTACAGCCTCCTTGTAGCTGGGCCGCTAAACACAGCAGCTTCCGGCTCCTGACATTCACATGAGGCTTTCAGCACACTCGAGTCAGCTTGTCGGTGTAGTTCAGCACGAATGACCGACTCACCTCCCCTCAATCGTTCAGCTCACATGCCCGAGTCAGCTCGCTCCAATCGTTCAGCTCACATGACCGACTCCCCTCGAAACTCGAAAGAGTCGTTCACTGAATCGGTCAGTAGCACTTCCGCTGTATCGTTCACCTCATGAGCGGTGAGCCCTCCCCCCCTCCCTCACCTGAAAATCTGCAGCGGCGCTCCGCTCAGAAAGTTTCTGAGTGACAGCGGAGAAGAAAAAAAAAATACATTGTTTGTTTCACAAAGCTTGAAGAAATAAATACACAATAAATTATGTTAAAAATACGACTTTGTTGCCTTCAATGCTGTCCCCTATAATTAGTTTCACCCTTTGAAAATCACGTAATTTATTAATAGAAGTAAAACTATTTTTGAGAGTTGTGAGAAGAAAATCAAAATGCTGGAAGTGAAAGGTTTCCTATCTGAGCAACTCCTTCCCCGAACGGCCGACCTTCTTGTGTGGTGGAGATCTCGTGCCCCAGTGTTCAAAAACACAGTGGAGGTTATGAAAACCAAACTGTGCATCGTGGCAACATCAGTGCCTTCAGAACGGATCTTTTCCATTTACTTTGGAAGATTGTTTACGAGATTTGCACTAATTCATAATTTGTGAAACGCCTTCATTTACATTTTGCACATAGTTATTTTATTCGTATTTATTCATTTAAGTGTAAGTTCCAGTTTCTGTTTACTTTCTATTACAAATTTTCGTTTTTGACGTTTCAATTGTGATGTTTCACATTTGAGGTTGTGACAGAAAAAAAAATAAACATTTGCATTTTAAGAATTTTTTATCTTTCTGTCTTTTTTCTGCTAAAAGCAGCTTGTAGCTGTAACGCCAGCTGCTAAGCACAGCAGCTTCCGGCTCCTGACATTCACATGAGGCTTTCAGCACACTCGAGTCAGCTTGGAGGTGTAGTTCAGCACGAATGACCGACTCACATCCCTTCAATCGTTCAGCTCACATGACCGACTCCCCTCGAAACTCGAAAGAGTCGTTCACTGAATCGGTCAGTAGCACTTCCACTGTGTCGTTCACCTCATGAGCGGTGAGCGGTGAGCCCTCCCCCCCTCCCTCACCTGAAAATCTCCAAGTGACGGCGGAAAAAAAAAATAATACATTGTTTGTTTCACAAAGCTTGTAGTGATAAATGCATGAATAATACATGGCTAAATACACAATAAACAATGTTAAAATACCACTGTAGCGTGTATTGTGTTACATTTAATATTGTCCCCTATAATTAGTTCTGCCCTATGAACATAACATTATTTATTATTAGATTATTTATTAGATACTAGTAAAAAAAGAAAATCAGAATGTTGGAGGAAAAAAACTATAAAAACATATGTATACATTAATATATACTGTATATCTGCCATTCTGGATGCCAGGTATTTATTCAGTTTAATCATTTATTTAATTTATTTTCTGATTCAAATAAACCTCAAAAACAACACACATAATCTAGAATAAGAAGACCAGGATCACTAAAAACTAATGTGTACTTATTGTTTATTTTCCTCAGAAGTGTTTCATCATTTTACTATGAATACATGATTCTCCCCCTGGTTCATGTCGCAGTTCAGCTGAGCCTCCAGGTCCTGGAGCGGGTGGAAATAGTGTGCATGCGCAACTGAATCAAATGACTCAAATGACTCAAATGACTGAAATGACCGATTCACTTGGATGAACGACTCAAAAACCCGTGAGTCCGTTCGAGGAGTCGGGTTTCTGATCACTACTGCAGTGCTGCCCGCAGCTCCTGCATTTCTAGGCAGGCCTCCAGATGTTCGTTGGTCTCCTCGGAGACTTGAGGCAGTTCCCTCAGGAACCCCTCGAGGAGACCTTGCTCCTCCTTGTACTCGCTGTTGTACAGGGACGCGTAAAAGCTCACCGCTCTCTTCCTCATCTGGCTTGGTTCCGAGATCTCCTGCCCCGTGTCTGAGAGCAGTGCGTGGACCACTTTCCCCTGGCCATTCTTTTTTTCCAGGCTGAAGAAGAAGCTAGAGGGAGCATCCATCTCATTTATATTTTGGTACCGGGACCGGACCAGTGCGCCCTGCACTTTAACGTTCAGCAGGTCGGCTAAAGCCATTTTTTTTACTTTTGAGACTTTCAAAATAGCCTCGATCTCCTGTGGACTCTCTTAAATGTTCCAGTTCCATTATCTCGGTCTCTAGTTTCTTCAAAGATCTGGTGATGTCACTTGTGACATTTAGGGTGTGCTGCTGACACAGGAGTTTGATTTGGGTCTTACCGTGGTCCCTCCACTGCCTAAGACTGCTAAAATCACCTTTCCTCTGTCTAAAAACCTCCCAAAAAAATGCTAAAGCCTCTCTAAAACTTCTGTCCAAGGTCAAAACTGAGTTAAAATGCCACTAGGCGCTATTTGGTACAACATTCCGGATAAAGACACTATTTAAAAGTAAACAATGATCAGTAAAACCAATAGGTAAAATGTTATATTTCTCAAAAACATTAAAGTGATGTTTAAAACAATAAATACGATACAACCTGGCTGAGGAGATCCTGCTCTCTCTAAAGTGGGACCAGGTGTACTGACGGCAGTCTGGATGCATCCTTCTCCAAACGTCCACTATACCCTGAGAGTGGACCAGCTGCTTCAAGGCGTGCTGAGAGGCTGGATGAGGCTCTGCATGGTTGCGGTCTAAAGCCGCGTCTTCCGTACAGCTAAAATCCCCACCCAGAAACAAATAGTCCTCCGACCCACACCCACTTACCACCTCAGTTAACTTGAGGAAAAACTGCTTCCTCTCTGCACCGGCTGTTGGGGCATAACAATTAATAAAAACACATTTAAAATGGTGGAACTGAGCTTTAACTAAAAGCAACCTCCCCCCTACACAGTGCTGGACCTCCAGTGAGTTGGGGTTAAAAGCCCGGGAGAAGAGGAGGCCCACTCCTCCACTGAGAGGAGTGTGGTGACTCAAATAGGCCTCCCCTTTCCACTCCTGCCTCCACTCAGCCTCATTGCTAAAATCACTATGGGTTTCCGTAAGGAACAGGACGTCTATCTTTTTAAGTGTGGCTGTCTCATAGATTGTTTGTCTTTTCCTCAGATCTCTGGCTCCGTTTACATTTAAAGTACCCAGTTTAAAAACATCCATAATAAAGGAGATGTTTAAAACCAGGATAAAAACAATAGCATTAGTTAAAATAAACTTGGCTGTCAGCTTCATCACTAAGCTGCTTTTTTGTTTTCAGCACAAGTTTTCTTAATCTAAAACCCTCCTGCTCTGTGAGGCCAGACTCCTGTCTGCTGCTCATATGGAGTCTGGCCGAGAAAATAAAAAGACTGAGGTCTGGGAAATGGTCCTCTATTTTCACTCCGTGATGATTTTTGTCTGTTGTAAAAAGATTTTTAATTTTTCTGCACTGTATGGTATTTTTGTTGTTTTTTGTGAACTGTTAAAAGAAATATCGCTGCTGTCTGACACACATTCACTTTCACCGTCTTCTGACACTCTGTTTTCTCCACAGCTTTTCTTTGCATCTGTGTTTTTGGTTTTTTTCCTCCTTTTTGTGGGTTTGTTTTTTGCACTTTTTTCCTCCTCCATCTCTGCCTCCTCCACCTGTTCAGCCCAGGCTGCACTCTTTCCCGCCTCCTCCACCTGCTGCTCCTCAACAAGCTCACTTTTTTTGTTGTCTCCTACTTTTTCTCCTTTTCTTTTTTCTCCCTCCACCTCACCAGTGATATTTACAATTGTTTCATTCACGCTGCATTCAGTGCCATTCACTCTTTCTCCCTCCTCCCCAGCCCCACCCGACACACTCTCCTCACGCACGCTAACATTCACACATTCACCCGGTGTATTTACATCACTCACCCCGTGCTTGATGCTCTCCTGGTCGGTCACAGCAGCGCGTCTCCTCGGTGAAGCCCGGACCGCGGAGTCACCGCCAGGGGGACTCTGCAGAGCCGGGTTGAGTCGACTCAGCCCACAGCGGACAGGATTTCACCGTGTGCCCCTCCTCACCGCAGCCGAAACATTTCATTACAGCTGAGCTCGCGAAGACAATGTAGTCATTATCATTTACTCTCACACATAAACGGAGGCTGAGCTCCTCACACCGGTTGTTGAGTATCATAAATACTTGTCTTCTGAAACATGTCGTGTGTTTCAGCAGCGGAGACTTAATTCCAGAGGCGATGTCTTTGTAGCCGGACACTACTTTGCCAAATCTGGAAAGCTCCTTAGTTATGAGCTCGTCTGGCGCATAAGGAGGGACATTGGACAGGATGACCCGGACAGCCGGCTGAGACAGCGGCTGTACCTGGACAAACCTGTCCGACACGGTGATTCCCGTCTCCACCACGGAGTTGGCCTTCTCCACCTGGTCCACAAAGACCACCACGGCGCCGTTCATCCGGGCCGCCGCCTTCACGCTGCTGTAACAAACCTTTTCCCCCACAGCCAGAGCAACCTGCTCCACGTTGCAGGGGAAAGGTGCAGAGATGCGCACCCCGTGTTTGCGGGTGAGCTTCCTGAGGTCCGACATGGCGGCAGCCAGTCCCCGGCAAACACGGACCACACAAACCCACCGAACCCCAAGAAAGATTGAAATAAAACAAAAGGTGCTCTGTGATTATTAAACTACAGTGATTGTGAACATTAACAAAGAACAGAACAAGAAAAAAATCACATAAAACTGTGACAAACGCTCCCCGCTCACACACGCTCCCAGCCCTTCCGCACTCCCAGCATGCATCGAGAGAGAGAGAGAGAGAGAGAGACAGATTTGATGAGAAGATGAGAAATGAGAGGTTCCTTTTACATTTCATCATTTCTTATTTCACAACAACCCGCGAAAGAAACAGAATGACCAATTCACATTTTTCCACAAAACAAACATGCCAAAACTTAGATTAACATATGCATTTACTCAACATACTGGTTTCAATACTTTTTTGAAGATAAATGGGATTTTGATTCTTTAGTTTCTTTGTTCAGATTACTCCATAAACTGATTCATCTCACTGTAACACATTGCTCCTTAAAGTTGAGTTCTGACTCTTGGATTTTTAAATATTTCAAATCCTTTTGAATTATAATAACTTCCTCTTTTTTTTCTGGATGTTGGTTGGTAAAAGGTTCTTATGAGCTTAATACATAATCTGCAACATCTTGAAATCTAATATATTGAATTTTAACAACTGCAATTTAACAAACAGTGTGTTTGAAGGATCTCTGTAATGACTTCTACCAAAAACTTGTATTGATCCTTTTTGTAAAGTAAAAATTCCATCATTTATTTACATCACACCACTGTCTACATTTTTTTCATTTCTTTTCTGACCACCACCAACGCACATTCAAGATTTTCTCCAGTATAAAAAAAAGGTGGTATCATATTTTGAGACATTAACAATATCATTCATATACAAAATAAACAGTTTTGGTCCCAGAACAGAGCCCTGGGGCACCCCACAGCTGCATGTTTCCGATCATACATTATTCATTTGAACAAACTGATTTCTGTTAATAACTTGTCACCCCTCTGATACCATATTCGCTTAGTTTTTTTAAAAGTAGAATTGTATGGTCTATAGTTTCAAATGCCTTTTTGAGGTCTACAAAAATGCCAAGCGAAACTTGGTTCTTATCTATTGCAGTGGACATTTCATCTGTCAGTTCCATAAGTGTCATTGATGTTGAGTAGTTGGTCCTGAATCCATACTGACTACTGCTCAAAATATTGTATCTATTAAGGAATTTGTCCAGTCTGATTACAAATAATTTTTCAAATACTTTTGAAAATTGTGAAAGCAAAGAAACTGGCCTATAATTGGAGATATGTTTATCACCATTTTTATATAGTGGAATTACTTTTGCTGTTTTCATTTTTTCCAGAAATACTCCTGTATAAAATGATAGATTGCAGATATAGGTGTAAGGCTCTATTACGCTTTCTATTTATTACTTTGTGGCGACCGTGAGGCCTCGGGCCTCTCACCCAGCAGGGTGATGAGAAAAGGGGCGTGGTTTTCTCCTCTCCTTGCCTAGTTTCGGGGCCGGCTCAGCCATGGACTTGATGGACAACATGCTGTCGCGGTTGGGCTTATACGAGGGTGGATTCCTTTTACCCCTCTTGCGCCGCCAGCTTCTGCGGTCAGAAGCTGGGTGGCCTAGTTCTGAGCCAATGGGAGTCGGGCTGACGACTTGGGACCAAAGGCGCCGTTTGGTGGCAGCGAGTTGGTTTAGGATGTCCTGACCAATAAGCAGTTCCTCTGTGTCTAGATCAGTGACGTGGATGGGATGCGTCGCTGACATGTCCTGGAAAGCTGTTGACCAAAACACATTGAGTGATGTGGTGCAAGTCCTGAGTGAAGCCTCGGATGTTTATGCTACACTATTCCACCTGAAGTGGCTTTCCTTAAGTGGCATGCGCAAGCATGGTTCTAGCAACCCGTGCGAAGGTGTCTGAACACATGAGGGTGATTTTTGACCCAAGCAGTGAGAGAGTGTAAACAACCCCTACCACCACTGAAGTGTATCTGTGGTTGGCATAGCCAAGATTACCCAAGAATGTCAAATGGGCCTCTTTGACCTCCTGGATCTCCTCCTCCTGCCAAAATGAACTTTGTGTGCAGAGGGGAGTGGCCAAGTCATGCGGTCAGGGGGAACCAGGTCCCTTCTTACCAGGCGGGTTCAGGTGCTGCTTCACCTCTTTGATGCAGGTTTAAATCCACTGTGGGACATCTGCATCCCAGTTGTTTTGAGTCTGACCTCAGCCTCGGTGTTTAGACTTACCTCTCCTCACCTGAGACCTCAGGACACCTGCATCACCATCATAGTTTTCACCTGAACGGTGGGGAAGCTCCCACACCATCTGCGCATGTTTGCGGAGGTTTTCATGGTGGGGTTTTTGGTCCTGCACAAAAGGGCGACATCGATCAACACACTGTTGTGGAGGTTGTTAACGAAGAGGGACTTTTAAGTCTGGTCTTTGTCCAATCCTGGTGCATTGTGGCCTTGGAAGTAGGCAGCCCTTAGGCACCTATAAATACTCTCTGGGAGTCTCCGCCCCCTTTTGAGTGATTGTAAATGCACCAAAGTTTGCAGAGGCAGGATCATTGTACAGATGATCCTGCTTCCCTAAGTGCGACGTGTGTAGTAATGGTCTCTGATGGCAGATGGGAGGGACTCTATGTAAACATGGACACTCCTGGATGTCATCTTCCAGAGAAGCGCAAGCTTCTCTCGGGACGAAGGATGAGGCAGGTTGAAGAGGCAGCGTTACACCTCCCCCAGGTAGTTCGCTATACGAATCTCCGGGTTGTTCGGTTCGAACTGCTCTATGTCCTCTGCAAAGTACTATAACTGGCTGGTCCAAAGACCAGGTACCCTTGGGATATCGGAATGGTCAGAGTCATCTGAGCTGGAACATCCTGGTTCTCTCCGGTGGAGAGAGCTAGGGAGCTGATAGCACTGTGAGGTGCTGGAAAATGACAATGTTCCTTCTCCTGAAAAGGAGTGAAAGAGCCGCGAGACCACGTGGTGGTGCGGCTGAGAGCACTGATGGATGTGTGTCATTTTTTCTTTCTTTCTTTTTTTTTTTTTTAAATGATGGACCATCACTATCCAGGAAGTTAAACTTTATCCATGCCAAAGCCCAAGCAGGTGAACAGTAATCGACAGAACCTGGCGTTTATGATACTGGAAAATGAATTGGATCATTCATTTTAAGTGGTCAACAGAGTGTTTTGAGAGAAGGTGTTAGTAAGCAGCCTGCGACGAAGCAGAGGAGCACCAGGTCCTCGGACAGGATGCTGGAGAGATCAGCCCAGGTAGAGGGAGGGACGTGAGAGGCACCAGAAGGGAGGGTTTTATTAGAGGGGATGGGGGAGGGGGGGATGGGGGGGCTGGTTTCGAGGCTTTGTTTTCATTTCTTCTTGGGTTTGGCCTCCAGGGGTAGAACAAAACCTGTTGAGGTTTCTTCTCTCCTGTGTAGACCGGCATAGAAGACCGGCGACAACAGTCTGCAACTGGGTCATGTGGCTCCCGAGGTATCTTTGCTCCGAGCACGCAGTGTCTCTGACGACTCATGGTAGGAGTCACGCAAAAGCTGTGTTTCGAAAAGTGCGAAAATGTTGTTAATGCACAGGTGATGGTTACACCTGTGGCTTTCACTTCTGTAGTCTATACAAATTGTAACCTCGCAACTGCAATACGGTGTTTCTAGCACCTTGGGTGAGCAATAGTTGTGTTAGTGTACATTTATCTGGGTAAGACACTTGAAAAGTGAAAGTACGAGTTAATCACAATGAAATTAAAACTTTATTATAAAAACACACTCAGTATCTCCTCTGAAGCATATTTTCGGCCACAACCGATGAAAAGACCTTAACAGTCAAATCCAGCAAAATAAAAGAGGTTGAAACTGCTTTAACCTAATAAACACTTCATGTTTAAACTTGAATTGAGAAAGTACGACTTTGTTCTAATGAAATAAAAACTTTTTCCAAAATTACTCTATATCCCGTGTGGAGCGTCATTTCGGCCACTCCTGATGAAATGAAAATAGCAGTTACTCCACTCAATATAGTTGGTTGAAAGTGCTTGCAACTGCTAAGTCCATCACGTTTAAACTTGAATTGAGAAAGTACTAGTTTGTTCTCATGAAATAAAAACTTTTTCCAAAATCACTCTATATCTCGTGTGGAGCATCATTTCGGCCACTCCTGATGAAATGAAAATAGCAGTTACTCCACTAAATATAATTGTTTGAAAGTGCTTGCAATTGCTAAGTCCATCATGTTTAAACTTGAATTGAGAAAGTACTAGTTTGTTCTCATGAAATAAAAACTTTATTCCAAAATCACTCTATATCTCGTGTGGAGCATCATTTCGGCCACTCATGATGAAATTACAATAGCAGTTGCTCCACTCAATATAGTTGGTTGAAAGTGCTTGCAACTGCTAAGTCCATCATGTTTAAACTTGAATTGAGAAAGTACTAGATTGTTCTCATGAAATAAAAACTTTATTCCAAAATCACTCTATAGCTCGTGTGGAGCATCATTTCGGCCACTCATGATGAAATGAAAATAGCAGTAACTCCACTTAATGAAACTGGTTGAAACTGCTTGAACCTGATAAACACATCATTTAAACTTTAATAGTGAAAGTACTAGTGTGTTCTAATGAAATAAAAACTTTATTCTAAAATCACTCTATATCTCGTGTGGAGCATCATTTCGTCCACTCCTGATGAAATGAAAATAGCAGTAACTCCACTTAATAAAACTGGTTGAAACTGCTTGAACCTGATAAACACATCATTTAAACTTGAATAGTGATAGTACTAGTTTGTTCTAATGAAATAAAAACTTTTTCCAAAATTACTCTATATCCCGTGTGGAGCATCATTTCAGCCACTCATGATGAAATGAAAATAGCAGTTACTCCACTAAATATAATTGTTTGAAAGTGCTTGCAACTGCTAAGTCCATCATGTTTAAACTTGAATTGAGAAAGTACTAGTTTGTTCTCATGAAATAAAAACTTTCTTCCTAAATCACTCTATATCTCCTGTGGAGCATCATTTCGGCCACTCCTGATGAAATGAAAATAGCAGTAACTCCACTTAATAAAACTGGTTGAAACTGCTTGAACCTGATAAACACATCATTTAAACTTTAATAGTGAAAGTACTAGTTTGTTCTAATGAAATAAAAACTTTATTCCAAAATCACTCTAGATCTCGTGTGGAGCATCATTTCGGCCACTCCTGATGAAATGAAAATAGCAGTTACTCCACTAAATATAATTGTTTGAAAGTGCTTGCAACTGCTAAGTCCATCATGTTTAAACTTGAATTGAGAAAGTACTAGTTTGTTCTCATGAAATAAAAACTTTCTTCCTAAATCACTCTATATCCCGTGTGGAGCATCATTTCGGCCACTCCTGATGAAATGAAAATAGCAGTTACTCCACTAAATATAATTGTTTGAAAGTGCTTGCAACTGCTAAGTCCATCATGTTTAAACTTGAATTGAGAAAGTACTAGTTTGTTCTCATGAAATAAAAACTTTTTCCAAAATCACTCTATATCTCCTGTGGAGCATCATTTCGGCCACTCCTGATGAAATGAAAATAGCAGTAACTCCACTTAATAAAACTGGTTGAAACTGCTTGAACCTGATAAACACATCATTTAAACTTTAATAGTGAAAGTACTAGTTTGTTCTCATGAAATAAAAACTTTCTTCCTAAATCACTCTATATCTCCTGTGGAGCATCATTTCGGCCACTCCTGATGAAATGAAAATAGCAGTAACTCCACTCAATATAGTTGGTTGAAAATGCTTGAGCCTGATAAAGACATCATTTAAAACTTGAATAGTGAAGTGAGTCTGTTCTCGTGAAATACAAACTTTGTTCTAAAAACACACTCAGTATCTCGTCTGAAGCATTTTTTCGGCCACAACTGATGAGAAGACCATAGCAGTCAACTCCAGCATAATAAAACAGGATGAAACTGCTTAAACCTGATAAACACTTCATGTTTAAACTTGAAGAGTGAAAGTACGACTATGAAAATACAAACTTTATTCTAAAAACCAACTCTCAAGCTCCTCATCCTATCTCTAAGGGTGCGCTCAGCCACCCTACGCAGGAAGCTCATTTCAACCGCTTTTATCTGGGATCTCGTTCTTTCGGTCATGACCCATAGTTCATGGCTGTGGTGGAGGCAATAACTCGGGTCAGGGAGGAGTTCGGAGAGGACTTTCGGTCGGCCCCGAGGAAATTCTGGCAAACCGACTCCATGGTCTGGGAGCATGGAGTCCGGGGCCCTTCAAGGTTCAAGGTTCAAGGTGTTTTATTCGTCGTATCGCCAGTAAAAGCCAGGTTTCACGGAGAATGAAATTCTTATTTTGCTGTTCACTCTGAAGCCGACCTATATAAATAAGTATATGCACAAGACAATAAAATATAGAAAATAAAAATAAAAATAAAATAAAATAAAGTAACAGAGCAGTGCAAAAAAATATTAGTGTGAAGTGAGATGTGCAAAGTAAACATGTCAGCATCTGTTCAAAATTCTGATGGCAACTTCATCCCTGCAACATCGTGTGACGCGGGGACGGTACCTCTGGACAGGCAGACTGGGGTGGTGGTCCCTCTCTTCAAGGAGGGGGATCGGAGTGTGTTCCAACTACAGAGGGATCACACTCCTCAGCCTCCTCAGGAAAGTCTATTCCAGTGTACTGGAGTGGAGGGTCCGGCCGTTAGTCAAACCTTGGACCCAAGAGGAATAATGCGGTTTTCGTCCTGGTCGTGGAACACTGGACCAGCTCTATACCCTCCACCAGCTGCTCGAGGGTTCATGGGAGTTTGCCCAACCAGTCCACATGTGTTTTGTGGATCTGTAGAAGGCGTTCGACCGTGTCCCCCGAGACGTCCTGTGGGGGGTGCTCCGGGAGCTTGGAGTCCGGGGCCCTTTGTTAAGGGCTGTTCGGTCTTTGTATTCCCGGAACAGGAGTTTGGTTTGCATTGCCGGCAATAAGTCGGACCTCTTCGCAGTGGTTTCACCTGATCCGCCAGTGGCAGACAGAAAAAAGCATTAGCCAAATCTATACAAGACAAAAATCTATGTTCAGGTGAGAGATGTGACAACGCAGTTTCTCTGCACAGGTTGCCGGGACCGGCAGACAGGTTGAGATCCTCAACACCAGCCCCTGGGTACTTCTCAGGGTGATAAAGAGGAAGTGGTCCGAGCCCAGGTGGACGGGTCAATACAAGGTCGTCGAGAGGATGTCTCACGCTGTTCGGCTGAGTGGCAAAGGCTCCTCAGGAAAGTCTATTCCAGGGTACTGGAGAGGAGGGTCCGGCCGTTAGTCGAACCCTTGATACAAGAGGAACAATGCGGTGCCATCTGTCGCAGTGTACACTGGCGGGAGAACCACATCGCGCTCTTCAGGAGACCTCCATCCATCTGAAGCAAGTTGCCCCTGGATCGGCTGATCCAGGAGACAGCTCCACACGTCAAAGGGCAGAATAATCTCTGTCACTTTGTCCCACAGAACGTCAAGCTCTGAGAAGAACCAGTTTGAAGCAGGTTTGGGAACAAAGGAATAGCAACTTCACCATAGCAACGCATACATCACGAGAATCTGACGAATGTGAGGTTGAGGTGGTGTATGCAAATGTATAAATATGAACCACGTGTTGCAGTTGTGCCCTTCTTCATTGTAAACCTGGCCTGCACACTTGGGTCTGCAAGGAAGAACGGTCTGAGCTCGTATTATGTAATCTGATATATGCATTTTTGTAATCTCTTGTTTGTGTGATTATTAAATTCACTATTGAAGAAATTAACTCTGTTTCTGCCTCTCCCGGATCAAACGAACAAGCAGGAATTCAGGTGAACACATGAACGAATTCCAACACTAAGCATCTCTACCTAAAGTCAGTAACACGATTTCTCTAGATTAAACCAGTCTGAGATGCTATAACTAAAGACAGTAATGGGATTTTTCTTGATTAAAACAGCCTGAACAGCTCTACATACAGGCAGGTGACATGATTTTTCTAGTTTAAACCAGCTAAGCATCTCTATCTAATGGCAGTAACACGATTTTTCGACATTAAACCAGCCTGAGATGCTATATCTATAGACAGTAACGGGATTGATTTTTTTTATTTTATTTTTTTATTAAACCAGCCTGAGCAGCTCCATCTAGAGACAGTAACGTGATTTTCTAAATCACACCAGCCTGAGCAGCACCATCTAGAGACAGTAACGTGATTTTCTAGATCAAACCAGCCTGAGCAGCACCATCTAGAGACAGTAACGTGATTTTCTAAATCAAACCAGCCTGATCAGCTCTATCTAAAGACAGTAATGTGATTTTCTAGGTCAAACCAGCCTGATCAGCTCTATCAAAAGGCAGTAACACGATTTGTCTAGATTAAATCAGCCTGAGCAGCTCTATCTAAAAACAGTAAGATGATTTCTCTAGATTAAACCAGCCTGAGCAGCTCTATCTTAAAGGTGTACAGGAGGATTTTCCCGAATTTTAGGAAAGAACCGCCTTCTCCACCTTTTGAAAAAATGCACATGCGCAAAGCTCTACCTGCTCCCGAGACGGAACGCCTACTAAAACGTGTGCGAGAGACATGCACGAGCCCAGTTCTCCTCGTGCACGCTCTGTTTACAAGTCACAAGTCAGCATCGCTCACACAAGCTCACTTTACAAGAAGATTTTCACTTTTTCCACTAATCAACCCTGGAAAGTTACAATATAGACGTAGATACCTTTTACTGGAAGTGATTTGAAATGGATTTCTCCAAATAGAATGCCAAACTTTACCTGTCGAGTCGAAACTTCGCGACTGAAGCATCAGTGGGAAGCCCAACCTGGGCTTTCAGCGCACGCCATCGTGTGAAAGAATCTCCCAAAAACACTCTGGTCTTGTTTCTCTCTTCCGAAACCTTTCTCTTCTTCTCATACACTTCGAAGACACTTTTTCTCTTGCGACCCTCTGCCAAGTACCCGGTGAGAACTGCAAGCTCGCTGAAGGCGTAGCTCACCATATACACGTGCATGCGCAGAAAGTGAAAACTAATAGATCCATGCTACCTGGGGACGCGCACGTACGACCGCGTATCTCTTCCGCGTCAGCTGGTTTAGGTTCTGTGAAAGTGGTCCTGCTGATGTTGAGCAGAACCTCACGGGAGTAGGTGTGTCTCAGGTGTCTCAGGTGTAGCGAGGACAACAGGGACGGGCATATGCACGTGTGTGCATAACACAAAAAACACAAAAATGCAGATTCGACGGGAGAGAGAGGAGCCGCTGCGTGTTCATGCGCCGCCATCTTAACAATTTAAGATGATACACACTCAGTAAGGTCTGAGTGTGTATCACAAGTTTAGGTGTAACCAGGGTTGGGTAGTAATGGATTACATGTAATGTAATCCATTACTACCACATGTAATAATTAGGATACAAAAAACATAGAACTGTAATCCTTTACAGTACATAAAAAAATGTGTAATCTCGTTACAGGTATATTCGATAAAAACTGGGATTACTGAGCAGGATTACAGTAGAAATCAGATGGAAAAAACTAGAAATGCAGCTGTCACATGCGCCATGCACTGGCATTGCGACACTTCCCGACGCTATCAGGCTGACAATCCATGCTTTGCCATGGATTCTGCAGACAGTCACTATGTTTTAAAGTCGGCCAAATCTCTTAAACTCTCTGTACAATGCAAATTACGCCTCCCAGCCGTGAAAGTTCTGTGAACGTCCAGGAACTGGACATCTCACCTGAAGAAACATAGAAACATAAAACCCGCTCACTTTCACTGATACACACATGGACTCTGTTTACTAGTTTTATTCGCTCGTAACATGCTTCCTACCTGTTCTCAATACGTTTAGAGGCTCTTGTGTTTTAGGGATTAATTGGGGCGACACGTGCCATCACTTTTTTCTTTTTAATCAATGAGTGATTCATGCTGCCAGATACAGCCACTCATCAAACATTCACATTTAGTCCGGAAAAAAAACAACATTAAAACCAATGAGGAAATGGGACGAGAGAGAGAGAGAGAGAGAGAGAGATAGAGAGAGAGATTTTTTTTAATTTTTAAAACACTTTTTTATTTACACTAGATTGTCAGAAGACGGTTACATCGTGTGTCCGACATTTTTGTTAAAAACAATAATTTTTTCAAAAAATGTGCAAACTGCAAATCTTCGTTTTTTAAAAAGCACAGAATGTTCTTAAAACAGCAGACCTCTTTAAAAGAATTCAGGTTATTGCTTTGTTTAAAAAAACGGTATTCAAGCCAGAGTCTGGATTTGACATTGACTTGCCACACTTCCATGACATCCTGCCCTTCTTTGTTCTCCACCATGTTCCTCCTGCTGACGTAGATCGCCATCTTGGCCTCACCTGGGAGGAAGTTCAGGAGCTGCCATTTTTCTTTTGCACTTTTTTTTATAGCCAGCTCCCATAATCAAATTCCTCTCAGTAAAAACAACACTAAAAAGACTAAAAACCATTGTTAAAAGAGTGAAGAAACCTATGAGTCTCTTGCACCCGCTAAAAACATGGAAAACAGTCTCTCTCTCTGCACAAAATGGACAAGTGTTTAAAACAGCAGGGTTAATGATGGAGATAAAAGCATTTGAGGCGATCTCACCATGTAAAATCCTCCACTGAAGGTCTCCAGTCCGTTCCCTTAAGGGAGGTTTGTAGAAGATCCTCCACTGTGGACCAGGTCCACCCTGACCCAGTCTTTGTGACCACACAGTTGAGCGTCTGTTGCTCAGTCCACCCTTGTGGATGCTCTTCACACAGTTCTGATAAAATGTTCATTTGTCTGCCTTGTGTAGTGACAGTCTCTCAGGCTGTGTGGTTTCTAGGAGGGGGCCGGACAATCCCCCCAGCTCCGGGTTCAACAGGACCTCGGGGAAGGGGTCTGCAGCGTCCAGGGAGAGGTCTCCTTGGTTGTACTTCCTCAGGAGGCTCCTGTCTCTGGCTGTGAGGACTTCCTTCCAGGTCTCCAGGAGCCTCTGGGACACCCGGACAGACTGCAGCTTCAGGAGAGAGCCCAGGGCCTTGATGTTGCTCAGGTCCGGCCCCACAGCATCCACAAGCTGACCCACGGTGAGGGTCCCAGACTGGATCAGGCTTCCCGTCAGCCCAGGAGTTGTTGCTCCGCTGATGTCCAGTCTGGCTCCGTGGATCAGGGGTTCTTTCAACAGCCAGTGCAGAGAGTCGGCTTTCAGGCACCTTCTATGGGTAAATAGAGCCCAGCATTTAAAAACACTTTGATAAAATGGAGGAAGCCCCTTGAGATTTAGTAATTTGGGATCAGTTAGGAACAGAACATTATCCAACCCCAACTTACTGGCACGCCTCAGGATGCAGCTGGCCATGCCTCTCCACACCAGATCTGCCGGGCCTGTGAGGAACCTCTGCAAGAACTAGAGTCTAAAAGTGGCAGTCCGGCTGGCCAAGTGGACAAGGCCCTGACCCCCCTCCTCTCTGTCTAAAAAGAGCACCTCCTGTGGCACCCAGTGCAGACCATCCCAGAAGAAATCTACTATTTTCTTTTGGATTTGAGCCAGGAGACCTGGAGGAGGGTCTACACAGGTGAGCCGATGCCACAGCTGGGATGCTGCAAGATTATTTAAAACAAGAACCCTGCCTCCGAGTGACATCTTCGGGAGGAGCCACCTCCACTTGGAGAGCTTACCCTCAATCTTTTCCGTGACGTTCTCCCAGTTCTTCTGAACAAAATGTTCTTCACCCACATGTATCCCTAAGTACTTTAAACCATTACTTTTCCAGGTTAAATTCTGGGGAAGAACTGGGAGACCGCCATGCCACCTGCCGACAGCGAGGGCTTCACTTTTTTCCCAGTTGACCCTCGCTGCTGATGTCACATTAAAATCTCTGATTATTTTACTTAAAAGGTCTATTTCTTTCCGGTTCTTGAGAAAAGCAATGAGGTCATCCGCATAGGCAGATAAAATCATGCCTTCACTAAAACCCGGTAAACCCCCCCCCCCCACACTAGAACGTATCTTATTGAGGAGGGGTTCCAGAGAGAGTGCATAGAGCATCCCAGACAGAGCACAGCCCTGCCTGACACCTCTACACACTCTAAAAGGAGCACACAGACTGCCGTTGAACTTCAGCACACTCTCAATGTCTATGTACAGCACCTTGATTTTGGCTATAAAACCAGCGCTGAAACTGAAGCTTTCCATGACCCTCCAAAGCAAGACGTGTTCAACACGGTCAAAAGCCTTTTCCTGGTCTACTGAAATCAGACCAGCATCTATATCCAAACAACTAGAGACTTCCAAAATACCCCGAATCAGGTGGATATTATCCACCATGGACCTGCCGGGGACACAGTAGGTCTGATCCCGGTGGATGACCTGCTCCATAGCTCTCCCCAGCCTGGCGGCCAGAACCTTGGAAAGGAGTTTGTAGTCCACACAGAGCAATGACACGGGGCGCCAGTTTTTTATGTCCTGCAGGTTCCCTTTCGTAGGGAACAGAGTAAGGACTGCCCTCCTGCAGGACACTGGCATGGAACCAGAGGCCAGACATTCGTTGAACACATCCAGGACATCCTTGCCCAGGATGTCCCAGAACGTTTTGTAAAATTCAGCGGTGAGCCCGTCAATCCCGGGAGACCTGCCCGTTGGCATTGCCTGCAGTGTAGTGATGATCAAATTTGAACGAATCGTTCAAAACCCGCGAGTCACTTTACTGAACGGTGACTCACGAGTTTTCACGTTCATTAACTCGTTCACTGAGTCATTTTTGCTACAGCCTCCTTGTAGCTGGGCCGCTAAACACAGCAGCTTCCGGCTCCTGACATTCACATGAGGCTTTCAGCACACTCGAGTCAGCTTGTCGGTGTAGTTCAGCACGAATGACCGACTCACCTCCCCTCAATCGTTCAGCTCACATGCCCGAGTCAGCTCGCTCCAATCGTTCAGCTCACATGACCGACTCCCCTCGAAACTCGAAAGAGTCGTTCACTGAATCGGTCAGTAGCACTTCCGCTGTATCGTTCACCTCATGAGCGGTGAGCCCTCCCCCCCTCCCTCACCTGAAAATCTGCAGCGGCGCTCCGCTCAGAAAGTTTCTGAGTGACAGCGGAGAAGAAAAAAAAAATACATTGTTTGTTTCACAAAGCTTGAAGAAATAAATACACAATAAATTATGTTAAAAATACGACTTTGTTGCCTTCAATGCTGTCCCCTATAATTAGTTTCACCCTTTGAAAATCACGTAATTTATTAATAGAAGTAAAACTATTTTTGAGAGTTGTGAGAAGAAAATCAAAATGCTGGAAGTGAAAGGTTTCCTATCTGAGCAACTCCTTCCCCGAACGGCCGACCTTCTTGTGTGGTGGAGATCTCGTGCCCCAGTGTTCAAAAACACAGTGGAGGTTATGAAAACCAAACTGTGCATCGTGGCAACATCAGTGCCTTCAGAACGGATCTTTTCCATTTACTTTGGAAGATTGTTTACGAGATTTGCACTAATTCATAATTTGTGAAACGCCTTCATTTACATTTTGCACATAGTTATTTTATTCGTATTTATTCATTTAAGTGTAAGTTCCAGTTTCTGTTTACTTTCTATTACAAATTTTCGTTTTTGACGTTTCAATTGTGATGTTTCACATTTGAGGTTGTGACAGAAAAAAAAATAAACATTTGCATTTTAAGAATTTTTTATCTTTCTGTCTTTTTTCTGCTAAAAGCAGCTTGTAGCTGTAACGCCAGCTGCTAAGCACAGCAGCTTCCGGCTCCTGACATTCACATGAGGCTTTCAGCACACTCGAGTCAGCTTGGAGGTGTAGTTCAGCACGAATGACCGACTCACATCCCTTCAATCGTTCAGCTCACATGACCGACTCCCCTCGAAACTCGAAAGAGTCGTTCACTGAATCGGTCAGTAGCACTTCCACTGTGTCGTTCACCTCATGAGCGGTGAGCGGTGAGCCCTCCCCCCCTCCCTCACCTGAAAATCTCCAAGTGACGGCGGAAAAAAAAAATAATACATTGTTTGTTTCACAAAGCTTGTAGTGATAAATGCATGAATAATACATGGCTAAATACACAATAAACAATGTTAAAATACCACTGTAGCGTGTATTGTGTTACATTTAATATTGTCCCCTATAATTAGTTCTGCCCTATGAACATAACATTATTTATTATTAGATTATTTATTAGATACTAGTAAAAAAAGAAAATCAGAATGTTGGAGGAAAAAAACTATAAAAACATATGTATACATTAATATATACTGTATATCTGCCATTCTGGATGCCAGGTATTTATTCAGTTTAATCATTTATTTAATTTATTTTCTGATTCAAATAAACCTCAAAAACAACACACATAATCTAGAATAAGAAGACCAGGATCACTAAAAACTAATGTGTACTTATTGTTTATTTTCCTCAGAAGTGTTTCATCATTTTACTATGAATACATGATTCTCCCCCTGGTTCATGTCGCAGTTCAGCTGAGCCTCCAGGTCCTGGAGCGGGTGGAAATAGTGTGCATGCGCAACTGAATCAAATGACTCAAATGACTCAAATGACTGAAATGACCGATTCACTTGGATGAACGACTCAAAAACCCGTGAGTCCGTTCGAGGAGTCGGGTTTCTGATCACTACTGCAGTGCTGCCCGCAGCTCCTGCATTTCTAGGCAGGCCTCCAGATGTTCGTTGGTCTCCTCGGAGACTTGAGGCAGTTCCCTCAGGAACCCCTCGAGGAGACCTTGCTCCTCCTTGTACTCGCTGTTGTACAGGGACGCGTAAAAGCTCACCGCTCTCTTCCTCATCTGGCTTGGTTCCGAGATCTCCTGCCCCGTGTCTGAGAGCAGTGCGTGGACCACTTTCCCCTGGCCATTCTTTTTTTCCAGGCTGAAGAAGAAGCTAGAGGGAGCATCCATCTCATTTATATTTTGGTACCGGGACCGGACCAGTGCGCCCTGCACTTTAACGTTCAGCAGGTCGGCTAAAGCCATTTTTTTTACTTTTGAGACTTTCAAAATAGCCTCGATCTCCTGTGGACTCTCTTAAATGTTCCAGTTCCATTATCTCGGTCTCTAGTTTCTTCAAAGATCTGGTGATGTCACTTGTGACATTTAGGGTGTGCTGCTGACACAGGAGTTTGATTTGGGTCTTACCGTGGTCCCTCCACTGCCTAAGACTGCTAAAATCACCTTTCCTCTGTCTAAAAACCTCCCAAAAAAATGCTAAAGCCTCTCTAAAACTTCTGTCCAAGGTCAAAACTGAGTTAAAATGCCACTAGGCGCTATTTGGTACAACATTCCGGATAAAGACACTATTTAAAAGTAAACAATGATCAGTAAAACCAATAGGTAAAATGTTATATTTCTCAAAAACATTAAAGTGATGTTTAAAACAATAAATACGATACAACCTGGCTGAGGAGATCCTGCTCTCTCTAAAGTGGGACCAGGTGTACTGACGGCAGTCTGGATGCATCCTTCTCCAAACGTCCACTATACCCTGAGAGTGGACCAGCTGCTTCAAGGCGTGCTGAGAGGCTGGATGAGGCTCTGCATGGTTGCGGTCTAAAGCCGCGTCTTCCGTACAGCTAAAATCCCCACCCAGAAACAAATAGTCCTCCGACCCACACCCACTTACCACCTCAGTTAACTTGAGGAAAAACTGCTTCCTCTCTGCACCGGCTGTTGGGGCATAACAATTAATAAAAACACATTTAAAATGGTGGAACTGAGCTTTAACTAAAAGCAACCTCCCCCCTACACAGTGCTGGACCTCCAGTGAGTTGGGGTTAAAAGCCCGGGAGAAGAGGAGGCCCACTCCTCCACTGAGAGGAGTGTGGTGACTCAAATAGGCCTCCCCTTTCCACTCCTGCCTCCACTCAGCCTCATTGCTAAAATCACTATGGGTTTCCGTAAGGAACAGGACGTCTATCTTTTTAAGTGTGGCTGTCTCATAGATTGTTTGTCTTTTCCTCAGATCTCTGGCTCCGTTTACATTTAAAGTACCCAGTTTAAAAACATCCATAATAAAGGAGATGTTTAAAACCAGGATAAAAACAATAGCATTAGTTAAAATAAACTTGGCTGTCAGCTTCATCACTAAGCTGCTTTTTTGTTTTCAGCACAAGTTTTCTTAATCTAAAACCCTCCTGCTCTGTGAGGCCAGACTCCTGTCTGCTGCTCATATGGAGTCTGGCCGAGAAAATAAAAAGACTGAGGTCTGGGAAATGGTCCTCTATTTTTCACTCCGTGATGATTTTTGTCTGTTGTAAAAAGATTTTTAATTTTTCTGCACTGTATGGTATTTTTGTTGTTTTTTGTGAACTGTTAAAAGAAATATCGCTGCTGTCTGACACACATTCACTTTCACCGTCTTCTGACACTCTGTTTTCTCCACAGCTTTTCTTTGCATCTGTGTTTTTGGTTTTTTTCCTCCTTTTTGTGGGTTTGTTTTTTGCACTTTTTTCCTCCTCCATCTCTGCCTCCTCCACCTGTTCAGCCCAGGCTGCACTCTTTCCCGCCTCCTCCACCTGCTGCTCCTCAACAAGCTCACTTTTTTTGTTGTCTCCTACTTTTTCTCCTTTTCTTTTTTCTCCCTCCACCTCACCAGTGATATTTACAATTGTTTCATTCACGCTGCATTCAGTGCCATTCACTCTTTCTCCCTCCTCCCCAGCCCCACCCGACACACTCTCCTCACGCACGCTAACATTCACACATTCACCCGGTGTATTTACATCACTCACCCCGTGCTTGATGCTCTCCTGGTCGGTCACAGCAGCGCGTCTCCTCGGTGAAGCCCGGACCGCGGAGTCACCGCCAGGGGGACTCTGCAGAGCCGGGTTGAGTCGACTCAGCCCACAGCGGACAGGATTTCACCGTGTGCCCCTCCTCACCGCAGCCGAAACATTTCATTACAGCTGAGCTCGCGAAGACAATGTAGTCATTATCATTTACTCTCACACATAAACGGAGGCTGAGCTCCTCACACCGGTTGTTGAGTATCATAAATACTTGTCTTCTGAAACATGTCGTGTGTTTCAGCAGCGGAGACTTAATTCCAGAGGCGATGTCTTTGTAGCCGGACACTACTTTGCCAAATCTGGAAAGCTCCTTAGTTATGAGCTCGTCTGGCGCATAAGGAGGGACATTGGACAGGATGACCCGGACAGCCGGCTGAGACAGCGGCTGTACCTGGACAAACCTGTCCGACACGGTGATTCCCGTCTCCACCACGGAGTTGGCCTTCTCCACCTGGTCCACAAAGACCACCACGGCGCCGTTCATCCGGGCCGCCGCCTTCACGCTGCTGTAACAAACCTTTTCCCCCACAGCCAGAGCAACCTGCTCCACGTTGCAGGGGAAAGGTGCAGAGATGCGCACCCCGTGTTTGCGGGTGAGCTTCCTGAGGTCCGACATGGCGGCAGCCAGTCCCCGGCAAACACGGACCACACAAACCCACCGAACCCCAAGAAAGATTGAAATAAAACAAAAGGTGCTCTGTGATTATTAAACTACAGTGATTGTGAACATTAACAAAGAACAGAACAAGAAAAAAATCACATAAAACTGTGACAAACGCTCCCCGCTCACACACGCTCCCAGCCCTTCCGCACTCCCAGCATGCATCGAGAGAGAGAGAGAGAGAGAGAGACAGATTTGATGAGAAGATGAGAAATGAGAGGTTCCTTTTACATTTCATCATTTCTTATTTCACAACAACCCGCGAAAGAAACAGAATGACCAATTCACATTTTTCCACAAAACAAACATGCCAAAACTTAGATTAACATATGCATTTACTCAACATACTGGTTTCAATACTTTTTTGAAGATAAATGGGATTTTGATTCTTTAGTTTCTTTGTTCAGATTACTCCATAAACTGATTCATCTCACTGTAACACATTGCTCCTTAAAGTTGAGTTCTGACTCTTGGATTTTTAAATATTTCAAATCCTTTTGAATTATAATAACTTCCTCTTTTTTTTCTGGATGTTGGTTGGTAAAAGGTTCTTATGAGCTTAATACATAATCTGCAACATCTTGAAATCTAATATATTGAATTTTAACAACTGCAATTTAACAAACAGTGTGTTTGAAGGATCTCTGTAATGACTTCTACCAAAAACTTGTATTGATCCTTTTTGTAAAGTAAAAATTCCATCATTTATTTACATCACACCACTGTCTACATTTTTTTCATTTCTTTTCTGACCACCACCAACGCACATTCAAGATTTTCTCCAGTATAAAAAAAAGGTGGTATCATATTTTGAGACATTAACAATATCATTCATATACAAAATAAACAGTTTTGGTCCCAGAACAGAGCCCTGGGGCACCCCACAGCTGCATGTTTCCGATCATACATTATTCATTTGAACAAACTGATTTCTGTTAATAACTTGTCACCCCTCTGATACCATATTCGCTTAGTTTTTTTAAAAGTAGAATTGTATGGTCTATAGTTTCAAATGCCTTTTTGAGGTCTACAAAAATGCCAAGCGAAACTTGGTTCTTATCTATTGCAGTGGACATTTCATCTGTCAGTTCCATAAGTGTCATTGATGTTGAGTAGTTGGTCCTGAATCCATACTGACTACTGCTCAAAATATTGTATCTATTAAGGAATTTGTCCAGTCTGATTACAAATAATTTTTCAAATACTTTTGAAAATTGTGAAAGCAAAGAAACTGGCCTATAATTGGAGATATGTTTATCACCATTTTTATATAGTGGAATTACTTTTGCTGTTTTCATTTTTTCCAGAAATACTCCTGTATAAAATGATAGATTGCAGATATAGGTGTAAGGCTCTATTACGCTTTCTATTTATTACTTTGTGGCGACCGTGAGGCCTCGGGCCTCTCACCCAGCAGGGTGATGAGAAAAGGGGCGTGGTTTTCTCCTCTCCTTGCCTAGTTTCGGGGCCGGCTCAGCCATGGACTTGATGGACAACATGCTGTCGCGGTTGGGCTTATACGAGGGTGGATTCCTTTTACCCCTCTTGCGCCGCCAGCTTCTGCGGTCAGAAGCTGGGTGGCCTAGTTCTGAGCCAATGGGAGTCGGGCTGACGACTTGGGACCAAAGGCGCCGTTTGGTGGCAGCGAGTTGGTTTAGGATGTCCTGACCAATAAGCAGTTCCTCTGTGTCTAGATCAGTGACGTGGATGGGATGCGTCGCTGACATGTCCTGGAAAGCTGTTGACCAAAACACATTGAGTGATGTGGTGCAAGTCCTGAGTGAAGCCTCGGATGTTTATGCTACACTATTCCACCTGAAGTGGCTTTCCTTAAGTGGCATGCGCAAGCATGGTTCTAGCAACCCGTGCGAAGGTGTCTGAACACATGAGGGTGATTTTTGACCCAAGCAGTGAGAGAGTGTAAACAACCCCTACCACCACTGAAGTGTATCTGTGGTTGGCATAGCCAAGATTACCCAAGAATGTCAAATGGGCCTCTTTGACCTCCTGGATCTCCTCCTCCTGCCAAAATGAACTTTGTGTGCAGAGGGGAGTGGCCAAGTCATGCGGTCAGGGGGAACCAGGTCCCTTCTTACCAGGCGGGTTCAGGTGCTGCTTCACCTCTTTGATGCAGGTTTAAATCCACTGTGGGACATCTGCATCCCAGTTGTTTTGAGTCTGACCTCAGCCTCGGTGTTTAGACTTACCTCTCCTCACCTGAGACCTCAGGACACCTGCATCACCATCATAGTTTTCACCTGAACGGTGGGGAAGCTCCCACACCATCTGCGCATGTTTGCAGAGGTTTTCATGGTGGGGTTTTTGGTCCTGCACAAAAGGGCGACATCGATCAACACACTGTTGTGGAGGTTGTTAACGAAGAGGGACTTTTAAGTCTGGTCTTTGTCCAATCCTGGTGCATTGTGGCCTTGGAAGTAGGCAGCCCTTAGGCACCTATAAATACTCTCTGGGAGTCTCCGCCCCCTTTTGAGTGATTGTAAATGCACCAAAGTTTGCAGAGGCAGGATCATTGTACAGATGATCCTGCTTCCCTAAGTGCGACGTGTGTAGTAATGGTCTCTGATGGCAGATGGGAGGGACTCTATGTAAACATGGACACTCCTGGATGTCATCTTCCAGAGAAGCGCAAGCTTCTCTCGGGACGAAGGATGAGGCAGGTTGAAGAGGCAGCGTTACACCTCCCCCAGGTAGTTCGCTATACGAATCTCCGGGTTGTTCGGTTCGAACTGCTCTATGTCCTCTGCAAAGTACTATAACTGGCTGGTCCAAAGACCAGGTACCCTTGGGATATCGGAATGGTCAGAGTCATCTGAGCTGGAACATCCTGGTTCTCTCCGGTGGAGAGAGCTAGGGAGCTGATAGCACTGTGAGGTGCTGGAAAATGACAATGTTCCTTCTCCTGAAAAGGAGTGAAAGAGCCGCGAGACCACGTGGTGGTGCGGCTGAGAGCACTGATGGATGTGTGTCATTTTTTCTTTCTTTCTTTTTTTTTTTTTTAAATGATGGACCATCACTATCCAGGAAGTTAAACTTTATCCATGCCAAAGCCCAAGCAGGTGAACAGTAATCGACAGAACCTGGCGTTTATGATACTGGAAAATGAATTGGATCATTCATTTTAAGTGGTCAACAGAGTGTTTTGAGAGAAGGTGTTAGTAAGCAGCCTGCGACGAAGCAGAGGAGCACCAGGTCCTCGGACAGGATGCTGGAGAGATCAGCCCAGGTAGAGGGAGGGACGTGAGAGGCACCAGAAGGGAGGGTTTTATTAGAGGGGATGGGGGAGGGGGGGATGGGGGGGCTGGTTTCGAGGCTTTGTTTTCATTTCTTCTTGGGTTTGGCCTCCAGGGGTAGAACAAAACCTGTTGAGGTTTCTTCTCTCCTGTGTAGACCGGCATAGAAGACCGGCGACAACAGTCTGCAACTGGGTCATGTGGCTCCCGAGGTATCTTTGCTCCGAGCACGCAGTGTCTCTGACGACTCATGGTAGGAGTCACGCAAAAGCTGTGTTTCGAAAAGTGCGAAAATGTTGTTAATGCACAGGTGATGGTTACACCTGTGGCTTTCACTTCTGTAGTCTATACAAATTGTAACCTCGCAACTGCAATACGGTGTTTCTAGCACCTTGGGTGAGCAATAGTTGTGTTAGTGTACATTTATCTGGGTAAGACACTTGAAAAGTGAAAGTACGAGTTAATCACAATGAAATTAAAACTTTATTATAAAAACACACTCAGTATCTCCTCTGAAGCATATTTTCGGCCACAACCGATGAAAAGACCTTAACAGTCAAATCCAGCAAAATAAAAGAGGTTGAAACTGCTTTAACCTAATAAACACTTCATGTTTAAACTTGAATTGAGAAAGTACGACTTTGTTCTAATGAAATAAAAACTTTTTCCAAAATTACTCTATATCCCGTGTGGAGCGTCATTTCGGCCACTCCTGATGAAATGAAAATAGCAGTTACTCCACTCAATATAGTTGGTTGAAAGTGCTTGCAACTGCTAAGTCCATCACGTTTAAACTTGAATTGAGAAAGTACTAGTTTGTTCTCATGAAATAAAAACTTTTTCCAAAATCACTCTATATCTCGTGTGGAGCATCATTTCGGCCACTCCTGATGAAATGAAAATAGCAGTTACTCCACTAAATATAATTGTTTGAAAGTGCTTGCAATTGCTAAGTCCATCATGTTTAAACTTGAATTGAGAAAGTACTAGTTTGTTCTCATGAAATAAAAACTTTATTCCAAAATCACTCTATATCTCGTGTGGAGCATCATTTCGGCCACTCATGATGAAATGAAAATAGCAGTAACTCCACTTAATGAAACTGGTTGAAACTGCTTGAACCTGATAAACACATCATTTAAACTTTAATAGTGAAAGTACTAGTGTGTTCTAATGAAATAAAAACTTTATTCTAAAATCACTCTATATCTCGTGTGGAGCATCATTTCGTCCACTCCTGATGAAATGAAAATAGCAGTAACTCCACTTAATAAAACTGGTTGAAACTGCTTGAACCTGATAAACACATCATTTAAACTTGAATAGTGATAGTACTAGTTTGTTCTAATGAAATAAAAACTTTTTCCAAAATTACTCTATATCCCGTGTGGAGCATCATTTCAGCCACTCATGATGAAATGAAAATAGCAGTTACTCCACTAAATATAATTGTTTGAAAGTGCTTGCAACTGCTAAGTCCATCATGTTTAAACTTGAATTGAGAAAGTACTAGTTTGTTCTCATGAAATAAAAACTTTCTTCCTAAATCACTCTATATCTCCTGTGGAGCATCATTTCGGCCACTCCTGATGAAATGAAAATAGCAGTAACTCCACTTAATAAAACTGGTTGAAACTGCTTGAACCTGATAAACACATCATTTAAACTTTAATAGTGAAAGTACTAGTTTGTTCTAATGAAATAAAAACTTTATTCCAAAATCACTCTAGATCTCGTGTGGAGCATCATTTCGGCCACTCCTGATGAAATGAAAATAGCAGTTACTCCACTAAATATAATTGTTTGAAAGTGCTTGCAACTGCTAAGTCCATCATGTTTAAACTTGAATTGAGAAAGTACTAGTTTGTTCTCATGAAATAAAAACTTTCTTCCTAAATCACTCTATATCCCGTGTGGAGCATCATTTCGGCCACTCCTGATGAAATGAAAATAGCAGTTACTCCACTAAATATAATTGTTTGAAAGTGCTTGCAACTGCTAAGTCCATCATGTTTAAACTTGAATTGAGAAAGTACTAGTTTGTTCTCATGAAATAAAAACTTTTTCCAAAATCACTCTATATCTCCTGTGGAGCATCATTTCGGCCACTCCTGATGAAATGAAAATAGCAGTAACTCCACTTAATAAAACTGGTTGAAACTGCTTGAACCTGATAAACACATCATTTAAACTTTAATAGTGAAAGTACTAGTTTGTTCTCATGAAATAAAAACTTTCTTCCTAAATCACTCTATATCTCCTGTGGAGCATCATTTCGGCCACTCCTGATGAAATGAAAATAGCAGTAACTCCACTCAATATAGTTGGTTGAAAATGCTTGAGCCTGATAAAGACATCATTTAAAACTTGAATAGTGAAGTGAGTCTGTTCTCGTGAAATACAAACTTTGTTCTAAAAACACACTCAGTATCTCGTCTGAAGCATTTTTTCGGCCACAACCGATGAGAAGACCATAGCAGTCAACTCCAGCATAATAAAACAGGATGAAACTGCTTAAACCTGATAAACACTTCATGTTTAAACTTGAAGAGTGAAAGTACGACTATGAAAATACAAACTTTATTCTAAAAACCAACTCTCAAGCTCCTCATCCTATCTCTAAGGGTGCGCTCAGCCACCCTACGCAGGAAGCTCATTTCAACCGCTTTTATCTGGGATCTCGTTCTTTCGGTCATGACCCATAGTTCATGGCTGTGGTGGAGGCAATAACTCGGGTCAGGGAGGAGTTCGGAGAGGACTTTCGGTCGGCCCCGAGGAAATTCTGGCAAACCGACTCCATGGTCTGGGAGCATGGAGTCCGGGGCCCTTCAAGGTTCAAGGTTCAAGGTGTTTTATTCGTCGTATCGCCAGTAAAAGCCAGGTTTCACGGAGAATGAAATTCTTATTTTGCTGTTCACTCTGAAGCCGACCTATATAAATAAGTATATGCACAAGACAATAAAATATAGAAAATAAAAATAAAAATAAAATAAAATAAAGTAACAGAGCAGTGCAAAAAAATATTAGTGTGAAGTGAGATGTGCAAAGTAAACATGTCAGCATCTGTTCAAAATTCTGATGGCAACTTCATCCCTGCAACATCGTGTGACGCGGGGACGGTACCTCTGGACAGGCAGACTGGGGTGGTGGTCCCTCTCTTCAAGGAGGGGGATCGGAGTGTGTTCCAACTACAGAGGGATCACACTCCTCAGCCTCCTCAGGAAAGTCTATTCCAGTGTACTGGAGTGGAGGGTCCGGCCGTTAGTCAAACCTTGGACCCAAGAGGAATAATGCGGTTTTCGTCCTGGTCGTGGAACACTGGACCAGCTCTATACCCTCCACCAGCTGCTCGAGGGTTCATGGGAGTTTGCCCAACCAGTCCACATGTGTTTTGTGGATCTGTAGAAGGCGTTCGACCGTGTCCCCCGAGACGTCCTGTGGGGGGTGCTCCGGGAGCTTGGAGTCCGGGGCCCTTTGTTAAGGGCTGTTCGGTCTTTGTATTCCCGGAACAGGAGTTTGGTTTGCATTGCCGGCAATAAGTCGGACCTCTTCGCAGTGGTTTCACCTGATCCGCCAGTGGCAGACAGAAAAAAGCATTAGCCAAATCTATACAAGACAAAAATCTATGTTCAGGTGAGAGATGTGACAACGCAGTTTCTCTGCACAGGTTGCCGGGACCGGCAGACAGGTTGAGATCCTCAACACCAGCCCCTGGGTACTTCTCAGGGTGATAAAGAGGAAGTGGTCCGAGCCCAGGTGGACGGGTCAATACAAGGTCGTCGAGAGGATGTCTCACGCTGTTCGGCTGAGTGGCAAAGGCTCCTCAGGAAAGTCTATTCCAGGGTACTGGAGAGGAGGGTCCGGCCGTTAGTCGAACCCTTGATACAAGAGGAACAATGCGGTGCCATCTGTCGCAGTGTACACTGGCGGGAGAACCACATCGCGCTCTTCAGGAGACCTCCATCCATCTGAAGCAAGTTGCCCCTGGATCGGCTGATCCAGGAGACAGCTCCACACGTCAAAGGGCAGAATAATCTCTGTCACTTTGTCCCACAGAACGTCAAGCTCTGAGAAGAACCAGTTTGAAGCAGGTTTGGGAACAAAGGAATAGCAACTTCACCATAGCAACGCATACATCACGAGAATCTGACGAATGTGAGGTTGAGGTGGTGTATGCAAATGTATAAATATGAACCACGTGTTGCAGTTGTGCCCTTCTTCATTGTAAACCTGGCCTGCACACTTGGGTCTGCAAGGAAGAACGGTCTGAGCTCGTATTATGTAATCTGATATATGCATTTTTGTAATCTCTTGTTTGTGTGATTATTAAATTCACTATTGAAGAAATTAACTCTGTTTCTGCCTCTCCCGGATCAAACGAACCAGCAGGAATTCAGGTGAACACATGAACGAATTCCAACACTAAGCATCTCTACCTAAAGTCAGTAACACGATTTCTCTAGATTAAACCAGTCTGAGATGCTATAACTAAAGACAGTAATGGGATTTTTCTTGATTAAAACAGCCTGAACAGCTCTACATACAGGCAGGTGACATGATTTTTCTAGTTTAAACCAGCTAAGCATCTCTATCTAATGGCAGTAACACGATTTTTCGACATTAAACCAGCCTGAGATGCTATATCTATAGACAGTAACGGGATTGATTTTTTTTATTTTATTTTTTTATTAAACCAGCCTGAGCAGCTCCATCTAGAGACAGTAACGTGATTTTCTAAATCACACCAGCCTGAGCAGCACCATCTAGAGACAGTAACGTGATTTTCTAGATCAAACCAGCCTGAGCAGCACCATCTAGAGACAGTAACGTGATTTTCTAAATCAAACCAGCCTGATCAGCTCTATCTAAAGACAGTAATGTGATTTTCTAGGTCAAACCAGCCTGATCAGCTCTATCAAAAGGCAGTAACACGATTTGTCTAGATTAAATCAGCCTGAGCAGCTCTATCTAAAAACAGTAAGATGATTTCTCTAGATTAAACCAGCCTGAGCAGCTCTATCTTAAAGGTGTACAGGAGGATTTTCCCGAATTTTAGGAAAGAACCGCCTTCTCCACCTTTTGAAAAAATGCACATGCGCAAAGCTCTACCTGCTCCCGAGACGGAACGCCTACTAAAACGTGTGCGAGAGACATGCACGAGCCCAGTTCTCCTCGTGCACGCTCTGTTTACAAGTCACAAGTCAGCATCGCTCACACAAGCTCACTTTACAAGAAGATTTTCACTTTTTCCACTAATCAACCCTGGAAAGTTACAATATAGACGTAGATACCTTTTACTGGAAGTGATTTGAAATGGATTTCTCCAAATAGAATGCCAAACTTTACCTGTCGAGTCGAAACTTCGCGACTGAAGCATCAGTGGGAAGCCCAACCTGGGCTTTCAGCGCACGCCATCGTGTGAAAGAATCTCCCAAAAACACTCTGGTCTTGTTTCTCTCTTCCGAAACCTTTCTCTTCTTCTCATACACTTCGAAGACACTTTTTCTCTTGCGACCCTCTGCCAAGTACCCGGTGAGAACTGCAAGCTCGCTGAAGGCGTAGCTCACCATATACACGTGCATGCGCAGAAAGTGAAAACTAATAGATCCATGCTACCTGGGGACGCGCACGTACGACCGCGTATCTCTTCCGCGTCAGCTGGTTTAGGTTCTGTGAAAGTGGTCCTGCTGATGTTGAGCAGAACCTCACGGGAGTAGGTGTGTCTCAGGTGTCTCAGGTGTAGCGAGGACAACAGGGACGGGCATATGCACGTGTGTGCATAACACAAAAAACACAAAAATGCAGATTCGACGGGAGAGAGAGGAGCCGCTGCGTGTTCATGCGCCGCCATCTTAACAATTTAAGATGATACACACTCAGTAAGGTCTGAGTGTGTATCACAAGTTTAGGTGTAACCAGGGTTGGGTAGTAATGGATTACATGTAATGTAATCCATTACTACCACATGTAATAATTAGGATACAAAAAACATAGAACTGTAATCCTTTACAGTACATAAAAAAATGTGTAATCTCGTTACAGGTATATTCGATAAAAACTGGGATTACTGAGCAGGATTACAGTAGAAATCAGATGGAAAAAACTAGAAATGCAGCTGTCACATGCGCCATGCACTGGCATTGCGACACTTCCCGACGCTATCAGGCTGACAATCCATGCTTTGCCATGGATTCTGCAGACAGTCACTATGTTTTAAAGTCGGCCAAATCTCTTAAACTCTCTGTACAATGCAAATTACGCCTCCCAGCCGTGAAAGTTCTGTGAACGTCCAGGAACTGGACATCTCACCTGAAGAAACATAGAAACATAAAACCCGCTCACTTTCACTGATACACACATGGACTCTGTTTACTAGTTTTATTCGCTCGTAACATGCTTCCTACCTGTTCTCAATACGTTTAGAGGCTCTTGTGTTTTAGGGATTAATTGGGGCGACACGTGCCATCACTTTTTTCTTTTTAATCAATGAGTGATTCATGCTGCCAGATACAGCCACTCATCAAACATTCACATTTAGTCCGGAAAAAAAACAACATTAAAACCAATGAGGAAATGGGACGAGAGAGAGAGAGAGAGAGAGAGAGAGATAGAGAGAGAGATTTTTTTTAATTTTTAAAACACTTTTTTATTTACACTAGATTGTCAGAAGACGGTTACATCGTGTGTCCGACATTTTTGTTAAAAACAATAATTTTTTCAAAAAATGTGCAAACTGCAAATCTTCGTTTTTTAAAAAGCACAGAATGTTCTTAAAACAGCAGACCTCTTTAAAAGAATTCAGGTTATTGCTTTGTTTAAAAAAACGGTATTCAAGCCAGAGTCTGGATTTGACATTGACTTGCCACACTTCCATGACATCCTGCCCTTCTTTGTTCTCCACCATGTTCCTCCTGCTGACGTAGATCGCCATCTTGGCCTCACCTGGGAGGAAGTTCAGGAGCTGCCATTTTTCTTTTGCACTTTTTTTTATAGCCAGCTCCCATAATCAAATTCCTCTCAGTAAAAACAACACTAAAAAGACTAAAAACCATTGTTAAAAGAGTGAAGAAACCTATGAGTCTCTTGCACCCGCTAAAAACATGGAAAACAGTCTCTCTCTCTGCACAAAATGGACAAGTGTTTAAAACAGCAGGGTTAATGATGGAGATAAAAGCATTTGAGGCGATCTCACCATGTAAAATCCTCCACTGAAGGTCTCCAGTCCGTTCCCTTAAGGGAGGTTTGTAGAAGATCCTCCACTGTGGACCAGGTCCACCCTGACCCAGTCTTTGTGACCACACAGTTGAGCGTCTGTTGCTCAGTCCACCCTTGTGGATGCTCTTCACACAGTTCTGATAAAATGTTCATTTGTCTGCCTTGTGTAGTGACAGTCTCTCAGGCTGTGTGGTTTCTAGGAGGGGGCCGGACAATCCCCCCAGCTCCGGGTTCAACAGGACCTCGGGGAAGGGGTCTGCAGCGTCCAGGGAGAGGTCTCCTTGGTTGTACTTCCTCAGGAGGCTCCTGTCTCTGGCTGTGAGGACTTCCTTCCAGGTCTCCAGGAGCCTCTGGGACACCCGGACAGACTGCAGCTTCAGGAGAGAGCCCAGGGCCTTGATGTTGCTCAGGTCCGGCCCCACAGCATCCACAAGCTGACCCACGGTGAGGGTCCCAGACTGGATCAGGCTTCCCGTCAGCCCAGGAGTTGTTGCTCCGCTGATGTCCAGTCTGGCTCCGTGGATCAGGGGTTCTTTCAACAGCCAGTGCAGAGAGTCGGCTTTCAGGCACCTTCTATGGGTAAATAGAGCCCAGCATTTAAAAACACTTTGATAAAATGGAGGAAGCCCCTTGAGATTTAGTAATTTGGGATCAGTTAGGAACAGAACATTATCCAACCCCAACTTACTGGCACGCCTCAGGATGCAGCTGGCCATGCCTCTCCACACCAGATCTGCCGGGCCTGTGAGGAACCTCTGCAAGAACTAGAGTCTAAAAGTGGCAGTCCGGCTGGCCAAGTGGACAAGGCCCTGACCCCCCTCCTCTCTGTCTAAAAAGAGCACCTCCTGTGGCACCCAGTGCAGACCATCCCAGAAGAAATCTACTATTTTCTTTTGGATTTGAGCCAGGAGACCTGGAGGAGGGTCTACACAGGTGAGCCGATGCCACAGCTGGGATGCTGCAAGATTATTTAAAACAAGAACCCTGCCTCCGAGTGACATCTTCGGGAGGAGCCACCTCCACTTGGAGAGCTTACCCTCAATCTTTTCCGTGACGTTCTCCCAGTTCTTCTGAACAAAATGTTCTTCACCCACATGTATCCCTAAGTACTTTAAACCATTACTTTTCCAGGTTAAATTCTGGGGAAGAACTGGGAGACCGCCATGCCACCTGCCGACAGCGAGGGCTTCACTTTTTTCCCAGTTGACCCTCGCTGCTGATGTCACATTAAAATCTCTGATTATTTTACTTAAAAGGTCTATTTCTTTCCGGTTCTTGAGAAAAGCAATGAGGTCATCCGCATAGGCAGATAAAATCATGCCTTCACTAAAACCCGGTAAACCCCCCCCCCCCACACTAGAACGTATCTTATTGAGGAGGGGTTCCAGAGAGAGTGCATAGAGCATCCCAGACAGAGCACAGCCCTGCCTGACACCTCTACACACTCTAAAAGGAGCACACAGACTGCCGTTGAACTTCAGCACACTCTCAATGTCTATGTACAGCACCTTGATTTTGGCTATAAAACCAGCGCTGAAACTGAAGCTTTCCATGACCCTCCAAAGCAAGACGTGTTCAACACGGTCAAAAGCCTTTTCCTGGTCTACTGAAATCAGACCAGCATCTATATCCAAACAACTAGAGACTTCCAAAATACCCCGAATCAGGTGGATATTATCCACCATGGACCTGCCGGGGACACAGTAGGTCTGATCCCGGTGGATGACCTGCTCCATAGCTCTCCCCAGCCTGGCGGCCAGAACCTTGGAAAGGAGTTTGTAGTCCACACAGAGCAATGACACGGGGCGCCAGTTTTTTATGTCCTGCAGGTTCCCTTTCGTAGGGAACAGAGTAAGGACTGCCCTCCTGCAGGACACTGGCATGGAACCAGAGGCCAGACATTCGTTGAACACATCCAGGACATCCTTGCCCAGGATGTCCCAGAACGTTTTGTAAAATTCAGCGGTGAGCCCGTCAATCCCGGGAGACCTGCCCGTTGGCATTGCCTGCAGTGTAGTGATGATCAAATTTGAACGAATCGTTCAAAACCCGCGAGTCACTTTACTGAACGGTGACTCACGAGTTTTCACGTTCATTAACTCGTTCACTGAGTCATTTTTGCTACAGCCTCCTTGTAGCTGGGCCGCTAAACACAGCAGCTTCCGGCTCCTGACATTCACATGAGGCTTTCAGCACACTCGAGTCAGCTTGTCGGTGTAGTTCAGCACGAATGACCGACTCACCTCCCCTCAATCGTTCAGCTCACATGCCCGAGTCAGCTCGCTCCAATCGTTCAGCTCACATGACCGACTCCCCTCGAAACTCGAAAGAGTCGTTCACTGAATCGGTCAGTAGCACTTCCGCTGTATCGTTCACCTCATGAGCGGTGAGCCCTCCCCCCCTCCCTCACCTGAAAATCTGCAGCGGCGCTCCGCTCAGAAAGTTTCTGAGTGACAGCGGAGAAGAAAAAAAAAATACATTGTTTGTTTCACAAAGCTTGAAGAAATAAATACACAATAAATTATGTTAAAAATACGACTTTGTTGCCTTCAATGCTGTCCCCTATAATTAGTTTCACCCTTTGAAAATCACGTAATTTATTAATAGAAGTAAAACTATTTTTGAGAGTTGTGAGAAGAAAATCAAAATGCTGGAAGTGAAAGGTTTCCTATCTGAGCAACTCCTTCCCCGAACGGCCGACCTTCTTGTGTGGTGGAGATCTCGTGCCCCAGTGTTCAAAAACACAGTGGAGGTTATGAAAACCAAACTGTGCATCGTGGCAACATCAGTGCCTTCAGAACGGATCTTTTCCATTTACTTTGGAAGATTGTTTACGAGATTTGCACTAATTCATAATTTGTGAAACGCCTTCATTTACATTTTGCACATAGTTATTTTATTCGTATTTATTCATTTAAGTGTAAGTTCCAGTTTCTGTTTACTTTCTATTACAAATTTTCGTTTTTGACGTTTCAATTGTGATGTTTCACATTTGAGGTTGTGACAGAAAAAAAAATAAACATTTGCATTTTAAGAATTTTTTATCTTTCTGTCTTTTTTCTGCTAAAAGCAGCTTGTAGCTGTAACGCCAGCTGCTAAGCACAGCAGCTTCCGGCTCCTGACATTCACATGAGGCTTTCAGCACACTCGAGTCAGCTTGTCGGTGTAGTTCAGCACGAATGACCGACTCACATCCCTTCAATCGTTCAGCTCACATGATCGACTCCCCTCGAAACTCGAAAGAGTCGTTCACTGAATCGGTCAGTAGCACTTCCGCTGTGTCGTTCACCTCATGAGCGGTGAGCGGTGAGCCCTCCCCCCCTCCCTCACCTGAAAATCTCCAAGTGACGGCGGAGAAAAAAATAATACATTGTTTGTTTCACAAAGCTTGTAGCGATAAATGCATGAATAATACATGGCTAAATACACAATAAACAATGTTAAAATACCACTGTAGCGTGTATTGTGTTACATTTAATATTGTCCCCTATAATTAGTTCTGCCCTATGAACAGAACATTATTTATTATTAGATTATTTATTAGATACTAGTAAAAAAAGAAAATCAGAATGTTGGAGGAAAAAAACTATAAAAACATATGTATACATTAATATATACTGTATATCTGCCATTCTGGATGCCAGGTATTTATTCAGTTTAATCATTTATTTAATTTATTTTCTGATTCAAATAAACCTCAAAAACAACACACATAATCTAGAATAAGGAGACCAGGATCACTAAAAACTAATGTGTACTTATTGTTTATTTTCCTCAGAAGTGTTTCATCATTTTACTATGAATACATGATTCTCCCCCTGGTTCATGTCGCAGTTCAGCTGAGCCTCCAGGTCCTGGAGCGGGTGGAAATAGTGCGCATGCGCAACTGAATCAAATGACTCAAATGACTCAAATGACTCAAATGACCGATTCACTTGGATGAACGACTCAAAAACCCGTGAGTCCGTTCGAGGAGTCGGGTTTCTGATCACTACTGCAGTGCTGCCCGCAGCTCCTGCATTTCTAGGCAGGCCTCCAGATGTTCGTTGGTCTCCTCGGAGACTTGAGGCAGTTCCCTCAGGAACCCCTCGAGGAGACCTTGCTCCTCCTTGTACTCGCTGTTGTACAGGGACGCGTAAAAGCTCACCGCTCTCTTCCTCATCTGGCTTGGTTCCGAGATCTCCTGCCCCGTGTCTGAGAGCAGTGCGTGGACCACTTTCCCCTGGCCATTCTTTTTTTCCAGGCTGAAGAAGAAGCTAGAGGGAGCATCCATCTCATTTATATTTTGGTACCGGGACCGGACCAGTGCGCCCTGCACTTTAACGTTCAGCAGGTCGGCTAAAGCCATTTTTTTTACTTTTGAGACTTTCAAAATAGCCTCGATCTCCTGTGGACTCTCTTAAATGTTCCAGTTCCATTATCTCGGTCTCTAGTTTCTTCAAAGATCTGGTGATGTCACTTGTGACATTTAGGGTGTGCTGCTGACACAGGAGTTTGATTTGGGTCTTACCGTGGTCCCACCACTGCCTAAGACTGCTAAAATCACCTTTCCTCTGTCTAAAAACCTCCCCAAAAAATGCTAAAGCCTCTCTAAAACTTCTGTCCAAGGTCAAAACTGAGTTAAAATGCCACTAGGCGCTTTTTGGTACAACATTCCGGATAAAGACACTATTTAAAAGTAAACAATGATCAGTAAAACCAATAGGTAAAATGTTATATTTCTCAAAAACATTAAAGTGATGTTTAAAACAATAAATACGATATAACCTGGCTGAGGAGATCCTGCTCTCTCTAAAGTGGGACCAGGTGTACTGACGGCAGTCTGGATGCATCCTTCTCCAAACGTCCACTATACCCTGAGAGTGGACCAGCTGCTTCAAGGCGTGCTGAGAGGCTGGATGAGGCTCTGCATGGTTGCGGTCTAAAGCCGCGTCTTCCGTACAGCTAAAATCCCCACCCAGAAACAAATAGTCCTCCGACCCACACCCACTTACCACCTCAGTTAACTTGAGGAAAAACTGCTTCCTCTCTGGAAGATGCTGTTGGGGCATAACAATTAATAAAAACACATTTAAAATGGTGGAACTGAGCTTTAACTAAAAGCAACCTCCCCCCTACACAGTGCTGGACCTCCAGTGAGTTGGGGTTAAAAGCCCGGGAGAAGAGGAGGCCCACTCCTCCACTGAGAGGAGTGTGGTGACTCAAATAGGCCTCCCCTTTCCACTCCTGCCTCCACTCAGCCTCATTGCTAAAATCACTATGGGTTTCCGTAAGGAACAGGACGTCTATCTTTTTAAGTGTGGCTGTCTCATAGATTGTTTGTCTTTTCCTCAGATCTCTGGCTCCGTTTACATTTAAAGTACCCAGTTTAAAAACATCCATAATAAAGGAGATGTTTAAAACCAGGATAAAAACAATAGCATTAGTTAAAATAAACTTGGCTGTCAGCTTCATCACTAAGCTGCTTTTTTGTTTTCAGCACAAGTTTTCTTAATCTAAAACCCTCCTGCTCTGTGAGGCCAGACTCCTGTCTGCTGCTCATATGGAGTCTGGCCGAGAAAATAAAAAGACTGAGGTCTGGGAAATGGTCCTCTATTTTCACTCCGTGATGATTTTTGTCTGTTGTAAAAAGATTTTTAATTTTTCTGCACTGTATGGTATTTTTGTTGTTTTTTGTGAACTGTTAAAAGAAATATCGCTGCTGTCTGACACACATTCACTTTCACCGTCTTCTGACACTCTGTTCTCTCCACAGCTTTTCTTTGCATCTGTGTTTTTGTTTTTTTTCCTCCTTTTTGTGGGTTTGGTTTTTGCACTTTTTTCCTCCTCCATCTCTGCCTCCTCCACCTGTTCAGCCCAGGCTGCACTCTTTCCCGCCTCCTCCACCTGCTGCTCCTCAACAAGCTCACTTTTTTTGTTGTCTCCTACTTTTTCTCCTTTTCTTTTTTCTCCCTCCACCTCACCAGTGATATTTACAATTGTTTCATCCACGCTGCATTCAGTGCCATTCACTCTTTCTCCCTCCTCCCCAGCCCCACCCGACACACTCTCCTCACGCACGCTAACATTCACACATTCACCCGGTGTATTTACATCACTCACCCCGTGCTTGATGCTCTCCTGGTCGGTCACAGCAGCGCGTCTCCTCGGTGAAGCCCGGACCGCGGAGTCACCGCCAGGGGGACTCTGCAGAGCCGGGTTGAGTCGACTCAGCCCACAGCGGACAGGATTTCACCGTGTGCCCCTCCTCACCGCAGCCGAAACATTTCATTACAGCTGAGCTCGCGAAGACAATGTAGTCATTATCATTTACTCTCACACATAAACGGAGGCTGAGCTCCTCACACCGGTTGTTGAGTATCATAAATACTTGTCTTCTGAAACATGTCGTGTGTTTCAGCAGCGGAGACTTAATTCCAGAGGCGATGTCTTTGTAGCCGGACACTACTTTGCCAAATCTGGAAAGCTCCTTAGTTAGGAGCTCGTCTGGCGCATAAGGAGGGACATTGGACAGGATGACCCGGACAGCCGGCTGAGACAGCGGCTGTACCTGGACAAACCTGTCCGACACGGTGATTCCCGTCTCCACCACGGAGTTGGCCTTCTCCACCTGGTCCACAAAGACCACCACGGCGCCGTTCATCCGGGCCGCCGCCTTCACGCTGCTGTAACAAACCTTTTCCCCCACAGCCAGAGCAACCTGCTCCACGTTGCAGGGGAAAGGTGCAGAGATGCGCACCCCGTGTTTGCGGGTGAGCTTCCTGAGGTCCGACATGGCGGCAGCCAGTCCCCGGCAAACACGGACCACACAAACCCACCGAACCCCAAGAAAGATTGAAATAAAACAAAAGGTGCTCTGTGATTATTAAACTACAGTGATTGTGAACATTAACAAAGAACAGAACAAGAAAAAAATCACATAAAACTGTGACAAACGCTCCCCGCTCACACACGCTCCCAGCCCTTCCGCACTCCCAGCATGCATCGAGAGAGAGAGAGAGAGAGAGAGACAGATTTGATGAGAAGATGAGAAATGAGAGGTTCCTTTTACATTTCATCATTTCTTATTTCACAACAACCCGCGAAAGAAACAGAATGACCAATTCACATTTTTCCACAAAACAAACATGCCAAAACTTAGATTAACATATGCATTTACTCAACATACTGGTTTCAATACTTTTTTGAAGATAAATGGGATTTTGATTCTTTAGTTTCTTTGTTCAGATTACTCCATAAACTGATTCATCTCACTGTAACACATTGCTCCTTAAAGTTGAGTTCTGACTCTTGGATTTTTAAATATTTCAAATCCTTTTGAATTATAATAACTTCCTCTTTTTTTTCTGGATGTTGGTTGGTAAAAGGTTCTTATGAGCTAAATACATAATCTGCAACATCTTGAAATCTAATATCATATTTAATTTTAACAACTGCAATTTAACAAACAGTGTGTTTGAAGGATCTCTGTAATGACTTCTACCAAAAACTTGTATTGATCCTTTTTGTAAAGTAAAAATTCCATCATTTATTTACATCACACCACTGTCTACATTTTTTTCATTTCTTTTCTGACCACCACCAACGCACATTCAAGATTTTCTCCAGTATAAACAAAAGGTGGTATCATATTTTGAGACATTAACAATATCATTCATATACAAAATAAACAGTTTTGGTCCCAGAACAGAGCCCTGGGGCACCCCACAGCTGCATGTTTCCGATCATACATTATTCATTTGAACAAACTGATTTCTGTTAATAACTTGTCACCCCTCTGATACCATATTCGCTTAGTTTTTTTAAAAGTAGAATTGTATGGTCTATAGTTTCAAATGCCTTTTTGAGGTCTACAAAAATGCCAAGCGAAACTTGGTTCTTATCTATTGCAGTGGATATTTCATCTGTCAGTTCCATAAGTGTCATTGATGTTGAGTAGTTGGTCCTGAATCCATACTGACTACTGCTCAAAATATTGTATCTATTAAGGAATTTGTCCAGTCTGATTACAAATAATTTTTCAAATACTTTTGAAAATTGTGAAAGCAAAGAAACTGGCCTATAATTGGAGATATGTTTATCGCCATTTTTATATAGTGGAATTACTTTTGCTGTTTTCATTTTTTCCAGAAATACTCCTGTATAAAATGATAGATTGCAGATATAGGTGTAAGGCTCTATTACGCTTTCTATTTATTACTTTGTGGCGACCGTGAGGCCTCGGGCCTCTCACCCAGCAGGATGATGAGAAAAGGGGCGTGGTTTTCTCCTCTCCTTGCCTAGTTTCGGGGCCGGCTCAGCCATGGACTTGATGGACAACATGCTGTCGCGGTTGGGCTTATACGAGGGTGGATTCCTTTTACCCCTCTTGCGCCGCCAGCTTCTGCGGTCAGAAGCTGGGTGGCCTAGTTCTGAGCCAATGGGAGTCGGGCTGACGACTTGGGACCAAAGGCGCCGTTTGGTGGCAGCGAGTTGGTTTAGGATGTCCTGACCAATAAGCAGTTCCTCTGTGTCTAGATCAGTGACGTGGATGGGATGCGTCGCTGACATGTCCTGGAAAGCTGTTGACCAAAACACATTGAGTGATGTGGTGCAAGTCCTGAGTGAAGCCTCGGATGTTTATGCTACACTATTCCACCTGAAGTGGCTTTCCTTAAGTGGCATGCGCAAGCATGGTTCTAGCAACCCGTGCGAAGGTGTCTGAACACATGAGGGTGATTTTTGACCCAAGCAGTGAGAGAGTGTAAACAACCCCTACCACCACTGAAGTGTATCTGTGGTTGGCATAGCCAAGATTACCCAAGAATGTCAAATGGGCCTCTTTGACCTCCTGGATCTCCTCCTCCTGCCAAAATGAACTTTGTGTGCAGAGGGGAGTGGCCAAGTCATGCGGTCAGGGGGAACCAGGTCCCTTCTTACCAGGCGGGTTCAGGTGCTGCTTCACCTCTTTGATGCAGGTTTTAATCCACTGTGGGACATCTGCATCCCAGTTGTTTGAGTCTGACCTCAGCCTCGGTGTTTAGACTTACCTCTCCTCACCTGAGACCTCAGGACACCTGCATCACTATCATAGTTTTCACCTGAACGGTGGGGAAGCTCCCACACCATCTGCGCATGTTTGCGGAGGTTTTCATGGTGGGGTTTTTGGTCCTGCACAAAAGGGCGACATCGATCAACACACTGTTGTGGAGGTTGTTAACGAAAAGGGACTTTTAAGTCTGGTCTTTGTCCAATCCTGGTGCATTGTGGCCTTGGAAGTAGGCAGCCCTTAGGCACCTATAAATACTCTCTGGGAGTCTCCGCCCCCTTTTGAGTGATTGTAAATGCACCAAAGTTTGCAGAGGCAGGATCATTGTACAGATGATCCTGCTTCCCTAAGTGCGACGTGTGTAGTAATGGTCTCTGATGGCAGATGGGAGGGACTCTATGTAAACATGGACACTCCTGGATGTCATCTTCCAGAGAAGCGCAAGCTTCTCTCGGGACGAAGGATGAGGCAGGTTGAAGAGGCAGCGTTACACCTCCCCCAGGTAGTTCGCTATATGAATCTCCGGGTTGTTCGGTTCGAACTGCTCTATGTCCTCTGCAAAGTACTCTAACTGGCTGGTCCAAAGACCAGGTACCCTTGGGATATCGGAATGGTCAGAGTCATCTGAGCTGGAACATCCTGGTTCTCTCCGGTGGAGAGAGCTAGGGAGCTGATAGCACTGTGAGGTGCTGGAAAATGACAATGTTCCTTCTCCTGAAAAGGAGTGAAAGAGCTTTGAGAAAGTACTAGATTGTTCTCATGAAATAAAAACTTTATTCCAAAATCACTCTATATCGCGTGTGGAGCATCATTTCAGCCACTCCTGATGAAATGAAAATAGCAGTAACTCCACTTAATGAAACTGGTTGAAACTGCTTGAACCTGATAAACACATCATTTAAACTTGAGTAGTGATAGTACTAGTTTGTTCTAATGAAATAAAAACTTTTTCCAAAATTACTCTATATCCCGTGTGGAGCATCATTTCGGCCACTCATGATGAAATGAAAATAGCAGTTACTCCACTAAATATAATTGTTTGAAAGTGCTTGCAATTGCTAAGTCCATCATGTTTAAACTTGAATTGAGAAAGTACTAGATTGTTCTCATGAAATAAAAACTTTTTCCAAAATCACTCTATATCTCATGTGGAGCATCATTTCGGCCACTCCTGATGAAATGAAAATAGCAGTTACTCCACTAAATATAATTGTTTGAAAGTGCTTGCAACTGCTAAGTCCATCATGTTTAAACTTGAATTGAGAAAGTACTAGTTTGTTCTCATGAAATAAAAACTTTCTTCCAAAATTACTCTATATCCCGTGTGGAGCATCATTTCGGCCACTCATGATGAAATGAAAATAGCAGTTACTCCACTAAATATAATTGTTTGAAAGTGCTTGCAACTGATAAGTCCATCATGTTTAAACTTGAATTGAGAAAGTACTAGTTTGTTCTCATGAAATAAAAACTTTCTTCCTAAATCACTCTATATCTCCTGTGGAGCATCATTTCGGCCACTCCTGATGAAATGAAAATAGCAGTAACTCCACTTAATAAAACTGGTTGAAACTGCTTGAACCTGATAAACACATCATTTAAACTTTAATAGTGAAAGTACTAGTTTGTTCTAATGAAATAAAAACTTTATTACAAAATCACTCTATATCCCGTGTGGAGCATCATTTCGGCCACTCCTGATGAAATGAAAATAGCAGTTACTCCACTCAATATAGTTGGTTGAAAATGCTTGAGCCTGATAAAGACATCATTTAAAACTTGAATAGTGAAGTGAGTCTGTTCTCGTGAAATACAAACTTTGTTCTAAAAACACACTCAGTATCTCGTCTGAAGCATTTTTTTGGCCACAACTGATGAGAAGACCATAGCAGTCAACTCCAGCATAATAAAACAGGATGAAACTGCTTAAACCTGATAAACACTTCATGTTTAAACTTGAAGAGTGAAAGTACGACTATGAAAATACAAACTTTATTCTAAAAACCAACTCTCAAGCTCCTCATCCTATCTCTAAGGGTGCGCTCAGCCACCCTACGCAGGAAGCTCATTTCAACCGCTTTTATCTGGGATCTCGTTCTTTCGGTCATGACCCATAGTTCATGGCTGTGGTGGAGGCAATAACTCGGGTCTGGGAGGAGTTGGAAGAGGACTTTCGGTCGGCCCCGAGGAAATTCTGGCAAACAGACTCCATGCTCCAGGAGCATGGAGTCCGGGGCCCTTCAAGGTTCAAGGTTCAAGGTGTTTTATTCGTCGTATCGCCAGTAAAAGCCAGGTTTCACGGAGAATGAAATTCTTATTTTGCTGTTCACTCTGAAGCCGACCTATATAAATAAGTATATGCACAAGACAATAAAATATAGAAAATAAAAATAAAAATAAAATAAAATAAAGTAACAGAGCAGTGCAAAAAAATATTAGTGTGAAGTGAGATGTGCAAAGTAAACATGTCAGCATCTGTTCAAAATTCTGATGGCAACTTCATCCCTGCAACATCGCGTGACGCGGGGACGGTACCTCTGGACAGGCAGACTGGGGTGGTGGTCCCTCTCTTCAAGGAGGGGGATCGGAGTGTGTTCCAACTACAGAGGGATCACACTCCTCAGCCTCCTCAGGAAAGTCTATTCCAGTGTACTGGAGTGGAGGGTCCGGCCGTTAGTCAAACCTTGGACCCAAGAGGAATAATGCGGTTTTCGTCCTGGTCATGGAACACTGGAACAGCTCTATACCCTCCACCAGCTGCTCGAGGGTTCATGGGAGTTTGCCCAACCAGTCCACATGTGTTTTGTGGATCTGTAGAAGGCGTTCGACCGTGTCCCCCGAGACGTCCTGTGGGGGGTGCTCCGGGAGCTTGGAGTCCGGGGCCCTTTGTTAAGGGCTGTTCGGTCTTTGTATTCCCGGAACAGGAGTTTGGTTTGCATTGCCGGCAATAAGAGGAGGGTCCGGCCGTTAGTCGAACCCTTGATACAAGAGGAACAATGCGGTGCCATCTGTCGCAGTGTACACTGGCGGGAGAACCACATCGCACTCTTCAGGAGACCTCCATCCATCTGAAGCAAGTTGCCCCTGGATCGGCTGATCCAGGAGACAGCTCCACACGTCAAAGGGCAGAATAATCTCTGTCACTTTGTCCCACAGAACGTCAAGCTCTGAGAAGAACCAGTTTGAAGCAGGTTTGGGAACAAAGGAATAGCAACTTCACCATAGCAACGCATACATCACGAGAATCTGACCAATGTGAGGTTGAGGTGGTGTATGCAAATGTATAAATATGAACCACGTGTTGCAGTTGTGCCCTTCTTCATTGTAAACCTGGCCTGCACACTTGGGTCTGCAAGGAAGAACGGTCTGAGCTCGTATTATGTAATCTGATATATGAATTTTTGTAATCTCTTGTTTGTGTGATTATTAAATTCACTATTGAAGAAATTAACTCTGTTTCTGCCTCTCCCGGATCAAACGAACAAGCAGGAATTCAGGTGAACACATGAACGAATTCCAACACTAAGCATCTCTACCTAAAGTCAGTAACACGATTTCTCTAGATTAAACCAGTCTGAGATGCTATAACTAAAGACAGTAATGGGATTTTTCTTGATTAAAACAGCCTGAACAGCTCTACATACAGGCAGGTGACATGATTTTTCTAGTTTAAACCAGCTAAGCATCTCTATCTAATGGCAGTAACACGATTTTTCGACATTAAACCAGCCTGAGATGCTATATCTATAGACAGTAACGGGATTGATTTTTTTTATTTTATTTTTTTATTAAACCAGCCTGAGCCAGTAACGTGATTTTCTAAATCACACCAGCCTGAGCAGCACCATCTAGAGACAGTAACGTGATTTTCTAAATCAAACCAGCCTGATCAGCACCATCTAGAGACAGTAACGTGATTTTCTAAATCAAACCAGCCTGATCAGCTCTATCTAAAGACAGTAATGTGATTTTCTAGGTCAAACCAGCCTGATCAGCTTTATCAAAAGGCAGTAACACGATTTGTCTAGATTAAATCAGCCTGAGCAGCTCTATCTAAAAACAGTAAGATGATTTCTCTAGATTAAACCAGCCTGAGCAGCTCTATCTTAAGACAATAACGTGATTTTTTTTCTCAATTAAACCAGCCTGAGCAGCTCTATCTTAAAGGTGTACAGGAGGATTTTCCCGAATTTTAGGAAAGAACCGCCTTCTCCACCTTTTGAAAAAATGCACATGCGCAAAGCTCTACCTGCTCCCGAGACGGAACGCCTACTAAAACGTGTGCGAGAGACATGCACGAGCCCAGTTCTCCTCGTGCACGCTCTGTTTACAAGTCACAAGTCGGCATCGCTCACACAAGCTCACTTTACAAGAAGATTTTCACTTTTTCCACTAATCAACCCTGGAAAGTTACAATATAGACGTAGATACCTTTTACTGGAAGTGATTTGAAATGGATTTCTCCAAATAGAATGCCAAACTTTACCTGTCGAGTCGAAACTTCGCGACTGAAGCATCAGTGGGAAGCCCAACCTGGGCTTTCAGCGCACGCCATCGTGTGAAAGAATCTCCCAAAAACACTCTGGTCTTGTTTCTCTCTTCCGAAACCTTTCTCTTCTTCTCATACACTTCGAAGACACTTTTTCTCTTGCGACCCTCTGCCAAGTACCCGGTGAGAACTGCAAGCTCGCTGAAGGCGTAGCTCACCATATACACGTGCATGCGCAGAAAGTGAAAACTAATAGATCCATGCTACCTGGGGACGCGCACGTACGACCGCGTATCTCTTCCGCGTCAGCTGGTTTAGGTTCTGTGAAAGTGGTCCTGCTGATGTTGAGCAGAACCTCACGGGAGTAGGTGTGTCTCAGGTGTCTCAGGTGTAGCGAGGACAACAGGGACGGGCATATGCACGTGTGTGCATAACACAAAAAACACAAAAATGCCGATTCGACGAGAGAGAGAGGAGCCGCTGCGTGTTCATGCGCCGCCATCTTAACAATTTAAGATGATACACACTCAGTAAGGTCTGAGTGTGTATCACATGTTTAGGTGTAACCAGGGTTGGGTAGTAATGGATTACATGTAATGTAATCCATTACTACCACATGTAATAATTAGGATACAAAAAACATAGAACTGTAATCCTTTACAGTACATAAAAAAATGTGTAATCTCGTTACAGGTATATTCGATAAAAACTGGGATTACTGAGCAGGATTACAGTAGAAATCAGATGGAAAAAACTAGAAATGCAGCTGTCACATGCGCCATGCACTGGCATTGCGACACTTCCCGACGCTATCAGGCTGACAATCCATGCTTTGCCATGGATTCTGCAGACAGTCACTATGTTTTAAAGTCGGCCAAATCTCTTAACCTCTCTGTACAATGCAAATTACGCCTCCCAGCCGTGAAAGTTCTGTGAACGTCCAGGAACTGGACATCTCACCTGAAGAAACATAGAAACATAAAACCCGCTCACTTTCACTGATACACACATGGACTCTGTTTACTAGTTTTATTCGCTCGTAACATGCTTCCTACCTGTTCTCAATACGTTTAGAGGCTCTTGTGTTTTAGGGATTAATTGGGGCGACACGTGCCATCACTTTTTTCTTTTTAATCAATGAGTGATTCATGCTGCCAGATACAGCCACTCATCAAACATTCACATTTAGTCCGGAAAAAAAACAACATTAAAACCAATGAGGAAATGGGACGAGAGAGAGAGAGAGATAGAGAGAGAGATTTTTTTAAATTTTTAAAACACTTTTTTATTTACACTAGATTGTCAGAAGACGGTTACATTGTGTGTCCGACATTTTTGTTAAAAACAATCATTTTTTCAAAAAATGTGCAAACTGCAAATCTTCGTTTTTTAAAAAGCACAGAATGTTCTTAAAACAGCAGACCTCTTTAAAAGAATTCAGGTTATTGCTTTGTTTAAAAAAACGGTATTCAAGCCAGAGTCTGGATTTGACATTGACTTGCCACACTTCCATGACATCCTGCCCTTCTTTGTTCTCCACCATGTTCCTCCTGCTGACGTAGATCGCCATCTTGGCCTCACCTGGGAGGAAGTTCAGGAGCTGCCATTTTTCTTTTGCACTTTTTTTTATAGCCAGCTCCCATAATCAAATTCCTCTCAGTAAAAACAACACTAAAAAGACTAAAAACCATTGTTAAAAGAGTGAAGAAACCTATGAGTCTCTTGCACCCGCTAAAAACATGGAAAACAGTCTCTCTCTCTGCACAAAATGGACAAGTGTTTAAAACAGCAGGGTTAATGATGGAGATAAAAGCATTTGAGGCGATCTCACCATGTAAAATCCTCCACTGAAGGTCTCCAGTCCGTTTCCTTAAGGGAGGTTTGTAGAAGATCCTCCACTGTGGACCAGGTCCACCCTGACCCAGTCTTTGTGACCACACAGTTGAGCGTCTGTTGCTCAGTCCACCCTTGTGGATGCTCTTCACACAGTTCTGATAAAATGTTCATTTGTCTGCCTTGTGTAGTGACAGTCTCTCAGGCTGTGTGGTTTCTAGGAGGGGGCCGGACAATCCCCCCAGCTCCGGGTTCAACAGGACCTCGGGGAAGGGGTCTGCAGCGTCCAGGGAGAGGTCTCCTTGGTTGTACTTCCCCAGGAGGCTCCTGTCTCTGGCTGTGAGGACTTCCTTCCAGGTCTCCAGGAGCCTCTGGGACACCCGGACAGACTGCAGCTTCAGGAGAGAGCCCAGGGCCTTGATGTTGCTCAGGTCCGGCCCCACAGCATCCACAAGCTGACCCACGGTGAGGGTCCCAGACTGGATCAGGCTTCCCGTCAGCCCAGGAGTTGTTGCTCCGCTGATGTCCAGTCTGGCTCCGTGGATCAGGGGTTCTTTCAACAGCCAGTGCAGAGAGTCGGCTTTCAGGCACCTTCTATGGGTAAATAGAGCCCAGCATTTAAAAACACTTTGATAAAATGGAGGAAGCCCCTTGAGATTTAGTAATTTGGGATCAGTTAGGAACAGAACATTATCCAACCCCAACTTACTGGCACGCCTCAGGATGCAGCTGGCCATGCCTCTCCACACCAGATCTGCCGGGCCTGTGAGGAACCTCTGCAAGAACTAGAGTCTAAAAGTGGCAGTCCGGCTGGCCAAGTGGACAAGGCCCTGACCCCCCTCCTCTCTGTCTAAAAAGAGCACCTCCTGTGGCACCCAGTGCAGACCATCCCAGAAGAAATCTACTATTTTCTTTTGGATTTGAGCCAGGAGACCTGGAGGAGGGTCTACACAGGTGAGCCGATGCCACAGCTGGGATGCTGCAAGATTATTTAAAACAAGAACCCTGCCTCCGAGTGACATCTTCGGGAGGAGCCACCTCCACTTGGAGAGCTTACCCTCAATCTTTTCCGTGACGTTCTCCCAGTTCTTCTGAACAAAATGTTCTTCACCCACATGTATCCCTAAGTACTTTAAACCATTACTTTTCCAGGTTAAATTCTGGGGAAGAACCGCCATGCCACCTGCCGACAGCGAGGGCTTCACTTTTTTCCCAGTTGACCCTCGCTGCTGATGTCACATTAAAATCTCTGATTATTTTACTTAAAAGGTCTATTTCTTTCCGGTTCTTGAGAAAAGCAATGAGGTCATCCGCATAGGCAGATAAAATCATGCCTTCACTAAAACCCGGTAAACCCCCCCCCCCCCCCCCCCCCCCCCCCCCACACTAGAACGTATCTTATTGAGGAGGGGTTCCAGAGAGAGTGCATAGAGCATCCCAGACAGAGCACAGCCCTGCCTGACACCTCTACACACTCTAAAAGGAGCACACAGACTGCCGTTGAACTTCAGCACACTCTCAATGTCTATGTACAGCACCTTGATTTTGGCTATAAAACCAGCGCTGAAACTGAAGCTTTCCATGACCCTCCAAAGCAAGACGTGTTCAACACGGTCAAAAGCCTTTTCCTGGTCTACTGAAATCAGACCAGCATCTATATCCAAACAACTAGAGACTTCCAAAATACCCCGAATCAGGTGGATATTATCCACCATGGACCTGCCGGGGACACAGTAGGTCTGATCCCGGTGGATGACCTGCTCCATAGCTCTCCCCAGCCTGGCGGCCAGAACCTTGGAAAGGAGTTTGTAGTCCACACAGAGCAATGACACGGGGCGCCAGTTTTTTATGTCCTGCAGGTTCCCTTTCGTAGGGAACAGAGTAAGGACTGCCCTCCTGCAGGACACTGGCATGGAACCAGAGGCCAGACATTCGTTGAACACATCCAGGACATCCTTGCCCAGGATGTCCCAGAACGTTTTGTAAAATTCAGCGGTGAGCCCGTCAATCCCGGGAGACCTGCCCATTGGCATTGCCTGCAGTGTAGTGATGATCAAATTTGAACGAATCGTTCAAAACCCGCGAGTCACTTTACTGAACGGTGACTCACGAGTTTTCACGTTCATTAACTCGTTCACTGAGTCATTTTTGCTACAGCCTCCTTGTAGCTGGGCCGCTAAACACAGCAGCTTCCGGCTCCTGACATTCACATGAGGCTTTCAGCACACTCGAGTCAGCTTGTCGGTGTAGTTCAGCACGAATGACCGACTCACCTCCCCTCAATCGTTCAGCTCACATGCCCGAGTCAGCTCGCTCCAATCGTTCAGCTCACATGACCGACTCCCCTCGAAACTCGAAAGAGTCGTTCACTGAATCGGTCAGTAGCACTTCCGCTGTATCGTTCACCTCATGAGCGGTGAGCCCTCCCCCCCTCCCTCACCTGAAAATCTGCAGCGGCGCTCCGCTCAGAAAGTTTCTGAGTGACAGCGGAGAAGAAAAAAAAAATACATTGTTTGTTTCACAAAGCTTGAAGAAATAAATACACAATAAATTATGTTAAAAATACGACTTTGTTGCCTTCAATGCTGTCCCCTATAATTAGTTTCACCCTTTGAAAATCACGTTATTTATTAATAGAAGTAAAACTATTTTTGAGAGTTGTGAGAAGAAAATCAAAATGCTGGAAGTGAAAGGTTTCCTATCTGAGCAACTCCTTCCCCGAACGGCCGACCTTCTTGTGTGGTGGAGATCTCGTGCCCCAGTGTTCAAAAACACAGTGGAGGTTATGAAAACCAAACTGTGCATCGTGGCAACATCAGTGCCTTCAGAACGGATCTTTTCCATTTACTTTGGAAGATTGTTTACGAGATTTGCACCAATTCATAATTTGTGAAACGCCTTCATTTACATTTTGCACATAGTTATTTTATTCGTATTTATTCATTTAAGTGTAAGTTCCAGTTTCTGTTTACTTTCTATTACAAATTTTCGTTTTTGACGTTTCAATTGTGATGTTTCACATTTACCTTTGAGGTTGTGACAGAAAAAAAAATAAACATTTGCATTTTAAGAATTTTTTATCTTTCTGTCTTTTTTCTGCTAAAAGCAGCTTGTAGCTGTAACGCCAGCTGCTAAGCACAGCAGCTTCCGGCTCCTGACATTCACATGAGGCTTTCAGCACACTCGAGTCAGCTTGGAGGTGTAGTTCAGCACGAATGACCGACTCACATCCCTTCAATCGTTCAGCTCACATGACCGACTCCCCTCGAAACTCGAAAGAGTCGTTCACTGAATCGGTCAGTAGCACTTCCGCTGTGTCGTTCACCTCATGAGCGGTGAGCGGTGAGCCCTCCCCCCCTCCCTCACCTGAAAATCTCCAAGTGACGGCGGAGAAAAAAATAATACATTGTTTGTTTCACAAAGCTTGTAGCGATAAATGCATGAATAATACATGGCTAAATACACAATAAACAATGTTAAAATACCACTGTAGCGTGTATTGTGTTACATTTAATATTGTCCCCTATAATTAGTTCTGCCCTATGAACAGAACATTATTTATTATTAGATTATTTATTAGATACTAGTAAAAAAAGAAAATCAGAATGTTGGAGGAAAAAAACTATAAAAACATATGTATACATTAATATATACTGTATATCTGCCATTCTGGATGCCAGGTATTTATTCAGTTTAATCATTTATTTAATTATTTTCTGATTCAAATAAACCTCAAAAACAACACACATAATCTAGAATAAGGAGACCAGGATCACTAAAAACTAATGTGTACTTATTGTTTATTTTCCTCAGAAGTGTTTCATCATTTTACTATGAATACATGATTCTCCCCCTGGTTCATGTCGCAGTTCAGCTGAGCCTCCAGGTCCTGGAGCGGGTGGAAATAGTGCGCATGCGCAACTGAATCAAATGACTCAAATGACTCAAAGGACTCAAATGACCGATTCACTTGGATGAACGACTCAAAAACCCGTGAGTCCGTTCGAGGAGTCGGGTTTCTGATCACTACTGCAGTGCTGCCCGCAGCTCCTGCTTTTCTAGGCAGGCCTCCAGATGTTCGTTGGTCTCCTCGGAGACTTGAGGCAGTTCCCTCAGGAACCCCTCGAGGAGACCTTGCTCCTCCTTGTACTCGCTGTTGTACAGGGACGCGTAAAAGCTCACCGCTCTCTTCCTCATCTGGCTTGGTTCCGAGATCTCCTGCCCCGTGTCTGAGAGCAGTGCGTGGACCACTTTCCCCTGGCCATTCTTTTTTTCCAGGCTGAAGAAGAAGCTAGAGGGAGCATCCATCTCATTTATATTTTGGTACCGGGACCGGACCAGTGCGCCCTGCACTTTAACGTTCAGCAGGTCGGCTAAAGCCATTTTTTTTACTTTTGAGACTTTCAAAATAGCCTCGATCTCCTGTGGACTCTCTTAAATGTTCCAGTTCCATTATCTCGGTCTCTAGTTTCTTCAAAGATCTGGTGATGTCACTTGTGACATTTAGGGTGTGCTGCTGACACAGGAGTTTGATTTGGGTCTTACCGTGGTCCCACCACTGCCTAAGACTGCTAAAATCACCTTTCCTCTGTCTAAAAACCTCCCAAGAAAATGCTAAAGCCTCTCTAAAACTTCTGTCCAAGGTCAAAACTGAGTTAAAATGCCACTAGGCGCTTTTTGGTACAACATTCCGGATAAAGACACTATTTAAAAGTAAACAATGATCAGTAAAACCAATAGGTAAAATGTTATATTTCTTAAAAACATTAAAGTGATGTTTAAAACAATAAATACGATATAACCTGGCTGAGGAGATCCTGCTCTCTCTAAAGTGGGACCAGGTGTACTGACGGCAGTCTGGATGCATCCTTCTCCAAACGTCCACTATACCCTGAGAGTGGACCAGCTGCTTCAAGGCGTGCTGAGAGGCTGGATGAGGCTCTGCATGGTTGCGGTCTAAAGCCGCGTCTTCCGTACAGCTAAAATCCCCACCCAGAAACAAATAGTCCTCCGACCCACACCCACTTACCACCTCAGTTAACTTGAGGAAAAACTGCTTCCTCTCTGCACCGGCTGTTGGGGCATAACAATTAATTGTTAACACATTTAAAATGGTGGAACTGAGCTTTAACTAAAAGCAACCTCACCCCTACACAGTGCTGGACCTCCAGTGAGTTGGGGTTAAAAGCCCGGGAGAAGAGGAGGCCCACTCCTCCACTGAGAGGAGTGTGGTGACTCAAATAGGCCTCCCCTTTCCACTCCTGCCTCCACTCAGCCTCATTGCTAAAATCACTATGGGTTTCCGTAAGGAACAGGACGTCTATCTTTTTAAGTGTGGCTGTCTCATAGATTGTTTGTCTTTTCCTCAGATCTCTGGCTCCGTTTACATTTAAAGTACCCAGTTTAAAAACATCCATAATAAAGGAGATGTTTAAAACCAGGATAAAAACAATAGCATTAGTTAAAATAAACTTGGCTGTCAGCTTCATCACTAAGCTGCTTTTTTGTTTTCAGCACAAGTTTTCTTAATCTAAAACCCTCCTGCTCTGTGAGGCCAGACTCCTGTCTGCTGCTCATATGGAGTCTGGCCGAGAAAATAAAAAGACTGAGGTCTGGGAAATGGTCCTCTATTTTCACTCCGTGATGATTTTTGTCTGTTGTAAAAAGATTTTTAATTTTTCTGCACTGTATGGTATTTTTGTTGTTTTTTGTGAACTGTTAAAAGAAATATCGCTGCTGTCTGACACACATTCACTTTCACCGTCTTCTGACACTCTGTTCTCTCCACAGCTTTTCTTTGCATCTGTGTTTTTGTTTTTTTTCCTCCTTTTTGTGGGTTTGTTTTTTGCACTTTTTTCCTCCTCCATCTCTGCCTCCTCCACCTGTTCAGCCCAGGCTGCACTCTTTCCCGCCTCCTCCACCTGCTGCTCCTCAACAAGCTCACTTTTTTTGTTGTCTCCTACTTTTTCTCCTTTTCTTTTTTCTCCCTCCACCTCACCAGTGATATTTACAATTGTTTCATCCACGCTGCATTCAGTGCCATTCACTCTTTCTCCCTCCTCCCCAGCCCCACCCGACACACTCTCCTCACGCACGCTAACATTCACACATTCACCCGGTGTATTTACATCACTCACCCCGTGCTTGATGCTCTCCTGGTCGGTCACAGCAGTGCGTCTCCTCGGTGAAGCCCGGACCGCGGAGTCACCGCCAGGGGGACTCTGCAGAGCCGGGTTGAGTCGACTCAGCCCACAGCGGACAGGATTTCACCGTGTGCCCCTCCTCACCGCAGCCGAAACATTTCATTACAGCTGAGCTCGCGAAGACAATGTAGTCATTATCATTTACTCTCACACATAAACGGAGGCTGAGCTCCTCACACCGGTTGTTGAGTATCATAAATACTTGTCTTCTGAAACATGTCGTGTGTTTCAGCAGCGGAGACTTAATTCCAGAGGCGATGTCTTTGTAGCCGGACACTACTTTGCCAAATCTGGAAAGCTCCTTAGTTAGGAGCTCGTCTGGCGCATAAGGAGGGACATTGGACAGGATGACCCGGACAGCCGGCTGAGACAGCGGCTGTACCTGGACAAACCTGTCCGACACGGTGATTCCCGTCTCCACCACGGAGTTGGCCTTCTCCACCTGGTCCACAAAGACCACCACGGCGCCGTTCATCCGGGCCGCCGCCTTCACGCTGCTGTAACAAACCTTTTCCCCCACAGCCAGAGCAACCTGCTCCACGTTGCAGGGGAAAGGTGCAGAGATGCGCACCCCGTGTTTGCGGGTGAGCTTCCTGAGGTCCGACATGGCGGCAGCCAGTCCCCGGCAAACACGGACCACACAAACCCACCGAACCCCAAGAAAGATTGAAATAAAACAAAAGGTGCTCTGTGATTATTAAACTACAGTGATTGTGAACATTAACAAAGAACAGAACAAGAAAAAAATCACATAAAACTGTGACAAACGCTCCCCGCTCACACACGCTCCCAGCCCTTCCGCACTCCCAGCATGCATCGAGAGAGAGAGAGAGAGAGAGAGACAGATTTGATGAGAAGATGAGAAATGAGAGGTTCCTTTTACATTTCATCATTTCTTATTTCACAACAACCCGCGAAAGAAACAGAATGACCAATTCACATTTTTCCACAAAACAAACATGCCAAAACTTAGATTAACATATGCATTTACTCAACATACTGGTTTCAATACTTTTTTGAAGATAAATGGGATTTTGATTCTTTAGTTTCTTTGTTCAGATTACTCCATAAACTGATTCATCTCACTGTAACACATTGCTCCTTAAAGTTGAGTTCTGACTCTTGGATTTTTAAATATTTCAAATCCTTTTGAATTATAATAACTTCCTCTTTTTTTTCTGGATGTTGGTTGGTAAAAGGTTCTTATGAGCTAAATACATAATCTGCAACATCTTGAAATCTAATATCATATTGAATTTTAACAACTGCAATTTAACAAACAGTGTGTTTGAAGGATCTCTGTAATGACTTCTACCAAAAACTTGTATTGATCCTTTTTGTAAAGTAAAAATTCCATCATTTATTTACATCACACCACTGTCTACATTTTTTTCATTTCTTTTCTGACCACCACCAACGCACATTCAAGATTTTCTCCAGTATAAAAAAAAGGTGGTATCATATTTTGAGACATTAACAATATCATTCATATACAAAATAAACAGTTTTGGTCCCAGAACAGAGCCCTGGGGCACCCCACAGCTGCATGTTTCCGATCATACATTATTCATTTGAACAAACTGATTTCTGTTAATAACTTGTCACCCCTCTGATACCATATTCGCTTAGTTTTTTTAAAAGTAGAATTGTATGGTCTATAGTTTCAAATGCCTTTTTGAGCTCTACAAAAATGCCAAGCGAAACTTGGTTCTTATCTATTGCAGTGGATATTTCATCTGTCAGTTCCATAAGTGTCATTGATGTTGAGTAGTTGGTCCTGAATCCATACTGACTACTGCTCAAAATATTGTATCTATTAAGGAATTTGTCCAGTCTGATTACAAATAATTTTTCAAATACTTTTGAAAATTGTGAAAGCAAAGAAACTGGCCTATAATTGGAGATATGTTTATCGCCATTTTTATATAGTGGAATTACTTTTGCTGTTTTCATTTTTTCCAGAAATACTCCTGTATAAAATGATAGATTGCAGATATAGGTGTAAGGCTCTATTACGCTTTCTATTTATTACTTTGTGGTGACCGTGAGGCCTCGGGCCTCTCACCCAGCAGGATGATGAGAAAAGGGGCGTGGTTTTCTCCTCTCCTTGCCTAGTTTCGGGGCCGGCTCAGCCATGGACTTGATGGACAACATGCTGTCGCGGTTGGGCTTATACGAGGGTGGATTCCTTTTACCCCTCTTGCGCCGCCAGCTTCTGCGGTCAGAAGCTGGGTGGCCTAGTTCTGAGCCAATGGGAGTCGGGCTGACGACTTGGGACCAAAGGCGCCGTTTGGTGGCAGCGAGTTGGTTTAGGATGTCCTGACCAATAAGCAGTTCCTCTGTGTCTAGATCAGTGACGTGGATGGGATGCGTCGCTGACATGTCCTGGAAAGCTGTTGACCAAAACACATTGAGTGATGTGGTGCAAGTCCTGAGTGAAGCCTCGGCTGTTTATGCTACACTATTCCACCTGAAGTGGCTTTCCTTAAGTGGCATGCGCAAGCATGGTTCTAGCAACCCGTGCGAAGGTGTCTGAACACATGAGGGTGATTTTTGACCCAAGCAGTGAGAGAGTGTAAACAACCCCTACCACCACTGAAGTGTATCTGTGGTTGGCATAGCCAAGATTACCCAAGAATGTCAAATGGGCCTCTTTGACCTCCTGGATCTCCTCCTCCTGCCAAAATGAACTTTGTGTGCAGAGGGGAGTGGCCAAGTCATGCGGTCAGGGGGAACCAGGTCCCTTCTTACCAGGCGGGTTCAGGTGCTGCTTCACCTCTTTGATGCAGGTTTTAATCCACTGTGGGACATCTGCATCCCAGTTGTTTGAGTCTGACCTCAGCCTCGGTGTTTAGACTTACCTCTCCTCACCTGAGACCTCAGGACACCTGCATCACTATCATAGTTTTCACCTGAACGGTGGGGAAGCTCCCACACCATCTGCGCATGTTTGCGGAGGTTTTCATGGTGGGGTTTTTGGTCCTGCACAAAAGGGCGACATCGATCAACACACTGTTGTGGAGGTTGTTAACGAAGAGGGACTTTTAAGTCTGGTCTTTGTCCAATCCTGGTGCATTGTGGCCTTGGAAGTAGGCAGCCCTTAGGCACCTATAAATACTCTCTGGGAGTCTCCGCCCCCTTTTGAGTGATTGTAAATGCACCAAAGTTTGCAGAGGCAGGATCATTGTACAGATGATCCTGCTTCCCTAAGTGCGACGTGTGTAGTAATGGTCTCTGATGGCAGATGGGAGGGACTCTATGTAAACATGGACACTCCTGGATGTCATCTTCCAGAGAAGCGCAAGCTTCTCTCGGGACGAAGGATGAGGCAGGTTGAAGAGGAAGCGTTACACCTCCCCCAGGTAGTTCGCTATACGAATCTCCGGGTTGTTTGGTTCGAACTGCTCTATGTCCTCTGCAAAGTACTCTAACTGGCTGGTCCAAAGACCAGGTACCCTTGGGATATCGGAATGGTCAGAGTCATCTGAGCTGGAACATCCTGGTTCTCTCCGGTGGAGAGAGCTAGGGAGCTGATAGCACTGTGAGGTGCTGGAAAATGACAATGTTCCTTCTCCTGAAAAGGAGTGAAAGAGCCGCGAGACCACGTGGTGGTGCGGCTGAGAGCACTGATGGATGTGTGTCATAGCAACTCGCTGTTGAGGTTTCTTCTCTCCTGTGTAGACAGGCATAGAAGACCGGCGACAACAGTCTGCAACTGGGTCATGTGGCTCCCGAGGTATCTTTGCTCCGAGCACGCAGTGTCTCTGACGACTCATGGTAGGAGTCACGCAAAAGCTGTGTTTCGAAAAGTGCGAAAATGTTGTTAATGCACAGGTGATGGTTACACCTGTGGCTTTCACTTCTGTAGTCTATACAAATTGTAACCTCGCAACTGCAATACGGTGTTTCTAGCACCTTGGGTGAGCAATAGTTGTGTTAGTGTACATTTATCTGGGTAAGACACTTGAAAAGTGAAAGTACGAGTTAATCACAATGAAATTAAAACTTTATTATAAAAACACACTCAGTATCTCCTCTGAAGCATATTTTCGGCCACAACCGATGAAAAGACCTTAACAGTCAAATCCAGCAAAATAAAAGAGGTTGAAACTGCTTTAACCTAATAAACACTTCATGTTTAAACTTGAATTGAGAAAGTACGACTTTGTTCTAATGAAATAAAAACTTTATTCTAAAATCACTCTATATCTCGTGTGGAGCATCATTTCGTCGACTCATGATGAAATTACAATAGCAGTTGCTCCACTCAATATAGTTGGTTGAAAGTGGTTGCAACTGCTAAGTCCATCATGTTTAAACTTGAATTGAGAAAGTACTAGATTGTTCTCATGAAATAAAAACTTTATTCCAAAATCACTCTATAGCTCGTGTGGAGCATCATTTCGGCCACCCCTGATGAAATGAAAATAGCAGTTGCTCCACTTAATGAAACTGGTTGAAACTGCTTGAACCTGATAAACACATCATTTAAACTTTAATAGTGAAAGTACTAGTTTGTTCTAATGAAATAAAAACTTTATTCTAAAATCACTCTATAGCTCGTGTGGAGCATCATTTCGTCCACTCCTGATGAAATGAAAATAGCAGTAACTCCACTTAATAAAACTGGTTGAAACTGCTTGAACCTGATAAACACATCATTTAAACTTGAGTAGTGATAGTACTAGTTTGTTCTAATGAAATAAAAACTGTTTCCAAAATTACTCTATATCCCGTGTGGAGCATCATTTCGGCCACCCCTGATGAAATGAAAATAGCAGTTGCTCCACTCAATATAGTTGGTTGAAAGTGCTTGCAACTGCTAAGTCCATCATGTTTAAACTTGAATTGAGAAAGTACTAGTTTGTTCTCATGAAATAAAAACTTTTTCCAAAATCACTCTATATCTCGTGTGGAGCATCATTTCGGCCACTCCTGATGAAATGAAAATAGCAGTTACTCCACTAAATATAGTTGGTTGAAAGTGCTTGAACCTGATAAACACATCATTTAAACTTCAATAGTGAAAGTACTAGTTTGTTCTAATGAAATAAAAACTTTATTCTAAAATCACTCTATATCTCGTGTGGAGCATCATTTCGGCCACCCCTAAAGAAATTAAAATAGCAGTTGCTCCACTCAATATAGTTGGTTGAAAGTGGTTGCAACTGCTAAGTCCATCATGTTTAAACTTGAATTGAGAAAGTATTAGTTTGTTCTCATGAAATAAAAACTTTATTCCAAAATCACTCTATAGCTCGTGTGGAGCATCATTTCGGCCACTCCTGATGAAATGAAAATAGCAGTTACTCCACTAAATATAATTGTTTGAAAGTACTTGCAACTGCTAAGTCCATCATGTTTAAACTTGAATTGAGAAAGTACTAGATTGTTCTCATGAAATAAAAACTTTATTCCAAAATCCCTCTATAGCTCGTGTGGAGCATCATTTCGGCAGCTCCTGATGAAATGAAAATAGCAGTTGCTCCACTTAATGAAACTGGTTGAAACTGCTTGAACCTGATAAACACATCATTTAAACTTTAATAGTGAAAGTACTAGTTTGTTCTAATGAAATAAAAACTTTATTCTAAAATCACTCTATAGCTCGTGTGGAGCATCATTTCGGCCACCCCTGATGAAATGAAAATAGCAGTTGCTCCACTTAATGAAACTGATTGAAACTGCTTGAACCTGATAAACACATCATTTAAACTTGAGTAGTGATAGTACTAGTTTGTTCTAATGAAATAAAAACTTTTTCCAAAATCACTCTATATCTCGTGTGGAGCATCATTTCGGCCACCCCTGATGAAATGAAAATAGCAGTTGCTCCACTCAATATAGTTGGTTGAAAGTGCTTGCAACTGCTAAGTCCATCATGTTTAAACTTGAATTGAGAAAGTACTAGTTTGTTCTCATGAAATAAAAACTTTTTCCAAAATCACTCTATATCTCGTGTGGAGCATCATTTCGGCCCCTCCTGATGAAATGAAAATAGCAGTTACTCCACTAAATATAATTGTTTGAAAGTGCTTGCAATTGCTAAGTCCATCATGTTTAAACTTGAATTGAGAAAGTACTAGTTTGTTCTCATGAAATAAAAACTTTATTCCAAAATTACTCTATATCCCGTGTGGAGCATCATTTCGGCCACTCATGATGAAATGAAAATAGCAGTTGCTCCACTTAATGAAACTGGTTGAAACTGCTTGAACCTGATAAACACATCATTTAAACTTTAATAGTGAAAGTACTAGTTTGTTCTAATGAAATAAAAACTTTATTTTAAAATCACTCTATAGCTCGTGTGGAGCATCATTTCGGCCACTCCTGATGAAATGAAAATAGCAGTTGCTCCACTTAATGAAACTGGTTGAAACTGCTTGAACCTGATAAACACATCATTTAAACTTTAATAGTGAAAGTACTAGTTTGTTCTAATGAAATAAAAACTTTTTCCAAAATTACTCTATAGCTCGTGTGGAGCATCATTTCGGCCACCCCTGATGAAATGAAAATAGCAGTTACTCCACTCAATATAGTTGGTTGAAAGTGGTTGCAACTGCTAAGTCCATCATGTTTAAATTTGAATTGAGAAAGTACTAGTTTGTTCTCATGAAATAAAAACTTTTTCCAAAATCACTCTATATCTCGTGTGGAGCATCCTTTCGGCCACTCCTGGTGAAATGAAAATAGCAGTTACTCCACTAAATATAATTGTTTGAAAGTGCTTGCAACTGCTAAGTCCATCATGTTTAAACTTGAATTGAGAAAGTACTAGTTTGTTCTCATGAAATAAAAACTTTCTTCCTAAATCACTCTATATCCCGTGTGGAGCATCATTTCGGCCACTCCTGATGAAATGAAAATAGCAGTTACTCCACTCAATATAGTTGGTTGAAAATGCTTGAGCCTGATAAAGACATCATTTAAAACTTGAATAGTGAAGTGAGTCTGTTCTCGTGAAATACAAACTTTGTTCTAAAAACACACTCAGTATCTCGTCTGAAGCATTTTTTTGGCCACAACTGATGAGAAGACCATAGCAGTCAACTCCAGCATAATAAAACAGGATGAAATGCTTAAACCTGATAAACACTTCATGTTTAAACTTGAAGAGTGAAAGTACGACTATGAAAATACAAACTTTATTCTAAAAACCAACTCTCAAGCTCCTCATCCTATCTCTAAGGGTGCGCTCAGCCACCCTACGCAGGAAGCTCATTTCAACCGCTTTTATCTGGGATCTCGTTCTTTCGGTCATGACCCATAGTTCATGGCTGTGGTGGAGGCAATAACTCGGGTCTGGGAGGAGTTGGAAGAGGACTTTCGGTCGGCCCCGAGGAAATTCTGGCAAACAGACTCCATGCTCCAGGAGCATGGAGTCCGGGGCCCTTCAAGGTTCAAGGTTCAAGGTGTTTTATTCGTCGTATCGCCAGTAAAAGCCAGGTTTCACGGAGAATGAAATTCTTATTTTGCTGTTCACTCTGAAGCCGACCTATATAAATAAGTATATGCACAAGACAATAAAATATAGAAAATAAAAATAACAATAAAATAAAATAAAGTAACAGAGCAGTGCAAAAAAATATTAGTGTGAAGTGAGATGTGCAAAGTAAACATGTCAGCATCTGTTCAAAATTCTGATGGCAACTTCATCCCTGCAACATCGCGTGACGCGGGGACGGTACCTCTGGACAGGCAGACTGGGGTGGTGGTCCCTCTCTTCAAGGAGGGGGATCGGAGTGTGTTCCAACTACAGAGGGATCACACTCCTCAGCCTCCTCAGGAAAGTCTATTCCAGTGTACTGGAGTGGAGGGTCCGGCCGTTAGTCAAACCTTGGACCCAAGAGGAATAATGCGGTTTTCGTCCTGGTCGTGGAACACTGGAACAGCTCTATACCCTCCACCAGCTGCTCGAGGGTTCATGGGAGTTTGCCCAACCAGTCCACATGTGTTTTGTGGATCTGTAGAAGCCAACATACCAACATACCAACAGCATGTGCTTTCGGAAGAAGACTGCGTATGTGAGGCGGCGTTACAGTGACTTTGTCTGGCTGCGTCAGTGTCTAACATCCTGTGGGGGGTGCTCCGGGAGCTTGGAGTCCGGGGCCCTTTGTTAAGGGCTGTTCGGTCTTTGTATTCCCGGAACAGGAGTTTGGTTTGCATTGCCGGCAATAAGTCGGACCTCTTCGCAGTGGTTTCACCTGATCCGCCAGTGGCAGACAGAAAAAAGCATTAGCCAAATCTATACAAGACAAAAATCTATGTTCAGGTGAGAGATGTGACAACGCAGTTTAGAGATGTCTGGAATCTCGTTTCTCTGCACAGGTTGCCGGGACCGGCAGACAGGTTGAGATCCTCAACACCAGCCCCTGGGTACTTCTCAGGGTGATAAGGAGGAAGTGGTCCGAGCCCAGGTGGACGGGTCAATACAAGGTCGTCGAGAGGACGTCTCACGCTGTTCGGCTGAGTGGCAAAGGCTCCTCAGGAAAGTCTATTCCAGGGTACTGGAGAGGAGGGTCCGGCCGTTAGTCGAACCCTTGATACAAGAGGAACAATGCGGTGCCATCTGTCGCAGTGTACACTGGCGGGAGAACCACATCGCACTCTTCAGGAGACCTCCATCCATCTGAAGCAAGTTGCCCCTGGATCGGCTGATCCAGGAGACAGCTCCACACGTCAAAGGGCAGAATAATCTCTGTCACTTTGTCCCACAGAACGTCAAGCTCTGAGAAGAACCAGTTTGAAGCAGGTTTGGGAACAAAGGAATAGCAACTTCACCATAGCAACGCATACATCACGAGAATCTGACCAATGTGAGGTTGAGGTGGTGTATGCAAATGTATAAATATGAACCACGTGTTGCAGTTGTGCCCTTCTTCATTGTAAACCTGGCCTGCACACTTGGGTCTGCAAGGAAGAACGGTCTGAGCTCGTATTATGTAATCTGATATATGAATTTTTGTAATCTCTTGTTTGTGTGATTATTAAATTCACTATTGAAGAAATTAACTCTGTTTCTGCCTCTCCCGGATCAAACGAACAAGCAGGAATTCAGGTGAACACATGAACGAATTCCAACACTAAGCATCTCTACCTAAAGTCAGTAACACGATTTCTCTAGATTAAACCAGTCTGAGATGCTATAACTAAAGACAGTAATGGGATTTTTCTTGATTAAAACAGCCTGAACAGCTCTACATACAGGCAGGTGACATGATTTTTCTAGTTTAAACCAGCTAAGCATCTCTATCTAATGGCAGTAACACGATTTTTCGACATTAAACCAGCCTGAGATGCTATATCTATAGACAGTAACGGGATTGATATTTTTTATTTTATTTTTTTATTAAACCAGCCTGAGCAGCTCCATCTAGAGACAGTAACGTGATTTTCTAAATCAAACCAGCCTGAGCAGCACCATCTAGAGACAGTAACGTGATTTTCTAAATCAAACCAGCCTGATCAGCTCTATCTAAAGACAGTAAGGTGATTTTCTAGGTCAAACCAGCCTGATCAGCTCTATCAAAAGGCAGTAACACGATTTGTCTAGATTAAATCAGCCTGAGCAGCTCTATCTAAAAACAGTAAGATGATTTCTCTAGATTAAACCAGCCTGAGCAGCTCTATCTTAAAGGTGTACAGGAGGACTTTCCCGAATTTTAGGAAAGAACCGCCTTCTCCACCTTTTGAAAAAATGCACATGCGCAAAGCTCTACCTGCTCCCGAGACGGAACGCCTACTAAAACGTGTGCGAGAGACATGCACGAGCCCAGTTCTCCTCGTGCACGCTCTGTTTACAAGTCACAAGTCGGCATCGCTCACACAAGCTCACTTTACAAGAAGATTTTCACTTTTTCCACTAATCAACCCTGGAAAGTTACAATATAGACGTAGATACCTTTTACTGGAAGTGATTTGAAATGGATTTCTCCAAATAGAATGCCAAACTTTACCTGTCGAGTCGAAACTTCGCGACTGAAGCATCAGTGGGAAGCCCAACCTGGGCTTTCAGCGCACGCCATCGTGTGAAAGAATCTCCCAAAAACACTCTGGTCTTGTTTCTCTCTTCCGAAACCTTTCTCTTCTTCTCATACACTTCGAAGACACTTTTTCTCTTGCGACCCTCTGCCAAGTACCCGGTGAGAACTGCAAGCTCGCTGAAGGCGTAGCTCACCATATACACGTGCATGCGCAGAAAGTGAAAACTAATAGATCCATGCTACCTGGGGACGCGCACGTACGACCGCGTATCTCTTCCGCGTCAGCTGGTTTAGGTTCTGTGAAAGTGGTCCTGCTGATGTTGAGCAGAACCTCACGGGAGTAGGTGTGTCTCAGGTGTCTCAGGTGTAGCGAGGACAACAGGGACGGGCATATGCACGTGTGTGCATAACACAAAAAACACAAAAATGCCGATTCGACGGGAGAGAGAGGAGCCGCTGCGTGTTCATGCGCCGCCATCTTAACAATTTAAGATGATACACACTCAGTAAGGTCTGAGTGTGTATCACATGTTTAGGTGTAACCAGGGTTGGGTAGTAATGGATTACATGTAATGTAATCCATTACTACCACATGTAATAATTAGGATACAAAAAACATAGAACTGTAATCCTTTACAGTACATAAAAAAATTTGTAGTCTCGTTACAGGTATATTCGATAAAAACTGGGATTACTGAGCAGGATTACAGTAGAAATCAGATGGAAAAAACTAGAAATGCAGCTGTCACATGCGCCATGCACTGGCATTGCGACACTTCCCGACGCTATCAGGCTGACAATCCATGCTTTGCCATGGATTCTGCAGACAGTCACTATGTTTTAAAGTCGGCCAAATCTCTTAACCTCTCTGTACAATGCAAATTACGCCTCCCAGCCGTGAAAGTTCTGTGAACGTCCAGGAACTGGACATCTCACCTGAAGAAACATAGAAACATAAAACCCGCTCACTTTCACTGATACACACATGGACTCTGTTTACTAGTTTTATTCGCTCGTAACATGCTTCCTACCTGTTCTCAATACGTTTAGAGGCTCTTGTGTTTTAGGGATTAATTGGGGCGACACGTGCCATCACTTTTTTCTTTTTAATCAATGAGTGATTCATACTGCCAGATACAGCCACTCATCAAACATTCACATTTAGTCCGGAAAAAAAACAACATTAAAACCAATGAGGAAATGGGACGAGAGAGAGAGAGAGAGATAGAGAGAGAGATTTTTTTTAATTTTTAAAACACTTTTTTATTTACACTAGATTGTCAGAAGACGGTTACATTGTGTGTCCGACATTTTTGTTAAAAACAATCATTTTTTCAAAAAATGTGCAAACTGCAAATCTTCGTTTTTTAAAAAGCACAGAATGTTCTTAAAACAGCAGACCTCTTTAAAAGAATTCAGGTTATTGCTTTGTTTAAAAAAACGGTATTCAAGCCAGAGTCTGGATTTGACATTGACTTGCCACACTTCCATGACATGCTGCCCTTCTTTGTTCTCCACCATGTTCCTCCTGCTGACGTAGATCGCCATCTTGGCCTCACCTGGGAGGAAGTTCAGGAGCTGCCATTTTTCTTTTGCACTTTTTTTTATAGCCAGCTCCCATAATCAAATTCCTCTCAGTAAAAACAACACTAAAAAGACTAAAAACCATTGTTAAAAGAGTGAAGAAACCTATGAGTCTCTTGCACCCGCTAAAAACATGGAAAACAGTCTCTCTCTGTGCACAAAATGGACAAGTGTTTAAAACAGCAGGGTTAATGATGGAGATAAAAGCATTTGAGGCGATCTCACCATGTAAAATCCTCAACTGAAGGTCTCCAGTCCGTTTCCTTAAGGGAGGTTTGTAGAAGATCCTCCACTGTGGACCAGGTCCACCCTGACCCAGTCTTTGTGACCACACAGTTGAGCGTCTGTTGCTCAGTCCACCCTTGTGGATGCTCTTCACACAGTTCTGATAAAATGTTCATTTGTCTGCCTTGTGTAGTGACAGTCTCTCAGGCTGTGTGGTTTCTAGGAGGGGGCCGGACAATCCCCCCAGCTCCGGGTTCAACAGGACCTCGGGGAAGGGGTCTGCAGCGTCCAGGGAGAGGTCTCCTTGGTTGTACTTCCTCAGGAGGCTCCTGTCTCTGGCTGTGAGGACTTCCTTCCAGGTCTCCAGGAGCCTCTGGGACACCCGGACAGACTGCAGCTTCAGGAGAGAGCCCAGGGCCTTGATGTTGCTCAGGTCCGGCCCCACAGCATCCACAAGCTGACCCACGGTGAGGGTCCCAGACTGGATCAGGCTTCCCGACAGCCCAGGAGTTGTTGCTCCGCTGATGTCCAGTCTGGCTCCGTGGATTCTTTCAACAGCCAGTGCAGAGAGTCGGCTTTCAGGCACCTTCTATGGGTAAATAGAGCCCAGCATTTAAAAACACTTTGATAAAATGGAGGAAGCCCCTTGAGATTTAGTAATTTGGGATCAGTTAGGAACAGAACATTATCCAACCCCAACTTACTGGCACGCCTCAGGATGCAGCTGGCCATGCCTCTCCACACCAGATCTGCCGGGCCTGTGAGGAACCTCTGCAAGAACTAGAGTCTAAAAGTGGCAGTCCGGCTGGCCAAGTGGACAAGGCCCTGACCCCCCTCCTCTCTGTCTAAAAAGAGCACCTCCTGTGGCACCCAGTGCAGACCATCCCAGAAGAAATCTACTATTTTCTTTTGGATTTGAGCCAGGAGACCTGGAGGAGGGTCTACACAGGTGAGCCGATGCCACAGCTGGGATGCTGCAAGATTATTTAAAACAAGAACCCTGCCTCCGAGTGACATCTTCGGGAGGAGCCACCTCCACTTGGAGAGCTTACCCTCAATCTTTTCCGTGACGTTCTCCCAGTTCTTCTGAACAAAATGTTCTTCACCCACATGTATCCCTAAGTACTTTAAACCATTACTTTTCCAGGTTAAATTCTGGGGAAGAACTGGGAGACCGCCATGCCACCTGCCGACAGCGAGGGCTTCACTTTTTTCCCAGTTGACCCTCGCTGCTGATGTCACATTAAAATCTCTGATTATTTTACTTAAAAGGTCTATTTCTTTCCGGTTCTTGAGAAAAGCAATGAGGTCATCCGCATAGGCAGATAAAATCATGCCTTCACTAAAACCCGGTAAACCCCCCCCCCCCCCCCCCCCCCCCCCCCCACACACACACACACTAGAACGTATCTTATTGAGGAGGGGTTCCAGAGAGAGTGCATAGAGCATCCCAGACAGAGCACAGCCCTGCCTGACACCTCTACACACTCTAAAAGGAGCACACAGACTGCCGTTGAACTTCAGCACACTCTCAATGTCTATGTACAGCACCTTGATTTTGGCTATAAAACCAGCGCTGAAACTGAAGCTTTCCATGACCCTCCAAAGCAAGACGTGTTCAACACGGTCAAAAGCCTTTTCCTGGTCTACTGAAATCAGACCAGCATCTATATCCAAACAACTAGAGACTTCCAAAATACCCCGAATCAGGTGGATATTATCCACCATGGACCTGCCGGGGACACAGTAGGTCTGATCCCGGTGGATGACCTGCTCCATAGCTCTCCCCAGCCTGGCGGCCAGAACCTTGGAAAGGAGTTTGTAGTCCACACAGAGCAATGACACGGGGCGCCAGTTTTTTATGTCCTGCAGGTTCCCTTTCGTAGGGAACAGAGTAAGGACTGCCCTCCTGCAGGACACTGGCATGGAACCAGAGGCCAGACATTCGTTGAACACATCCAGGACATCCTTGCCCAGGATGTCCCAGAACGTTTTGTAAAATTCAGCGGTGAGCCCGTCAATCCCGGGAGACCTGCCCATTGGCATTGCCTGCAGTGTAGTGATGATCAAATTTGAACGAATCGTTCAAAACCCGCGAGTCACTTTACTGAACGGTGACTCACGAGTTTTCACGTTCATTAACTCGTTCACTGAGTCATTTTTGCTACAGCCTCCTTGTAGCTGGGCCGCTAAACACAGCAGCTTCCGGCTCCTGACATTCACATGAGGCTTTCAGCACACTCGAGTCAGCTTGTCGGTGTAGTTCAGCACGAATGACCGACTCACCTCCCCTCAATCGTTCAGCTCACATGCCCGAGTCAGCTCGCTCCAATCGTTCAGCTCACATGACCGACTCCCCTCGAAACTCGAAAGAGTCGTTCACTGAATCGGTCAGTAGCACTTCCGCTGTGTCGTTCACCTCATGAGCGGTGAGCGGTGAGCCCTCCCCCCCTCCCTCACCTGAAAATCTCCAAGTGACGGCGGAGAAAAAAATAATACATTGTTTGTTTCACAAAGCTTGTAGCGATAAATGCATGAATAATACATGGCTAAATACACAATAAACAATGTTAAAATACCACTGTAGCGTGTATTGTGTTACATTTAATATTGTCCCCTATAATTAGTTCTGCCCTATGAACAGAACATTATTTATTATTAGATTATTTATTAGATACTAGTAAAAAAAGAAAATCAGAATGTTGGAGGAAAAAAACTATAAAAACATATGTATACATTAATATATACTGTATATCTGCCATTCTGGATGCCAGGTATTTATTCAGTTTAATCATTTATTTAATTATTTTCTGATTCAAATAAACCTCAAAAACAACACACATAATCTAGAATAAGGAGACCAGGATCACTAAAAACTAATGTGTACTTATTGTTTATTTTCCTCAGAAGTGTTTCATCATTTTACTATGAATACATGATTCTCCCCCTGGTTCATGTCGCAGTTCAGCTGAGCCTCCAGGTCCTGGAGCGGGTGGAAATAGTGCGCATGCGCAACTGAATCAAATGACTCAAATGACTCAAAGGACTCAAATGACCGATTCACTTGGATGAACGACTCAAAAACCCGTGAGTCCGTTCGAGGAGTCGGGTTTCTGATCACTACTGCAGTGCTGCCCGCAGCTCCTGCATTTCTAGGCAGGCCTCCAGATGTTCGTTGGTCTCCTCGGAGACTTGAGGCAGTTCCCTCAGGAACCCCTCGAGGAGACCTTGCTCCTCCTTGTACTCGCTGTTGTACAGGGACGCGTAAAAGCTCACCGCTCTCTTCCTCATCTGGCTTGGTTCTGAGATCTCCTGCCCCGTGTCTGAGAGCAGTGCGTGGACCACTTTCCCCTGGCCATTCTTTTTTTCCAGGCTGAAGAAGAAGCTAGAGGGAGCATCCATCTCATTTATATTTTGGTACCGGGACCGGACCAGTGCGCCCTGCACTTTAACGTTCAGCAGGTCGGCTAAAGCCATTTTTTTTACTTTTGAGACTTTCAAAATAGCCTCGATCTCCTGTGGACTCTCTTAAATGTTCCAGTTCCATTATCTCGGTCTCTAGTTTCTTCAAAGATCTGGTGATGTCACTTGTGACATTTAGGGTGTGCTGCTGACACAGGAGTTTGATTTGGGTCTTACCGTGGTCCCTCCACTGCCTAAGACTGCTAAAATCACCTTTCCTCTGTCTAAAAACCTCCCAAAAAAATGCTAAAGCCTCTCTAAAACTTCTGTCCAAGGTCAAAACTGAGTTAAAATGCCACTAGGCGCTTTTTGGTACAACATTCCGGATAAAGACACTATTTAAAAGTAAACAATGATCAGTAAAACCAATAGGTAAAATGTTATATTTCTCAAAAACATTAAAGTGATGTTTAAAACAATAAATACGATATAACCTGGCTGAGGAGATCCTGCTCTCTCTAAAGTGGGACCAGGTGTACTGACGGCAGTCTGGATGCATCCTTCTCCAAACGTCCACTATACCCTGAGAGTGGACCAGCTGCTTCAAGGCGTGCTGAGAGGCTGGATGAGGCTCTGCATGGTTGCGGTCTAAAACCGCGTCTTCCGTACAGCTAAAATCCCCACCCAGAAACAAATAGTCCTCCGACCCACACCTACTTACCACCTCAGTTAACTTGAGGAAAAACTGCTTCCTCTCTGCACCGGCTGTTGGGGCATAACAATTAATTGTTAACACATTTAAAATGGTGGAACTGAGCTTTAACTAAAAGCAACCTCCCCCCTACACAGTGCTGGACCTCCAGTGAGTTGGGGTTAAAAGCCCGGGAGAAGAGGAGGCCCACTCCTCCACTGAGAGGAGTGTGGTGACTCAAATAGGCCTCCCCTTTCCACTCCTGCCTCCACTCAGCCTCATTGCTAAAATCACTATGGGTTTCCGTAAGGAACAGGACGTCTATCTTTTTAAGTGTGGCTGTCTCATAGATTGTTTGTCTTTTCCTCAGATCTCTGGCTCCGTTTACATTTAAAGTACCCAGTTTAAAAACATCCATAATAAAGGAGATGTTTAAAACCAGGATAAAAACAATAGCATTAGTTAAAATAAACTTGGCTGTCAGCTTCATCACTAAGCTGCTTTTTTGTTTTCAGCACAAGTTTTCTTAATCTAAAACCCTCCTGCTCTGTGAGGCCAGACTCCTGTCTGCTGCTCATATGGAGTCTGGCCGAGAAAATAAAAAGACTGAGGTCTGGGAAATGGTCCTCTATTTTCACTCCGTGATGATTTTTGTCTGTTGTAAAAAGATTTTTAATTTTTCTGCACTGTATGGTATTTTTGTTGTTTTTTGTGAACTGTTAAAAGAAATATCGCTGCTGTCTGACACACATTCACTTTCACCGTCTTCTGACACTCTGTTCTCTCCACAGCTTCTCTTTGCATCTGTGTTTTTGGTTTTTTTCCTCCTTTTTGTGGGTTTGTTTTTTGCACTTTTTTCCTCCTCCATCTCTGCCTCCTCCACCTGTTCAGCCCAGGCTGCACTCTTTCCCGCCTCCTCCACCTGCTGCTCCTCAACAAGCTCACTTTTTTTGTTGTCTCCTACTTTTTCTCCTTTTCTTTTTTCTCCCTCCACCTCACCAGTGATATTTACAATTGTTTCATCCACGCTGCATTCAGTGCCATTCACTCTTTCTCCCTCCTCCCCAGCCCCACCCGACACACTCTCCTCACGCACGCTAACATTCACACATTCACCCGGTGTATTTACATCACTCACCCCGTGCTTGATGCTCTCCTGGTCGGTCACAGCAGCGCGTCTCCTCGGTGAAGCCCGGACCGCGGAGTCACCGCCAGGGGGACTCTGCAGAGCCGGGTTGAGTCGACTCAGCCCACAGCGGACAGGATTTCACCGTGTGCCCCTCCTCACCGCAGCCGAAACATTTCATTACAGCTGAGCTCGCGAAGACAATGTAGTCATTATCATTTACTCTCACACATAAACGGAGGCTGAGCTCCTCACACCGGTTGTTGAGTATCATAAATACTTGTCTTCTGAAACATGTCGTGTGTTTCAGCAGCGGAGACTTAATTCCAGAGGCGATGTCTTTGTAGCCGGACACTACTTTGCCAAATCTGGAAAGCTCCTTAGTTAGGAGCTCGTCTAGCGCATAAGGAGGGACATTGGACAGGATGACCCGGACAGCCGGCTGAGACAGCGGCTGTACCTGGACAAACCTGTCCGACACGGTGATTCCCGTCTCCACCACGGAGTTGGCCTTCTCCACCTGGTCCACAAAGACCACCACGGCGCCGTTCATCCGGGCCGCCGCCTTCACGCTGCTGTAACAAACCTTTTCCCCCACAGCCAGAGCAACCTGCTCCACGTTGCAGGGGAAAGGTGCAGAGATGCGCACCCCGTGTTTGCGGGTGAGCTTCCTGAGGTCCGACATGGCGGCAGCCAGTCCCCGGCAAACACGGACCACACAAACCCACCGAACCCCAAGAAAGATTGAAATAAAACAAAAGGTGCTCTGTGATTATTAAACTACAGTGATTGTGAACATTAACAAAGAACAGAACAAGAAAAAAATCACATAAAACTGTGACAAACGCTCCCCGCTCACACACGCTCCCAGCCCTTCCGCACTCCCAGCATGCATCGAGAGAGAGAGAGAGAGAGAGAGAGACAGATTTGATGAGAAGATGAGAAATGAGAGGTTCCTTTTACATTTCATCATTTCTTATTTCACAACAACCCGCGAAAGAAACAGAATGACCAATTCACATTTTTCCACAAAACAAACATGCCAAAACTTAGATTAACATATGCATTTACTCAACATACTGGTTTCAATACTTTTTTGAAGATAAATGGGATTTTGATTCTTTAGTTTCTTTGTTCAGATTACTCCATAAACTGATTCATCTCACTGTAACACATTGCTCCTTAAAGTTGAGTTCTGACTCTTGGATTTTTAAATATTTCAAATCCTTTTGAATTATAATAACTTCCTCTTTTTTTTCTGGATGTTGGTTGGTAAAAGGTTCTTATGAGCTTAATACATAATCTGCAACATCTTGAAATCTAATATCATATTGAATTTTAACAACTGCAATTTAACAAACAGTGTGTTTGAAGGATCTCTGTAATGACTTCTACCAAAAACTTGTATTGATCCTTTTTGTAAAGTAAAAATTCCATCATTTATTTACATCACACCACTGTCTACATTTTTTTCATTTCTTTTCTGACCACCACCAACGCACATTCAAGATTTTCTCCAGTATAAAAAAAAGGTGGTATCATATTTTGAGACATTAACAATATCATTCATATACAAAATAAACAGTTTTGGTCCCAGAACAGAGCCCTGGGGCACCCCACAGCTGCATGTTTCCGATCATACATTATTCATTTGAACAAACTGATTTCTGTTAATAACTTGTCACCCCTCTGATACCATATTCGCTTAGTTTTTTTAAAAGTAGAATTATATGGTCTATAGTTTCAAATGCCTTTTTGAGGTCTACAAAAATGCCAAGCGAAACTTGGTTCTTATCTATTGCAGTGGATATTTCATCTGTCAGTTCCATAAGTGTCATTGATGTTGAGTAGTTGGTCCTGAATCCATACTGACTACTGCTCAAAATATTGTATCTATTAAGGAATTTGTCCAGTCTGATTACAAATAATTTTTCAAATACTTTTGAAAATTGTGAAAGCAAAGAAACTGGCCTATAATTGGAGATATGTTTATCGCCATTTTTATATAGTGGAATTACTTTTGCTGTTTTCATTTTTTCCAGAAATACTCCTGTATAAAATGATAGATTGCAGATATAGGTGTAAGGCTCTATTACGCTTTCTATTTATTACTTTGTGGCGACCGTGAGGCCTCGGGCCTCTCACCCAGCAGGATGATGAGAAAAGGGGCGTGGTTTTCTCCTCTCCTTGCCTAGTTTCGGGGCCGGCTCAGCCATGGACTTGATGGACAACATGCTGTCGCTGTTGGGCTTATACGAGGGTGGATTCCTTTTACCCCTCTTGCGCAGCCAGCTTCTGCTGTCAGAAGCTGGGTGGCCTAGTTCTGAGCCAATGGGAGTCGGGCTGACGACTTGGGACCAAAGGCGCCGTTTGGTGGCAGCGAGTTGGTTTAGGATGTCCTGACCAATAAGCAGTTCCTCTGTGTCTAGATCAGTGACGTGGATGGGATGCGTCGCTGACATGTCCTGGAAAGCTGTTGACCAAAACACATTGAGTGATGTGGTGCAAGTCCTGAGTGAAGCCTCGGATGTTTATGCTACACTATTCCACCTGAAGTGGCTTTCCTTAAGTGGCATGCGCAAGCATGGTTCTAGCAACCCATGCGAAGGTGTCTGAACACATGAGGGTGATTTTTGACCCAAGCAGTGAGAGAGTGTAAACAACCCCTACCACCACTGAAGTGTATCTGTGGTTGGCATAGCCAAGATTACCCACTATCATAGTTTTCACCTGAACGGTGGGGAAGCTCCCACACCATCTGCGCATGTTTGCGGAGGTTAACATGGTGGGGTTTTTGGTCCTGCACAAAAGGGCGACATCGATCAACACACTGTTGTGGAGGTTGTTAACGAAGAGGGACTTTTAAGTCTGGTCTTTGTCCAATCCTGGTGCATTGTGGCCTTGGAAGTAGGCAGCCCTTAGGCACCTATAAATACTCTCTGGGAGTCTCCGCCCCCTTTTGAGTGATTGTAAATGCACCAAAGTTTGCAGAGGCAGGATCATTGTACAGATGATCCTGCTTCCCTAAGTGCGACGTGTGTAGTAATGGTCTCTGAAGGCAGATGGGAGGGACTCTATGTAAACATGGACACTCCTGGATGTCATCTTCCAGAGAAGCGCAAGCTTCTCTCGGGACGAAGGATGAGGCAGGTTGAAGAGGCAGCGTTACACCTCCCCCAGGTAGTTCGCTATACGAATCTCCGGGTTGTTCGGTTCGAACTGCTCTACGTCCTCTGCAAAGTACTCTAACTGGCTGGTCCAAAGACCAGGTACCCTTGGGATATCGGAATGGTCAGAGTCATCTGAGCTGGAACATCCTGGTTCTCTCCGGTGGAGAGAGCTAGGGAGCTGATAGCACTGTGAGGTGCTGGAAAATGACAATGTTCCTTCTCCTGAAAAGGAGTGAAAGAGCCGCGAGACCACGTGGTGGTGCGGCTGAGAGCACTGATGGATGTGTGTCATAGCAACTCGCTGTTGAGGTTTCTTCTCTCCTGTGTAGACAGGCATAGAAGACCGGCGACAACAGTCTGCAACTGGGTCATGTGGCTCCCGAGGTATCTTTGCTCCGAGCACGCAGTGTCTCTGACGACTCATGGTAGGAGTCACGCAAAAGCTGTGTTTCGAAAAGTGCGAAAATGTTGTTAATGCACAGGTGATGGTTACACCTGTGGCTTTCACTTCTGTAGTCTATACAAATTGTAACCTCGCAACTGCAATGCGGTGTTTCTAGCACCTTGGGTGAGCAATAGTTGTGTTAGTGTAATTTATCTGGGTAAGATACTTGAAAAGTGAAAGTACGAGTTAATCACAATGAAATTAAAACTTTATTATAAAAACACACTCAGTATCTCCTCTGAACAGTCCTTAACAGTCAAATCCAGCAAAATAAAAGAGGTTGAAACTGCTTTAACCTAATAAACACTTCATGTTTAAACTTGAATTGAGAAAGTACGACTTTGTTCTAATGAAATAAAAACTTTATTTAAAATCACTCTATATCTCGTGTGGAGCATCATTTCGTCGACTCATGATGAAATTACAATAGCAGTTCCTCCACTCAATATAGTTGGTTGAAAGTGGTTGCAACTGCTAAGTCCATCATGTTTAAACTTGAATTGAGAAAGTACTAGATTGTTCTAATGAAATAAAAACTGTTTCCAAAATTACTCTATATCCCGTGTGGAGCATCATTTCGGCCACCCCTGATGAAATGAAAATAGCAGTTGCTCCACTCAATATAGTTGGTTGAAAGTGCTTGCAACTGCTAAGTCCATCATGTTTAAACTTGAATTGAGAAAGTACTAGTTTGTTCTCATGAAATAAAAACTTTATTCCAAAATTACTCTATATCCCGTGTGGAGCATCATTTCGGCCACTCATGATGAAATGACAATAGCAGTTACTCCACTAAATATAATTGTTTGAAAGTGCTTGCAACTGCTAAGTCCATCATGTTTAAACTTGAATTGAGAAAGTACTAGTTTGTTCTCATGAAATAAAAACTTTATTCTAAAATCACTCTATATCTCGTGTGGAGCATCATTTCGGCCACTCCTGATGAAATGAAAATAGCAGTTACTCCACTAAATATAATTGTTTGAAAGTGCTTGCAATTGCTAAGTCCATCATGTTTAAACTTGAATTGAGAAAGTACTAGTTTGTTCTCATGAAATAAAAACTTTATTCCAAAATTACTCTATATCCCGTGTGGAGCATCATTTCGGCCACTCATGATGAAATGACAATAGCAGTTACTCCACTAAATATAATTGTTTGAAAGTGCTTGCAATTGCTAAGTCCATCATGTTTAAACTTGAATTGAGAAAGTCCTAGATTGTTCTCATGAAATAAAAACTTTATTCCAAAATCACTCTATAGCTCGTGTGGAGCATCATTTCGGCAGCTCCTGATGAAATGAAAATAGCAGTTGCTCCACTTAATGAAACTGGTTGAAACTGCTTGAACCTGATAAACACATCATTTAAACTTTAATAGTGAAAGTACTAGTTTGTTCTAATGAAATAAAAACTTTATTCTAAAATCTCTCTATAGCTCGTGTGGAGCATCATTTCGGCCACCCCTGATGAAATGAAAATAGCAGTTGCTCCACTTAATGAAACTGAATGAAACTGCTTGAACCTGATAAACACATCATTTAAACTTGAGTAGTGATAGTACTAGTTTGTTCTAATGAAATAAAAACTTTTTCCAAAATCACTCTATATCTCGTGTGGAGCATCATTTCGGCCACCCCTGATGAAATGAAAATAGCAGTTGCTCCACTCAATATAGTTGGTTGAAAGTGCTTGCAACTGCTAAGTCCATCATGTTTAAACTTGAATTGAGAAAGTACTAGTTTGTTCTCATGAAATAAAAACTTTTTCCAAAATCACTCTATATCTCGTGTGGAGCATCATTTCGGCCACTCCTGATGAAATGAAAATAGCAGTTACTCCACTAAATATAATTGTTTGAAAGTGCTTGCAATTGCTAAGTCCATCATGTTTAAACTTGAATTGAGAAAGTACTAGTTTGTTCTCATGAAATAAAAACTTTATTCCAAAATTACTCTATATCCCGTGTGGAGCATCATTTCGGCCACTCATGATGAAATGAAAATAGCAGTTGCTCCACTTAATGAAACTGGTTGAAACTGCTTGAACCTGATAAACACATCATTTAAACTTTAATAGTGAAAGTACTAGTTTGTTCTAATGAAATAAAAACTTTATTCTAAAATCACTCTATAGCTCGTGTGGAGCATCATTTCGGCCACTCCTGATGAAATGAAAATAGCAGTTGCTCCACTGAATGAACTGGTTGAAACTGCTTGAACCTGATAAACCATCATTTAAACTTTAATAGTGAAAGTACTAGTTTGTTCTAATGAAATAAAAACTTTTTCCAAAATTACTCTATAGCTCGTGTGGAGCATCATTTCGGCCACCCCTGATGAAATGAAAATAACAGTTACTCCACTCAATATAGTTTGGTTGAAAGTGGTTGCAACTGCTAAGTCCATCATGTTTAAACTTGAATTGAGAAAGTACTAGTTTGTTCTCATGAAATAAAAACTTTTTCCAAAATCACTCTATATCTCGTGTGGAGCATCCTTTCGGCCACTCCTGGTGAAATGAAAATAGCAGTTACTCCACTAAATATAATTGTTTGAAAGTGCTTGCAACTGCTAAGTCCATCATGTTTAAACTTGAATTGAGAAAGTACTAGTTTGTTCTAATGAAATAAAAACTTTTTCCAAAATTACTGTATATCCCGTGTGGAGCATCATTTCGGCGACTCATGATGAAATGAAAATAACAGTTACTCCACTAAATATAATTGTTTGAAAGTACTTGCAACTGCTAAGTCAATCATGTTTAAACTTGAATTGAGAAAGTACTAGTTTGTTCTCATGAAATAAAAACTTTATTCCAAAATTACTCTATATCCCGTGTGGAGCATCATTTCGGCCACTCATGATGAAATGACAATAGCAGTTGCTCCACTTAATGAAACTGGTTGAAACTGCTTGAACCTGATAAACACCATCATTTAAACTTTAATAGTGAAAGTACTAGTTTGTTCTAATGAAATAAAAACTTTATTCTAAAATCACTCTATAGCTCGTGTGGAGCATCATTTCGTCCACTCCTGATGAAATGAAAATAGCAGTAACTCCACTTAATAAAACTGGTTGAAACTGCTTGAACCTGATAAACACATCATTTAAACTTGAGTAGTGATAGTACTAGTTTGTTCTAATGAAATAAAAACTGTTTCCAAAATTACTCTATATCCCGTGTGGAGCATCATTTCGGCCACTCATGATGAAATGACAATAGCAGTTACTCCACTAAATATAATTGTTTGAAAGTGCTTGCAATTGCTAAGTCCATCATGTTTAAACTTGAATTGAGAAAGTACTAGTTTGTTCTCATGAAATAAAAACTTTATTCCAAAATCACTCTATAGCTCGTGTGGAGCATCATTTCGGCCACTCCTGATGAAATGAAAATAGCAGTTACTCCACTAAATATAATTGTTTGAAAGTACTTGCAACTGCTAAGTCCATCATGTTTAAACTTGAATTGAGAAAGTACTAGATTGTTCTCATGAAATAAAAACATTATTCCAAAATCACTCTATATCCCGTGTGGAGCATCATTTCGGCCACTCCTGATGAAATGAAAATAGCAGTTGCTCCACTTAATGAAACTGGTTGAAACTGCTTGAACTTGATAAACACATCATTTAAACTTTAATAGTGAAAGTACTAGTTTGTTCTAATGAAATAAAAACTTTATTCTAAAATCACTCTATAGCTCGTGTGGAGCATCATTTCGGCCACTCCTGATGAAATGAAAATAGCAGTTGCTCCACTGAATGAAACTGGTTGAAACTGCTTGAACCTGATAAACACATCATTTAAACTTTAATAGTGAAAGTACTAGTTTGTTCTAATGAAATAAAAACTTTTTCCAAAATTACTCTATAGCTCGTGTGGAGCATCATTTCAGCCACCCCTGATGAAATGAAAATAGCAGTTACTCCACTCAATATAGTTGGTTGAAAGTGGTTGCAACTGCTAAGTCCATCATGTTTAAACTTGAATTGAGAAAGTACTAGTTTGTTCTCATGAAATAAAAACTTTCTTCCTAAATCACTCTATATCCCGTGTGGAGCATCATTTCGGCCACTCCTGATGAAATGAAAATAGCAGTTATTTCACTCAATATAGTTGGTTGAAAATGCTTGAGCCTGATAAAGACATCATTTAAAACTTGAATAGTGAAGTGAGTCTGTTCTCGTGAAATACAAACTTTGTTCTAAAAACACACTCAGTATCTCGTCTGAAGCATTTTTTCGGCCACAACTGATGAGAAGACCATAGCAGTCAACTCCAGCATAATAAAACAGGATGAAACTGCTTAAACCTTGGACCCAAGAGGAATAATGCAGTTTTCGTCCTGGTCGTGGAACACTGGAACAGCTCTATACCCTCCACCAGCTGCTCGAGGGTTCATGGGAGTTTGCCCAACCAGTCCACATGTGTTTTGTGGATCTGTAGAAGGCGTTCGACCGTGTCCCCCGAGACGTCCTGTGGGGGGTGCTCCGGGAGCTTGGAGTCCGGGGCCCTTTGTTAAGGGCTGTTCGGTCTTTGTATTCCCGGAACAGGAGTTTGGTTTGCATTGCCGGCAATAAGTCGGACCTCTTCGCAGTGGTTTCACCTGATCCGCCAGTGGCAGACAGAAAAAAGCATTAGCCAAATCTATACAAGACAAAAATCTATGTTCAGGTGAGAGATGTGACAACGCAGTTTTGAGATGTCTGGAATCTCGTTTCTCTGCACAGGTTGCCGGGACCGGCAGACAGGTTGAGATCCTCAACACCAGCCCCTGGGTACTTCTCAGGGTGATAAGGAGGAAGTGGTCCGAGCCCAGGTGGACGGGTCAATACAAGGTCGTCGAGAGGACGTCTCACGCTGTTCGGCTGAGTGG